>NC_134047.1:22821608-23131502 GCF_965140245.1 Athene noctua | reverse complement strand
AGCTTTAGCAAGATAGTCCTTAGTCCTAGGGAGGCTGAGTTTTGGGAAAAATAATTATTTATTATTTATTTGGGAAAAATAATAATTTTTTTTTTTCTCCTACTCTTCTATGCAACCCAGAGGAGCAGAGCCTTTTATTTTAATAAAGTCCTTAGCTGCGTTAACCCTGGGCAGCAGTCAGCCACGTTGTGTTCTCCTAAGTCAGTCTTTGCATTTGGGCCTCTCCTGTCCCTGCTGCTAACATCTGTTAGAGCTGGAAACCTTCACTGAGGGATGAAAGGCGTACCCGGCGACTCAAAATGGGAGGGCTGGCTTAATAAAACCTGAAAAGATAAAGCAGTGGCACAGCAGGAAAATGAATTAAAAATGGGCATTTATTCTTTATTCCCACTGCCATTACAAATGATTCCACTGAATTATCACATGGGCTTTTTCCTTTTCTGTATTTGAGAAGGAATAACTGGCTTAACTCGTAGAAATACTTGACTTATAACAGTGACTCAAACTCAGAAAAAAAGCTTTTTTGTGACTCAAGCGGCTAAAGGCTGGAGCTCAGCTGAGCCATGCCAAGTGAAGAACTTCATTATGAAGTCAGGCCTTTCTCTGATAAACCACTGCTTAATTATGGATGGCACACCAGGTCCCGCTTCCTCACACACAGCATGAATCAAACGCAAGCCAGCATCTTTCTTCCAGTTTGGACTTTGAGTATGCCCAAGTTTTTGGGGTTGAAAACATTCAGGAAAATATTTAACAAGGAAGGTCCCAACCCCGATGCTGGAGGAACTCCACCCAGACTCCTTTCAATCTCACCGTGCCCTGCCATTATTGCCTTTTGCTCTTTTCCCCCATTATTTAGCTCCCTATTCATTTTTATAGCTTCTTTCCTAATTTCTATCTCCTCCAGCATGAAGGAAGATGACATCTATCTATTTGTCTAAAAAATCGGGAAGGCACTAAACCAATTTGGCCCTATGTGCCTCTTCTAATTTGCTTTGCATTTTGTCCAGTTTTCCTTTTGCCTCCAGGTCTTCAGTTACTAAAGGGAGAGCAGCAAGCCTGTGGGTATCTGCTTATTTCTTTCTAATATAGTTTAATAAATACTTGGTTGGGTTTAATTTTTCTAAAGACAAATCTCATGTGGTTTGCAGACACAGATTTCATGTGGGAGTGCAAGTGTCTTGTTACCAGATCTCCATCAGGTACCAATACCTTCTGCTGAGTAGTGTTGGCCACTTGACGTGTGTACATTGAAGTCATCTCTTCTTGTGAGACTAGGGCAGAATATTTGAATTCCCTCACTCTGGCTACCTCAGTTAAAGCCCTATTTCTTCAAAACACTCAACTTTCAGCCCGAATAGAAAACCTAAGATCAATCACCTTCTGACACTGGCCAGATAAATAAAATATCACACAGAAAAGGGTGTCGAGTAATACTGAATCACACTATTCAATTTTTTTTTTTTTCATTGTTTCTGCACTTTATTTGACTACTTCTTGATTAAAAAGCTAGGGCATAGAATGTGACACTTTTTAGAAGAGCTGATTATGCATCACATAAACCTCTTGGCATTAGACAAAGATGCTGCTGTTTAAATTGAAGTTTGTATTAAAGCAGTTTCAATCTGAACAGCAATCATTGTTATTAACTGTCATTAGGAGGAATGAGTTCAGCTGAAATAGAATTCCTGCTATATTTTCAATCTAAATGATAGCTAGGAGAATGAAATAGTATTTCAGCATTTTCAGCAAAGTTTGCTTAGAGTTTCAACTGATCTTTTTTGGGGGGAGTGGGGGTGTCCTGAACTCAAACCTCTGGATCCTGTTTGACACTGGCTTCCTGATGGATGCATGCCTCCATGGTTATTTTCTTGCTATCCCTTCTAAAAATATTTTGCATAATTGCACTGAGCAGTAGGAACAATAGATTTAACACAGCTTCAACTCCCCAGCCATCCCTCTCCTTCAGATAGCGGGATGCGGAGAGACGACGCAGGAGAAAGCGCGTCTTGTCTTCTAATCGTGGCCTATGGGTCAGTGTTAATTAACCTCCCTTGCAAAAATGATCTCTCCTTGAGGAAGTGTGAAAATGTTGGCAATGTGTAGAGTGGGAACATGGTCTGGCAGTCGGATGGTGAGATGGGGGCACCATGGCTGAAAGATGTCCTGGCCTCTCAGGGCATCCTTTAGATGCAGCTTTATTCTGTCCCTAAACTCCCTCTGCCCCTTTTGGCAGCAGCCTGCGCTGAGGTCGTGACACCACAGGCCTGGTTAATCACCACAAAATGATGCAACATTTGCCACCGGAAGGCTCTGAAGATATTACTGGTGCAAATGCACTCCCAAGCACATTTACGGATAACCAGCCTGACATGATCTGGAGGAGTTACGTGTGCCCCTCTGTCACGGAGGGGGGAATTCAGCGCCTAAGGGTGAAGGTTGTTATCGCTCAGTTAGGTCTCCTTGGGTTACCTCTCCAAGATGCCTTTTATTTACTGCACTTTCAAGGGGACAAATCTGTCTGTCTGCCAGCTACCGTAACAAATGTAGTGCTCGGTGGGTGGCGTTTCTGAGAGCTCTTTCAAAGGACCGGAGCCATTCCCCTTGATTTCCTCTGCTGGGTGACTTGGGAAATACAGCCGGAGCCCATCTGACATTGGCTGCTGCTCGCATTTGCACATCTACCTCCCCAGCTGAGCAGTTATCCTTGCCAGCCTGCTCCCAAAAGCACCCCAACTGCATGAGCAAATAGCCGGCGTGCTGCTTTCCTTCTAACATTTGCCATCACAGACTTAGCTTCGGTGCTTGCAAGGGGGAGGCAGATCTGCCTGGTGACTAATTGTCCCCTTGTTTCAATAGTCAGATGACAATATGATTAATTATCACTACAATGTCACCGAGAGGGCCGGGTGAATGCTGCTCTGCAGCTTCTGGAAACGGTTTGAATTACTGAGACAGCTTTGCTTGTGCTCCTCGGTTTTCTGTGCTTGTGCTCCTCAGTTTTCTGTGCTTGTGCTCCTGGGTTTTCATTTCTTTGGGCATTTTAGAGACCAAGCTTAGAAGTGAGCCCATGCTTGATCCAGACTTGGGGCAATTACTGAGCTCCCAGCACTGCCCTTGTACGTTTGGACCAGCTGCATAGCTGTAGGCTTCAGTGGAAAAATGACCTGAGCTCTACTTGGTGACTTGCTCAGGGGGAAAGAATCTGCTCTGGAGGGAGCGGACAGGCAAAGTGTGAGCATACGGTGAGTTTTCGAAGCAAGCTATAAGGATGCATGACACAGGTAGTGTTAAGCAACCCAAAGAAGAGCTTGTTATCAGCTCGCCTTGCACTGGAAAGCACAGATACATGATGAACCACGTACACTCCACGCCTCTTCAGCCGCTGTGGTCCTGGTGCTGTTTCGCCAGCATCCCCACTTGCATGCTCCGAACCATCCTGCAGCCCCAGGATCGCTGTGGCCGTGAGCACAAAGCCTTTCCTGAGCTTTTGGAGTCAAGAGGTGGTCATGCTCTTCAGCATGAGCTGACTGCATTTAAAAAAAAAAAAAAAAAAAGGCAGCTTTGCCAGTTCTGTGAGTTAAAGTGCTGAGTTTTGGCAATCTCGGGCTCCCCACATGCAGTAAAGACTGACAGTTATGGAAGGGCAGCTGAAGGTCGCCCCTCCATTTCCTCATTAACATCCTTAAGAGGCAACTAGTGAGAAAGGCGAATGAGTCAAAGTTCATTATTCTCATAATTAGCAGATTACACGAAAGTTCAGTAGCTTCCACAGGATAAGAGTTAAAGATTGAGTTCACTCACCTGTCCCTACAATTAGCAGCTATAAAGGTGTCACAAGGATATAAAGTGAGAGAAAGAAAAAGCCCGACTCCAATTTACTCACAACGAAGGTGCAGCCCTCCTGGGAGGGGGAGATGGAGCGCCAGGGTTTGTTGTCCTGCAGTTAGCAGCGTACGAAAGAGAAAGATTTAATACCCCACTTCAATTTTCTTGCAATTAGTCCCTCCCCAGAAGATGCCATTGACCTCATCAGCATGGAGATGGAGTTTCGCAGTTAATTTTTTTCCAGACCATCCTAATGAACAGAGGCAGAAGGAAAGGGAGGGAAGGAGATCACTTGGCTAATTTTCCAGTAACAGAAACCATAGGGATGCTGAGAGGAGCGTGGAGTTGGTCTTGTTTGGCGAGGTCCTCACTTATACTTACCCAAACCCAACACACGTCCTGTGTCTCAGGTGTGTGCGCCAATGCCAGGCTCACTTCTTGGACAGAAAACTAGATTTTTTTTTTTTCAGTTTTTCATTCTGCTGCCCAAGGCAGGAAGAAGTCTGTCTCTGTACAAAGCGCTTTGGGGCTGATAGGAAATGAAGATATCTTTCTGCTGCGGCAGAGACTAAAAGCCCCAAAAAGGAGGTGGTAAAGTAAAACCTGTTCAAAAGATGAAAAATCCAAAATAAAATGGAAAAACACTTACTTTGGTCACATGGGAATGAAACATCCTGATTTTCTCATTGCGAAGAGTCTACTAATGTTTAAAAGCGTGACAAATTTTGGGCAGTTTCATGAATACTTGTGATTGTTCCAAGTAAGCAATTTTTTGCTGAACATTTTTCAGTGAGCTGCCCTCTCCGCACTTCCACCGTCCTTCTTCGCCTTCACCTGCCCTTTTGATTTTCTTTTGTCACTGAGGAGATGGTGTAAATCCCAGGGACTCCTCACCACTCAGCTGTAATTATTCCAGAGAAGAAGGCTGCTTACTTTACATTTTCTTGTCATTTTTCCAGAGTGTGAAAATGTTCTTAATTTAGATGCTGTGGCCATGCCATCACCTCCAGTACCTGTTTAATAATAAATCCTTCCGTACCCAGACCTGGCGCTTCTCCTGGGGTGAGGGGAGGGACAGTTTCCCCATCCTTAGCTCTTGGCACACTTGGGGACGGTGCCAACCTCTCACAGGGCTTCCCTGCACCCTCCTCAATAAGAACTGGTAGGTTTTAATCTGATCGCTTCAATAAACGAGGCTGGGACAATTCAACGCAAACTCCCTGGTTATTTAAAGTAGGAGAATTCAAAAGTACGCTACCGTACCCATGTCCTCTGTCCCACTGGGGCTACGTTTTCATTTGCATCTCTTACGGTAGGTATTATAAGCTAATGAAATAGAAATTGATCTCTAAAAGAGCACTTTTCAAGGTTCAGTTGCTATCTAATTAATTTAATTTTAAATTACATCAGTAATAAAGACTTAATTGCCTTCTTATCAATATATTGTATTTTGTAAAGGACATGTGACTATTTAAACATGCAATTGTTTTCTTATAGTAGAATAATTGGTATTTTAAGCATACAGCTATCATATTAAGTGTAAAATATTTATTTGTGCACTTAATTTCAAGTGGTATCAAAATCTCAATGAACATGCAAATGTTACAACAGCTGCTGTTTAACTCCTAGCCTGCCTCTCCAGCAACCACGAGGACTTTTCCGTGTAAGGAGGAATGGCTTGAAATCACAGTGTGTGGCGATGTAAAGTATATTCATATGGTTACACCAAGTTTTGATCATTAAGATTCAATTTGCAGTCTTAGGGTACAGGAGGCTGTTTAACAGACACGACAGCTTTGGCTGGGTAGCCTCAATTTCTATATAATACACAGAGAGGACTTTGAACGCTCTATACCTTCCCGTAAGTCTCTTTTTTGGCTACAAGAGGTTTGTAGCAGCAGATGTGCTTATATCCATTATAAGCAGAAACACGGTTAAGCACTGACGTGTTTTCTCTGACCAAGGTTTCAGTAACCGCCATTGCTAAGCAGATGTATCAATGTCAAGCTTTACCCACTTCCTTTGCTTAGCATGGGAGTTGGATTTTGTAGTAGTATAAGCTGCCAAGAAGAATAATTAAATATAGTACAAGCTACCTCTGATTTAAAAATTTCAAGGGGAGAAGTTAAATCCAACAGAAGCCACAACACATCCAGAAAACTGTGTGGTAACTTGTCAGCTAAATTAGTTTTGAACTGTTTACTTCTACTATAAAAATATTGTAATCTGTGATGTATTTCTTTCATATATGTGTGTGTGTGTGTGTGTATCTATATGTTATACAGCACCATTTAAAAATAGGAAGCTTCTAGCTGTGAAGTAGCAAGATCAGATATTATTGAAGTGCTTTCAGATCTGTCATCACACCGTCACTATTTAGTTTCAATATATGTTGACTTTAAAGTGCACTGTACATATTCATTAATGCGACACAGTAAATAATACTGGGGCCATGCTAGTTTTTTGTCATCTGCTTCACACGGGGGAGCTAGACCTGCAGCCTCCAGCCTCCATCACTTTGAATTATGGGGAAAGGAGGTTCCTATTAAGTCACCAAAGCTCCCAAACCCACCAGGGGCTGTACCAGGCCCGGGAGGTGCCTGTTTGCCACGTGCTTTTCAGATGTGACCGAGCTCTTCCTGTAGACGTTGACCTTCGACGGGTATGCATCTGGAAATAAGAGATGGCGAGGTCTCGCGGGAGATCTGCTATTTGGGTCGCAGGCATCCTGCAAGGCTCGGGAGGCTCCGAGGAGGGAGAACCCTCGCTTAGCAAGGTGCTGACCTTGCACTCATTGCTCAGGCTGGAGTGTGGCCTCGGCTCTCCTCCTGCCTGGCTCCAGGGGAGGTCAGAGGAGGTCTCACTTGCCAACAAAAAGACTTTCTAGCCTTATGGTATAAGCTGTTTATTATTCTTTTTATTATTCTGTTATTTAGTAGCCCATCTGAGATTAATACCTCACGGCTACATGCATTTTCCCCTCTATTATGTGTTATTTCTCTGCAAATAGAAATATCTACATTTCTATATGATATCCATATTCCTTGCCACGTGTTTTAATACTTGCTTGCAAAGCTCAGTTTAAGGAGGGGGTAACACCAGACGTGGAAGGGAGCTGCCATGAGCTGCAGCAGCTGCTCAGCATCTGCACAGGCTCTGCTTGCACCAGTGCCAGGGGTAGCAGGTCCGATGCTGGATAACACTTGCCATCAGCAGGACTGATCTCTGTATCTTTGCTTTTCTGGTGGAGCGTGAATCTGACACTACTTGGAAGGGTAGACAAAAAAAAAAAAAAAAAGTCTTAGTCTTGCCTTCCCACTCATCTCAGGCAAATTAAAAATTAAAAAAGGCAAACCGACCCACCTTTAAGACAGGAATGCGGAGCTAGCCCCATGCAGATCCCTGCTGGGACATCAGCTGTGGTCATGCTGGTTTCTCCGTGGCCGTATCCAGCTGTAACAGAGCCCTCGGTAGCGGTTAAAGCACGAGGTGTCGGTGTGCCTGCGGCTGGGCACTGTGGTGTGGGTCTGGCTTTCGCAGGAGCCTGCAGAGCAACGTCACGAACAATAATTCTGCAACTTTGGCTTTGACGCAAAGGACCTGCAAGAATAAATGGAAATCTGTTGCAATCTTTTCTCAGTTTCATTCCTGTGTGTCAAATGCAGAGAATAACTCATCTTTGTCTCTCTTTCCAGGAGGGTTATTTCTCCTGCTCATATTTCTCTTTGTGATCTGGAAGGAGTTTGCCGCTGATTTTCAGAAGTACATCCTTCTGGAGAGAAGTGAGAAGTGCACGGACGATGTACCCGTGCACGTGTATTATGGGTGGTCGTTCATGTTTGCCGCGGCGGGAGTGCCCCTGGTTTTACTTTCTGGACTCCTCTTCTACCTGATCGGCAGAGACATTATGAAGTCCCTAGAGTAAGACAAATTTGCCACGCTGAGAAAGCCTTTTGAGAAAATTGGTGATGCTCCTTGTTATGAAACGTTCACAAGTTTTGAGGACTAGATCGTTTTGTAGCTGCAATTGTCGGTGTTTGATTACGCTCACATGGAGGCAGGGGTGGAGCACTGAGCACCCGACCACTGTCCATCCAAAGCCAGCCCCAGCTGAACATCCCCCTTCAGCATTTTTATACAGTTTTGAGAAATTCAGACGTGTCTATGGGTTTTTCTCTGCAGCCCAAGGAAGTGCCGCCGCTGTGGCAAGCAGCTCCCCCAGCTCCTGTTTCTGTCAGCAGAGCCCCGCATCCATATTCAGCAGAGCTGGAGTTTTATAGCATTCCCAGCATCCTTGTTTCTTGTAAAAGGTAATCAAATCTGGCTGTGGCGGTGTCTGCTATAATGTCTATTTCTGAAAAGCAATTAAGGATGATTATTTTTTTTTTAGCTGGCTCTAATTGATGTCAAAGGACAACCATTTTAATGGGATGTCGGGAAACATGAGAAACTTTTTTTTTTTTTTTTTCCCCCCCTTAAAAGCCCTGATTCTGATGATACAAATGTACCTGGACTTAACCTAACTTTCAATGAGTGAATAAACCAATTTCTGTGGCATGAAACCTAACATGAATTAATTAACGTTTCTTTACAGCACCACATTACTGTGCTTTTAATATTTTCCCTGGATGCAGTGTTGTGGGGATTCGCAACCCCAAAACTGGAAGATGGTCAGAGTTGGGGGAAAGGAAGTAGGAACAATCAGAGTTATTTTTTATATTGTTTGTTATGGTAGACCCCGTCAGCCAGCTCAGTGTGGGACCTTGTTATATTCTACAGATGCAGCTCCGAAAAGACAAATTATATACCATTTAGATATTTTTTAATTCTTGCAATTTCTCGGGTATACGTTGTCTGACAGATTGCAGTGGTCCCACGGAGAGTAATGCGTGTTAATTCTACACCAAACCATCGAGGTACCGGAGGTGAAGTAATTCATACGCAGAGGTTTGCAAAGACACTTGAGATATGACAAAGATTTGATCTTGTCATGTTTTTCAGGCTGGATTTTGATGCTTTGAAGTAGTTTGTTGGGCCTTTGCTTGCTGAACTCATTTGCATAAATTTGAAATCAATCTTCCTAAAAAAAAAAAACCCGCACGCTGTTCTCACGGATGTCATACTTTGCACTAGGCATATATCTCCCGAGCTTTATGTCATACTATTGACTCAGTATAGTTAATTAATAATGTAATGTAAATCTCTTCTAGAAAGCAGTGAAGATTGTTGGCAGTATAAAAATGTTTGTTAATGCTCATCGTAAAATATTATTCAAGTCTGGCATTTCTTTCCTTTTGGAGCAAGTTCTAATTATTCTTTTACAAGATTCATGGCATACATATAGTGAGAAATTGTAATTCCCACATGTAAAGATTAGTTCTTTTGTATGAATAACAGGCTTGGTCTACAGGTCTTAAGCAAAATTCAAGCTGTTTTCCATTAATAGAAGTTTCGTTTGAAGAGAATTGATATAGACAGGTAAAAATCATGGGTTTTCCCAGTGAAGACATGTTTCATGACATTTACAAATACACAGATATTTCAGTGTTTTATTTGGCCATTCTAAACTGTTTTTTTTTTGTTGTTTTTTTTTTCATAATATCTCCTTGGGTTATGCCTGTGCCTTATCAGTTCTTCAAGTGATAATTTCTCACTATAAATTCCCTTTGAATAATTTTTGTCATTTAATTATCTATTCAGCGTAGAGATGAACACTTATGGTCACAAAGAATAAAAGTATATAATCCAGGAGCAGAAGAGGTCAAGATTTACAGTCACTTGCCTTTCACTGATCCCATAAAACAATCCAAGCATGCAGAAATGATGATCCCATAAGAGACACCAGGGCAGAAGAATGAGAATGCAGCAAGAAATCCATCAGACTTATTGATATCTGTGAAGCTGAGGATCCCTGAAGTTGTGAATATAGAAGTGAGTTTTATATTATAGAATGAAATATTTATTAACTTTCTCCATCTGTTCTTTAAAAAATTTAGTTTAATGTCATCAAGGCATTTATGGAATACATTTAGCTTAATCATGCATTCATGCCTTAGGGAGTAAACTATCCCTGGAGACTTCTTCATTCTGGATCAGGTCTAGAACAAGCAATAGTTTAAAACTCCATCATTCTTTTGAAAAACACATGACTCTGAATCATTCCTGAAGAGAGGGCGCTTTTTTCACAAAAAAAAAAAATAAAAATCTGGTATTGAGCATACCCAAATAGCCACGACAATAAGGATGCAGAGAATGAGATTATAGACTAGCATAACTGAAGTAATCAGCTCCTCTACCAAAAACACAACGTCTGTAGCCAGCTCAAGTGTTAACCAAACGCATCATTTTGGTCGACTAAAGAGCCTAATTCCTTTGCTCTCAACTTTCTTGTGGCAAATATAACTCAAGCAGACAAAATTTTGTGTGAGAATCATCATTTCTGGAGGAGAAATTTCAAAAACAAGCTGATGGACTCAGTGGCAGAGTTTGAAATTGCAGAAACCACAGTCTCTTTCATCTGTTGAATGTGAAGAAGTTTGATGAAAGGATATTATAGAGTAGTGACAAGGACCTAATTCTGATCCAAGTTTTGTCATTATAAATCATGAGTAATTCCAAAGACTTCAGTAGACCCTTATCACTGTTAAACATCTGTAAGTCAGATCAGAACCGGGACTAATAAATACATTCAAAAATGCATAATTAAACCAGTGATTTCACATCACTCTGATGAATTTTAGTCAAGGATTTCTTCAAGGATGCTTTTCTCACATTAGCATTTGACGTTAGTAAGCAATGAATAATTCCATTTTTTCTTTCCAACATCTGGGACACTTCCTGCTTTATTTGCTACTTACTGAACACTCGGCAGGAAATATTAATGAATCTTGGGTGTTAAAATACAGGCCCTGTGGATCATGCTCAGGAGGCAGTGTTACATAGCAGAGCCTGTGTGTCTTGAGATTAAGAGGCTTGATTTTGTGAAGGAAGATATTGGGAGATTTGCCAAACCTGTGGGAGATATGGGGATTTGAGGAGTTCACCCAAAAGCCAAGCCCCTGCAGCTCCTTCCTTCAACTGTTCCCTCATACCAGGAAGACAACAATTAATGATAAAAGATTTTCCCCTTGGTCAGATCAACTTTTTTTACCCGTGATTCAGAAAACTAGCACTCAAGGATGCCCTGAGGCTGGGAAGGTGCTGGGTGATGGGCAGCAACACCAAGGACCCGGACCGAGACCACCATGCCATGAGAGCAGCTGCTTTCTCACACCCCCAGAGGCCTGGGGTTTTTTTCTCTTTATTGACAAATTCTATGGTAAAATTCCGTGTTTGGAGAGGTCTGCTGGCTCTTCAGAGCAATCTGCAGAGGAGAGGTGGGCTGAGCACTAGAGGTGGGCAGGAGAGCTTCCAAAGGAGGAAAGAAATGTCCTTCTGTATTAGCGTGAAGTGACCTCGGCAGTTCAGCATCTGACCAGGAGGGTGAAAGTAGCCTCTGCGATAGAAAATAAGTTAATTAGAAGTTAACCAAAATTTGTACCATCTTGGTGTATAACAGACCTTCTGGGATTACTTGCTTTGACCTAGCAGGACTAACAAAACTTTCTACTTTCTCTTATTGTCTAGAAAAATCCCTCTTATCTCCACAGGTAGTGTTTCCACCTTGGTTAGACACACTTTTACTGGGCTCATATAATGAAACGTGAACGTCTGCAAGAACAAGTATCTCCATCTGAGCTGCTCCCCAAGGCTCTCTACATGCCCTGGGTATCACTGGTGCTCAGGGGGCTGCTTGTCCTTGCAGCCTGTCCATGAAACACAGTGGAAAAATGAAGTGCTCAGGCTTTACATCCCTACGGAAGATAACCAAGGGAGGGTCCCATTGGGCAGTCCAGCCCTCATCCTGCTGAGTCAGCACCTTCTGAAGTGCCTCTCGTCACTCAACCTGAGCAAACACTGCCCAGGGAAACGCTGGTGGGAGAGGGCACAGATGCGGTGCGGCAAATTAAGACACAAACAAAATTAAAATAAATAAGAAAATATAAGCTAGCTCCATGCTTCGTGCACTGGGCTGTACATTACCGCAGGATTAAGTCATATCAGCCAGAGTACATTTTACAAGAGTGCACAGCACCTCAATCCTATAATCAATAAGCTGTACATGCTGCAGCACAAAGAGCTCTTATCTGGAATACCACTTTGAATTTAGTGAATTTATTTAATCCTTGATGCCTGCAGAGCATCAGTCCTGTCTTCTGGGTTAATTTATTTATTCCGGTGATCTATTTTTAGTCTTTCAAGTACTTGACATTTGAGAAGCAGATTCTTTTTCCCCACTGCCCAAAAACCATCTGAATTGGAAAAACTTTATTTACAGAATTGTATTTGTTTCCTAATTCATTCCCCTACTCTTTCTCTTGGGAACCAAAGCTCCGCTGTCAATACTAATAACCGCACGCTGAATGGATCAGGAAAGGCTCCTTTTCACCCTGCTTGGCAAAGCCTGTTTCTAAATCAGTGCTGGACATCCAGTGATCTTCTGATCTTTTTTTTTTTTCCTTATGAATATTCTCTCCTAGACATAAAAAAAAAAAAAAAAAAGAAAAAAAAAAAAGTCACCTGTTTTTGAGGTATATCCAAGACGTTGTGTTGCATTTAGTCTGGGAATTGTCATGTGTGCAGGTGATGTTCTTCTCTTCTGGAACTTGGTATTTCCAGGGATGATCACATGAACCCTTGGCTGAACCCAAAAGAACCAGTGATTTAAACAGAGTTTAAACTACCTAAATGCTTACTGTTAAAAAGAAATAACAAATGAAAAGATATTCTACAGCCACTGCTATGATGGTGTAGTAACAATTATTATCAGAGCTGTAAAGAATTCACTCTAATTAACCCAACAGGTAGGTACTAAACATTTGATTATGGAAGAGTAGATTGAAGCTGTGTAAGCTTCAGGGGCTGCAAAGAAGGAAAAAACAGCCTCACCTGACCTGGTATGACTAGATTAATGATGGCTTCATAAAAACTAGAAAAAATAAAAGTAAAGTAGCACAAAGGGTAATTGTGTGAAAAACACAGGGTTAATTCTATTTTTCCCTATCCATTTTCCAATATTTCCCTGTGTGGCTTACATTAAAAAAAGGAACAAATGCTGAGCGGGAAGAAACACTCCTAGAATAGGGACATTACCCTGGCAAAATACATTACGTATCCTCAGAAATATTTTTGTAGAGTCACAGAACGTTTTTCCATTTCCGATGTAAGAAATCCTCTGTACTTTTCTTCTATTTAAAAATCAGTCCGTGGGAGCAGTTGTTCACCAAACCATTCAGAAATGCTGCTTAAATAACACAGGCTGAACTGGCTGAAGTTTTTATTACTGATTAAACCTCATCGGTTACGGGCTGGAATAATTGCAGTGTATGGTGAATAAATGCGGCTTGTTCTGAAATAGAGGCATCAATTTAGAATCTGTCCCTGCCAAAAAACAGTAGGGAAATTTAACAATTTAGACAAATCAGCCACTGAATAAGTCCCACTGGTTGCTGAGGTGGAGCCTCTACAGCAGATGATTTCATGGGCAGGCGGAGAGGCTGCCTCTCAAACCACACACCTCGCTTCCAGAATCGAGGTCGTTATGTCATGAGTCAAATAATTAGCTCCAAAACCCAACCATTAATCAAATTTATTGCATTGCTGTTGCCTCACATCCCCAAAATAAACGCAGAGCAGTTATGTCAGCTGCTTTGCAGCTCCCAGCCGGGGCGGGCATCCACAGCCACTTTGCTCCCGGTGTTTTAGTGCTTTTTTAGCGGCGTCATTTCCTCTAAGCTTGAGAAGAGTGAATCCCAGTGCTGGGAGAACTGAGGCAGTTCTATAGGCACAACTAAATGAACTGTTTCTGTCTCCCTGAAGGTCAGCAGATAGGTTCAACTGCATCTTCGGGAGGGTGGCGGTGACCTAGGCTCAGTCAAAAGGCACTTTACGGATGCTCTCTGCAAGGCAGATGGTGGGTTTTTTCCCCCGTAGTTTTGTTCTGCAAGTCAAGAACTCTTCTACATCTTTCCATATGCACTGTGAAAAAAATCCATGTTTTACCAACACAAACACACGCACGCGCACTTTACACATTAAATATCTATAAAATGACTGGCTTTTTCTGCGGAGAGCCTCTGCCTGTGCCACAAACACTTCAAAGGCTTCAAAGCAGGGGTGCCTGCAGCGAGGGCTGAAGCTGAGAGCAGAAGTGCTGGTTTCAGCTGACACTGGAGGTTTCGGGATCTTAGGGCATGAAAACATTTTTCGCTCATTTTAAATTAATTTAATTAGAAAAAAAATTTGAAGCAGAAATAACATATTTTTGAAGGTGGGCTGTTTTGGGGTTTTTTGAGGTTTTTTGTGTAGCTTTTCTTTTTCTTTCTAAACTGGAATATGCTGTCTTGAGATTAAACCTGCCTTTAAGTAGCTATTTTTAAACAGAAACGTCTTCAGTGTTTAAGAAGGGACTGCAGGAACCTACTCTTTGCAGCCATTTTGGAGAGGAGTTTTTTTTCTTTCTTTCTTTCTTCTTCTTTTTTTTTTTTTTTTTTTTCCTAGCAAAACCACCACGTTACTCGCACGACGTTTTGGCTCCAGGGCAGGCAGCATCTCCAGGCTTTCATTCTGGTGCCCCTTCTCTGAGATGATGCATTAGTTCTGCAGGCAAAAAAAAATAGAGGTTTTTAGTATGCCAAAAGGCTTGTCTGATGTCTTTGTTGTACATCACAGGAGATGAGGACTGATGCAAATGCAGTTTTACACTAAGGTGCAGCACCCTGTGCCCAGCAGCCTCCTGTGCTTGATGCTGCTCACGTAAGGGTGATATGCAGGGAGGAAATTCTGCATTTTTTTTTTTTTTTTAATACCATTTTTTTTCTAATGAAAGTGCTGAAAGGGTAGAAATACCTTGGTTTTGATAGTCATGGCATGGAAATCTTCTTAAATATCTGCCTATTTAGCTGCTGACTCAGAGGTAACCCCTACACTGTAAACATTTCAGTAAAGATTACACAAGGTTTAGGGGTGTTTCTGGAGCTCTTTTTTGTTTGTTTTGTTTTTTTTTAATGAGTTGCTGGACACCCAGAGGAAGAATGTGAGTGACCTTGGTTTTCTGACGTTTTGTAGTGGGACAAGTAAATGTGTCCCTAAGACACATGGCTGCTCGGGGAGCTCAGCCAGGGCCATCCCTGCGAAGGAGAGAGCACAGCAGTTTCCCCAGACTAGGCAAAAGTAGCCCTTAAAAGAAGGAGACAAGCTATGTAATCTTAAAGACATAATTTAAATAAGTATATAACCAGTACTATAATGATAAGAATAATTAAAAGGCTGTGAGAAGGAGTGTGTGAGCATCACAGGGGGCGGTGCCTCCCTGACCCGTCCGGGGCTGCATCCCGCCGTGCCCATCGCAGGGAGATGTGGATGCGGAGCACGGCTTTCCTGTTGTTCTCAGCCTGACCGGCGGCCACGTTATCTGTGATTCCATGTGTCCTCCCTAACGCTCTGTACTCTGCCTTTTAGGCCAAACCCTTGGTTAGGGAAAATCGCTGGAGCGTCACGACTGCATTGATTTAATTGATTGAGAGCGTCGGGCTCTGCCCAGCATCTCATCTCCGCTCCCAGGCAATATTAATCAGCACAAAAGATAACAGCGCGTGTTCTAGTTGCAGAAGGAATAAAAAGATTTCTTCCCTAAGACTCCAAAGAGCGCCCTCAGTAAAGAAAATTTTGAGCGTGTTTTCTCTTTCTAGCCCTGGGTTTGCCAGCGGGCGCTGCGCTCAGGCTGTGAAGGTCCCTCTGGACCAGCTCGCCTGCAGCGCTGCGAGGAGGCTGCTGGAGTTTAAGCAGGTACAGTTGGCTTCCTCCTGATGGCCAGGCTGCCATGGGTTTGGGATTTTATGTGCCGAATTTTATTATTTTTATCCAGAAATGCTGTGGAAAATAACAGATGGGTCTCAAGCCAAGGCAGTCACTGAAAGACAGTAAAACCATAAAATCTTATAGTTAGGGGATTGTGTTTTTTGCTTTATAAAAACTCGAGAGTTTCCTAGTGTGCAATGATGACGTTATTCATTATAAATGGATATGCGTGATAAACGGACCCATAAAGTCAGGGCACGGCCTTGTTCAAGGAGGCAGGGCTGCTGCAGCAAACACCTCAAATAACACCCTCCTGCAGCAGCTCTCCAGTCCAGAGCCATCGTCCTTTCCACACAGTTCTACCAAAGGGTTGGTGTTTCCATCCCATTAACAAGCAATGCACAGATGGGTTCAGGTTTTAAAAATAAATCAGAAGAGTTTTCCCTCTCTCCCTCATTGCTGAGGTATCGCTGTACTCCCAGTTTGCGACAGCAATAAGTGGTTATCTCGGAGCTGCCGAATGCTGCCCTATCTGCCTTGGCTCGAGGCACCTATGGCCTCTCTACACCTTTTGCATTCACCGTTTTGACGGGGAGTAAAGGCAGAAGGAGCTCTCATCTTCCCATGTCTTGCACACACAACTGGAGCCGTGCTGGGGCTGGTCAATTTGGCCATCGCCTTCCTGTGGGTGCGGAAGGGATGTGGAGCTGCCTTCGGGGTGGAGAGTTTGGGAACAGCCTCCGCAGGAACAGGTCTGGGGCCTTGCTTTGCCTGAGTGTGGTTCTGCCCTAAATTAAATGCAAAAGTAAAACTCAGGGCAAAAGATGAATCACTCGCTTAATTTAGCGGTGAAATCATAAGCGAAGCACTACAGTACCTGGTGAAGGGTGCAGTGATTTCTAATTATGGATTATACAGCTAATCAGTACCAATCAACATTTTATGATCTTGACTTAATATTTAATATAATGTTAATTATAATTGCTTTTGCCACAAACTGTGTCAAATACTAGGTGTGATTTCCACTCCCGACATGCCTCGCAGCACTGGGTGGGCTCTGGGATGGGGGATGCTCTAGGAGGGAGCATCTTTCCCCCAAATCCCACCCAGCAGCACAAGCCCACCTCCCTGCTTGCCTTCCTGATCAGGAGTTGTGATGCTAATTAAGTGGTGGTGAGTCTCAGCGTTATTAGAATGGAGTTTTTATCTCACATAAGTACCTTCCAGCTACAAACAGGGGAAGTTCATTTAATTAAAAATAATTTTAGTGTAAGTTAATGTGAGCACAGTTCAATTACTTGGAAACATGTTTAATTTTTTTTTTCCCCCCTCTTTTTTTTCTCTTCAGTTCTAGCAAGAGGCTGCAGAGATAATCCAGATGATGCATTCAGGCCATTTCTGTCTATTTAGCCCTCCCACATTTGCCTGCTCTGATTCCCACCTCTTTGCCCCCAGAATTCTGAGCATGATGTTTGCGAGCTCTGTCATCACAGAAGCTGGAAGGTTTTGGTTAATGAAAACATAATATTTTAAAGCATTTTTTTTTTCCACACTGCTTTTTTTCCCTATCCTTTTTATGACCTAGAAAGATGCAGAGCTCCTGCCATCCCCAACGACCGTTTACTTTCTGATTTTCAGCATCCCTGGGAGACTTGTCTCAGGAGGGGCATGGCTTGTTCAAAGCGTGTCCAAAATTTTGCAGCAAGGAACTTAGGCAAAACATATCACCTCCAAAAATCCCTTCTGACACCAAAACTTCCACTGGGTAAATCAGAAGCACTTCTGAAATTCAGAGTCTCTGGTTAAAACAGCACAAGGAAAACAGAGTGAGGTATTTTATAGAAGACAGTGCTTGGACACAGGGACATTTGTTTTAAAAGAGGGGCTGTTTTTCTTCCATATTGCTTAATCAAAACTTTTAGCGGGGTTTAAACTCCTCCTCTTTTGACACGAAGCTCATCGGATATAAAAAAATGAAGGTCTGCAAGAGTGAAATCCCATAACAGCCAAACCGACCCACCACTCACATCTCATTACTGAGAAAATTGATGCAGGCGAGTGAAAGTCTCCTATATCATTACAGATCTTGGCCCGGGGTACGTAACGTGGCTACGGGGAGATGCTGCTGTGAGCTCGGACTCTAACATACGCTCTCCTCTCTACCGTATTGTGGCCGACCTTAAGGTCAAGCACCAGAAGATATATTTGGGGGTTTAATGTCATGCCTTGCTTTGCTACAAGACTGGCACTCCCAGAGCGGCTGCTGAGCATCATGAGGGTCATTAGGGGACAGCAAGAGCCGGGGGAATAGGTATGTTTTGGTGCAGTGTTTTTTCTCAGCCTCGGTGGTTTTTTCTTACCCTTTTCTCCTTCCATTGTACAGAGTCCCCCATGCCTGTGTAGTCTCCTTGAAGCCTATATTTCAACTCTTTACTAGCAGGGCTGAGCGAATAAGTTGAAGTGAATAATTCCTCCCGTGAATATCACCTCTTTTTCACTATACAATTTCCTCTGATGGATTCATTATTCCCAATTATTTGCTGAATAGCTTTAGTAAATAATTCCCTGGCTGTAGATGGATGGTGAGTATTTTGCCATAATTATTTAACAGTAAAATTTTAAGCTGCGCTGGATAAGTACAACTGCTCACATGAGTTGTGTTGATGCTTTTTCCCCGCTCTGCTCTCTAAGCAGATGTGTGGCATTGGCTAATGGGGACACCAGGCTCCAGGCTGGCAGCAGACTCAGACAGATGGTCTTCTTTTTTTGTTGTTGGGTTTTTTTGTGGCTGTTTGTTTGTTTGTTTGTTTTTCCCCCCAGCTTTTTCTGGTAGTTTGAGGCTTAGAAACTTAGCTCAGGACTTGCTTTCAGGGCAGGAACCAGGGCTGGGGGCTGGCAGCATCCTCTCTCTGTTCAGGAGCGTCTGCCAGTGACACGGTGGCCAAAATGTCACTACAAGCAAATGCAGGAATGTGTAACAATAGTGATGCTGCATTCATGCCACTGTCCCAGTGATTGTTTATTGATCACACTCAGGGTTTCACCAGCTCTATCTGTTACCTGGTAAAAGAGGTTTCCGTCCTTAAGTGCCTTCATGTCTTTTCAAAGTCGTTTTGCCAGCTCTAACCTCCTGTCTGTGCATGACAATGGCAAAAGTCCTCGACTCCACTTTGCACAGAGAACCTAAGACTCTCTTCACAGGCCTGATTTTTTGATCTAATTTAAACTTTATATTAAAAAAAAAAAACCCAACTAAAAAGTAAAACTAAAGCAAATCCAGAATGTGTAATGAAATAATTAACACTTGGGCAATTTTTTAATATCTCAAATGCTCTGTAAAAATACCAGAAGTATGCTGCTGGTCCAGATATCTAATTTAACTAACCTGCATGTTCCCAAAGTCCATCTCCAGCTGGGCTTGGGCTCTTGTCCCCTGCCTTGTCTTGTCCTGGGGTCTCCCTGGGACTGGGTTGGGATTTCCTCTGGGGATTCCCTTCCCTTACAATTAATTAATCAGCTTCTACCTAAAAAACCATGAGCTTGTGTGATTCCTGTTGGTGTGACTGCTTAGCCCAAACCTGCAATGAAGGGGGAAGCCCAGAGGCAAAGGAAAGGGTCGGAGGCTTCACCCACGTGCAGTGAAGCTACAGCCCAGTGTCAGCAGCTGGAGCTGGTGGGTTTGTCCCTCCAGCACTACCAGGGGCTGCCCAGAGAAAGGCAGCTGTAGGCAGGAGGGAAAGGAGTCCTGTGAATTAACAGGATGGGGGGACAACAGGGAGCACGAGTGCAGGACTCGCCTTTGGGCTGCAGCCCCCCCAAAATCAGTCGTGATTTCCTCAGCATCTGGGATGTTACAGCCAAAGCTTCTGAGACTGCATCTCCTGATGAAGTTAGGCACTGACCAAGGAAAGCAGCTCTTGAAAGGTTTTGTTTATTCTTTATGGCAAGAAAGCACCTGAAAGAAAATCTGTCCTAAAAAAAAAATAAAAAAATAAAGAAAACAAGTAACCACCAATGTTGGTTCCTGCAGAGATAGCCCCCCTCGGGCAGCTGCCTGCAGCCCCACCAGCTTGATGGCTCAGATCCTTCCCCTCCATCCCAAAGCCTTTTACATGACTTTGACCTCCAGCCTCCTGACTTGGAAAAATAAAGGAGACAAGGTCCTCACAGCTAATAGCGAAGTCCATTGACTTTCAAATGCAATCTTAGGTTTTTTCTATTTAAATCTATCGTGTTGCATCCTTGTTTACTTTCTCACAGCCCCCATTATCTTAAGTTAATATTACCATAAAGGAAATTAATTCCACCCCACCACAAGCACATGGAAACACCTCCCATCAGAATAACTTAATATCACTCACGTGCTAATGTAAAGTAATTATATCACCATAATACCTCTGGTACCACTACATCAGGGACTGATAGGTAAAGTCCTTGCATCCATTAAAGATCTTATAACCTCTCGTTACATACGTAGTTACATATGAAGTCCTATTTCCCAGAAAAGATTAATTAAAGCCTGTAATTCCAGTATGAGCCAAATGTGGCAGGGGTCAGGCAGGCATTTCTGCCATGCACAGCCCCTTACACTTCACTTAAATAAAACATAACTTCCCAGAAGGACTCAGAAGCCCAACCTCTCCTTTGAAAGGGGGTGTTTATTAAACCTCCACCCTCTGTCTCTCTGCTGGCCTAGCAGGGACCTAAAATACCCGTGTAAAGCCTGTTCCAGACCTGGAGCCCACTGTGGCGACCTGCAGAGACATGTCTTGGGGGTGGCCTTTTTGCACTCGTATGTGTAATAATCCCTGAGACTGATGGGCCAATTTAGAGAGAGAGGGTCTGTTCTTCCTTAAGGAGTTATAAGCTAAGAGCATCCAAATCTGGCCATCCTGAATTTTTAAAAGCCGTCCCACCACCTGCATTTCCAACCCCAGCCAGAGGAGCACAGCACAACGATAGCTGGGCTCTTCGGCTGGAGCAGGGAGTTTGTCTGAGCATCTTCAACGGGCTTATCTTTCTGCTGAAAACATGCAATCAGTGGAAAAGGCTAACGAACATCAGATGCAACCAGCTGTGTGTCTCTTTTAACGCACCCTTCCTCAAGTAACGCCGCTGCGAGGAAGGTGGACTCATGGACCAAGCGTAACCGATATGTGGAAGCTGTTTCTATGGGGAGGATCCCACTTATTTATTTAATTATGCAGCATGAAAAACGAAGGGAAGCGTTGCAGTAAACAAGAGAGTCCTCAGATATATCTATACACACAGGCACACGCGCACGCGTATTTAATATAAAATAGCGGAGTCGGAGGAGACCACCAACCTTCAAGCTCAGGTTTTTTTGCCATCTTTCCTGTATGCTGATGGTGAAGGGAATGTGCAGAGCCTGTGATAAACGCGGTGGTGTGGTATGCCATCAGTGCTACCTAAAAGCAAATGAAACTGGCATAAATAATTGTGCTGTAGAAAGCCTTTCTGTTGCACCTTGCCTATCACTGACAATTTACATATCTTAGGAAAACCTTTGTCAGCTTCTGTCATTTCTGCACTATTATGTGCCTTTCTGGATAATTACCAGTTAATGTGAAAAAGCAGATGGAAAAAACCTTGAAATTTCTGATAGAGAATCCTCAAACCTCTCCCCTTATCTGTGCACAGCAGCTTCCTGATTTCAAAAGAAGTTTGAAAACCTTTGTTAAAAATGTCCCTGATTCCCAGTTTGAATGAACCAAATGACATTCAGCTAAAATTATTCAGCTTTTTCCACAATTAAATTCCATTATCGTGAACTGCCAAAGTAAAATGGAAGGTCTCTTAACTAATGTGTCGGTTGTTTGCTTGTATTTTTCGTGGTGCATATTGTATAAAGCTGTGTGAAGTAGAAGGAGGATAAACAATAACTGTAATTTTGCATCAATGAGTGGAGCATTTTTAGACCCTTCATTATGGGAACACTGGGGTTGGTGGGTTTTCTCTCTTCCTTTTCTTCCTTTTTTTTTTTTTTTTTTTTTTTTTTTTTTGTTAATTCCTTTTCCTGCAAAACCCCACTGAGACTGATTGGATATTTCACCAAACTTAAGGAGCAGTGACGGTTTGGTTTTTAGCACCAGAAATGATTTCTTTATGCAGTCTCTGCATACCGTCAGTGCTTAGCATTGGGCAAGCGCACGCGCTTCTCCTCTCCCTCTAATGAAGAGGCAGCGTGGCAGTACACAGGGGAAATAATTTCATTTAAAAAATACCATTCCCACAAGCGGGGGGAATTGTCTTCCTGTTTTCTCAGTTGGTTTTTCCCTCGTTCTTCTTGAGGATTTAAAATGAAGCTGCCCATGAGAAGGGCAGCAGAGTTTGCTCATGGGCAGGATGGAGTAAAGCACAAATAACCCCCGAAGCCACGGGGCAGTTAAACCCGCGGGGGCAGCTCTGACTGAAAGGTTCCTTCTGGCACCAGCCTGCCGTGCTGCCCAGCCCTCACGCCCATGGGGAAGCTATTTCTGCGAACTCATTCAAAAAAAGGAGGAAACTTTCTGAACGCTGGTGACGGGGATTCATGGCAGAGTTTTCTGTACAAAACGCCTTGAACAGGTTGGTGGGCTCAGGCTGAGTTTTGCTCTGCAAAGCAAAGCCTCATTCAAAGGCTGTAGCTAACATCCCCATGCACTCTGCAGTCGTGTGTCACTCAACTATTTTTTTTAAGTGTTGCAGACTTCTGGCCTTCGTAGACCCTTTGGACAAATGTATGTTTGCTGAGTTATTGCTGACCTGGTGCTCAAAACTGGCTGGGGGAATGAGGAGGAGGTGTGCTGTGCTTGGGAGAGGAGAGAGGAGAGCAAGGAGATGTCAACCTGGCAGGGCAGTGGCACTGGAGAAGGTAAAGAGGAGTGGGGCAATGAAGAGCCATCAGGATAGTGACATTCCTGCTGGGACACCCGGTCTCTCACGCAATGGTGGGAACAAGACGAGCACGTCCCATAGCACAGGCAGGTTTGCATTCACACCAGTCCCACTGCAGAGGAATCACTCCTTTGCTATCATGGAAAGAAAAACATAAATAGTCTAATGTGAACCCCATTTCTCTTCAGTTCTTTAAACACACAATAAAGTCCCTTTTTAAAAAAAATAAAATATAAGTCCGTATTGGGTGATCTGAGCAAAAACTGTTAAAACCAAACAGATTTCAGGTTGCCCTTACTTGTGGTTACTCACTGGAGGCAGAGGTTTGCACGGTTGAAGGCATAAGAGCAAGTATGCTACAATGAAGAAAAAACTATTTCCTTTAGAGAGTGTGGTGAATGAAAGCAAAGATGTGTTGGTGAGGGTCCCTATAACGGGAGATGAAGGAACTCGGTATCATGATGTTGTACCAGCAGGCTCTACAAAGGCCATATAGCTCTCTGCTTGTCCTGCTGGTTTACGTTGATGGTGCTTGTCTTCCTGACTGGCATTTAACATCTACATCCCCGTAGAACGACATTTCAGCTACTGATTAAAATCATTGTCTTTTATGGCAGAGAAAGTTTGTTCTTCAAAGTAAAGAAGATTAAAAAAAAAAAATGCTGTTGCAAACAGTGATGAAAAACGGATGAATAAAAACAACCAAAAAAAGAAGGTTTTAATTCCATTATTTTCAATTAGCTCTTTAATTTGATTTAAGTCATTTGCACTTGTTGCTTGTTTTACATCTCTTATTGTCCAGCATTTTATTTCACACATCTAACAGTATTAAATCAAACTGTTTTCTAGTCTTTGCCTTCTTTTGAAGCCTCTTGAAAGTCTAAAGCAGACTTAAAAAAACAGATATTAAAAAAAGAACTTTCATCTCTCTGCAGGTTATTTGTAATCAGACCTTTCTCATCAAGGGCTCGTTTCATATGTGTTTGGGATCTGGGAATTATTAAAACTGCCAATCTATCTTGTTAAAAATATCACCCAGGCTTCAGTGTTTTGAAACTTCAGCATCACGCTTGAATTCATCAGCTGGCACGGGAGACTTGGCACTCCTGGTTGTAAGTACTTACACAAAGTAACAATGCGAGCAGTCTGCATAGACTTTTATTTACATGATCTCATACTTCACGTTGCAAACTCCAGTTTATTCGCTGCTTGGTTTTGAACGGCTGGTGGCTTGTGCTGAGGACTGGGATATAAAATAATCTATTATTAAAGGGGCAATATTGCTTCCCTGTTGCAAATTATAACAAAGCTTGTTGTGTATTTTTAAAAAACCAATCGCAGCTCCACAGCTGAGTTACTTTCCCATCTCAACTGGAAGGTAACTAGCATGTTGTGCCAAGGAAGAGCTTTACAAGTCCCCAGATTAGCATCTCAGCAGCCTTTTTTAAAAAAAAGACAGTTAGGTGTGATGTCAGTTATCACTTAGACCTTTTATTTGATTCAGCTCTTCTTTTGCAGTTAATTTTTGCCATCTTCTTTCCCCATATATCCTACTCACTTTTCTCAGCCGCATATTTATTATCTCATTGGTATTTGAATATTCTCACCTACTGCTCACAATGGCATGACTTTTTTTTTCAAAGATGTTTGCTGAGATTTTGACTGATTAATGCTCTCCTTGAACTTCTGATCCTCACAGTAACCCAAACCCTCATCTCTTAACCTCGTCATCCCTCGAAGACTTCTAAGTTGGGTTTTTTTTTTTTTGTTTTGTTGTTTGTTTGGGGTTTTTGGGTGGGTTTTTGTGGGGTTTTTTGATTTTTTTTTTTCCCCAGTGTTCCCATTTTTCATCCCAACATGCTCAATGAAGAATGAAAAAGTTCACCCTCCCGTTTTCCATTTCTGTGCAGTTTTGTGGCATGTTTTTTCATCTGTAGCACAAAGCAGACCTGGCAGTAGCATTACCCCTGGCCTCAGAGAGCTCTTGTGCATTTCCCTTGCTGTGACATTGCCCATTCACCATCCTGAGCACCACAGCCTGCCCACAGATCTGGTCAAGATCAGTGCAGTCCCTTACCTGCTCATCACCTGCATCTCAGGGACAGCCCAGCATCAGCCCTGAGTGGGAAGGGCAGCTGGCCGAGCACAGCAGCTTAGCTGAACTCTCCAGCAAACACAGCATCAAATATTCATCTTGAGCTCTTTTGTGTCTTAAATTCATACCTAAAATATTTGAGCATCATGACAAACTACTTGGGAGTTTTTGTAAGTGAAAAGGAAGGAGCAGGAGGGAAAAGAAACCACATTTTCCAATGGCTGAGCTTGAAGTTTCTGCTGGATGCTGCTGACAATATCTGCTATACCCATTTCCCACTATTTCACCCGGTTATATTACGACAGCGGGTGTAGTGCCTGGCCCAGAGCCCTACATGATGCTGACTGGGGCCAACTTCTGCATGTGCAGCAGAAGTTCTTTTTCTTCCTGGCCCGACAGTGGCATGTGATTTAGAGGGGAAAAAAAGCAAATGTATTTAGGACCTATTCAGAGAGGAATTTTTTTCTTTTTAAGCTCAGTTGTTCCTTGCAAGCTATGCATCTGGATTCCTGCACCTGCACCCGAAAAACTCTGAAGTGCAAGTATCACTGTTTGATCATCACTTTTCACATGTCTAAATGAGACCACACATTTTGTAGATTGTAGAAAGGAAGTTCCTTCTAAAAAAGTGAATGTAGGAGACTTGAGCAAAGCTGAGAAACTGCTGAAAGTTTGTCACTGTAAGTGCCTGCATGTTCCCATCTGAATACCACACACCGAGATTTACCTTCAATAGATATTGTTAATAATGTTTTTATTCTGAGTCAGGACAGAAGCCCGACCTTTGGGAAGAAGCAATAGCAGCAGCAAAGCTTCAACAGTATCAGTGACAAGCTCAGAAAGTGCCGAGGTATTTTCTCCCTTTCGGAATTAAAAGGCTTCTCAGAAGAGTCTTCATTCACACACAGACTAGAGATCCCTCTGCCGCGGCTGTTTTAAATATACTCAGTCATGTAAAATGGGATTAAAATAACAGCTTTAATGAAGTTGATTGGCTTCATCATTACAATTTTCTGTTTGAATCTTCCACTCCCAAATGCAATTCCCTTTGCTGCTTAGAGATCCCACCAAAACAGCCTCTGCCATTTACATGCTGCTCCCACTCAGTGAGCGGTTGCGTTCATCTGTGCATTTAAGATACCACAAAATGTATTCTCTAGCTCAGGCTCACTAATGAGACTCTCAGAAAGACTACATTAAACCCCCCACCTCATCACGGTGTTCCTTTTGGCTTAGGGGTGCTGTAAACATAGGGTTAGGTAACTCCAAGAGTTTTGAAGTACTGCAGATGGATGTGGTGATTTAAAATAAATAGATAGATGAAAGAGGAAGGAAGGAAAGGAAGGAAAGGAAGGGAAGGAAGGAAGGAAGGAAGGAAGGAAGGAAGGAAGGAAGGAAGGAAGGAAGGAAGGAAGGAAGGAAGGAAGGAAGGAAGGAAGGAAGGAAGGAAGGAAGGAAGGAAGGAAGGAAAAGGCCAAAGTCTCCATACCTGCTGATTCAAGCCAGGCAAGCCATAGTCTGGTGGATCCTAGTTTGCTAATAAGCTTTTGCTTCTGTTTGGAAATATCTGGAGCTCATCCTGTGACACCCAGCTCCCACAGTAGAGCACAGCCCCAGGGAAAATCACCTGAGCTCGCAGCAGTCAGATATTGGCAAAATGACCAAAACATTGGAGAACGTTGACCCCATTTTGAATGTAAAATTCAATGATAAAAATCTCTTCACCAGTAGCTGCTGCTTGCCTCTGGTCTCCACTCCATTATGCAGTGAAAAATGCCATGTTCTTCTGACACCTCAACAACCAGCATCTGCAAGTTGGGATGCTTTCAGAGTGGGAGCCCTTCCAGGCTCTCAGCAATGCTGTAGGGCTGAGGATACTATGGTTTTTACCTACTATAAAACAAGAAAATTTGCATGCAAACACAAATGAGGGGAAAATGTGCAGTCTTTTTAGTCTTCAGCATAAACTGATTCTGTTATCCTTCTCTAGGAAGCCCCAGCACCTCCACGGTGATGGTGTAGGTCGTCTCACGCTGCATGCCAGGGAGTTTCCACTACTATTAGGACTGATTTTGAAAGTACCAAGTAATGCAGATGCAGAGCACTGATAGTAACATCTACAGGAGCCAGTCTGCCCTCTGTACCATCAAGTTTGCCCAGAAAAGTATTTAAATACTTTTAAGTTTTCACCACATTGACACATCAACCCTGTAAGGTAGGGTGAGGCAAAATGCATTGCCCCTGGACAAGGATGGCAAATGGCTTCGCTGAAAATGGCAATAAATCTTTCCTAGCAAATCAGCATCGAGATTCACATCTGTAAGCACCTGCAAATAAGAACATTTTCAGTAGGTTTTTATAAATCAATTTTTAAATGATGCAGGTTTGAGTCTAATTATCTTAGAAGGCTGAGGGATGTCGCAGCCACGGTTGTGCTGTCCTGCTCGCATCTGGCTATGAAGCCAGGGAGAAGGTCAGGCACTTTGATGGAAACATCCAAAAATTCAGCTTTGCCTCCAAAATTAAGCTCACCAGGCTCAGGCAGAGTAGGGACTTTTCTCCTCTTGTATCTCTCTTAGGAGGAGGTGTCCCACTCAGAGAGACGTTCCCTGGTGGGTGGACATCCTGCTGCAACACTCCTGCACAAAGGAGAAACCTTTCAAAGCGAAGACATCTTTATCTCAAAGGCAGCATTCCCTCTTTGATCTCCCGATGAATCAGGCTGGCTTTGCTCTCCTCAGTGCCTCCTTAAATAGCAACTCTCTCCAAATAGGAAAAGCCTGAATAGATGCAAGACTTTAAGAAACACTTCTCACTGGCAAGAGCAAACCTGGATATTTTCCATGGTGGAAAGAAACCCTCATGTGCCCACCTTCAGACCCTTTAATTCACCCGGATTGTGCAGTTGAGATTTTTTAGGTTTTTTTTTTTTTTTTCCATGCTGGGGGGAACAGTTTAGCAACTACAGGAGCCATCGTGCTGCTGCAGAGGACAGGGAAACTGTGTGCTGTCACAGTGGGTTCACTGACGTTAATTCCACGACAAGCAATGCAGAGATGTTACCTTCTCCTGAGACATCCCCGGTCCTTCTGTTTCATTACTGCTCCAGCCATAAAAGGGCCCCGATTAAAACTGTGGCCTGTTGTTTGATGAACCAGGAATCCATACATCCTGTAATTTTCCTTCCTTCATCCTGTTTCCCTGTGTTTATATGTCATATTCAGTAAAGTCTCTCTTTTATTGAACATCTGTTTGGTACATAGCAAGCTTATTCAAACTCGGCAGGAAAGCACCTTTACTCCAAAATAAATTAAAACAATGTATGTGCCTCTGGCCAATAGATCATTGGATGGGAGTCATGAATGTACATTTGTGGATATTTGATGGGAAGTTTATCATTTAAATGATGAAAATACAGTACTTCAACATATGGATCATTCAGAGCTACTCTCTTTCCTTTCCAGTTGAAGAATCATTGTGCATTTAGAGGAATTAGACAAAATTAAGAATTTAAACTGGGCTGCTAGGAAGAGCTATTATCAAAGAGTGGAAATGTAAAAGCATGATGCAGGGATGCAGCCTGACTTTGAGACGTACGTGGATTAAACCAGTTTACCTTTAGGTGGTACGAACAGTGAGGAAAATAGTGTAATAAATGAGCAAAGATGAAATTTAGAAGAGAATTCAAGAATCAAAACAGAAATGAAAGTACAGAGAACCCCTCTGCGAAGTACACTAGTGACCCCATAAATTTGGGATGTTAGCATTTTGTGTCTTCTCTGCCGTTTTATTCTGATTATCAAGTTGGGTCCAAGTGGCTTCTTTGGTGATCTGGAGTGGACCATTGCCACAGCTCTAATTTTTTTTTTTTTTTTTTTTTTTTTTTCCCCTCTTCACACACCATCCATGATATCTGAGAGATGTTTTTTTTCTCTGGAGAGATGTGCTTAGCAGGGGAGTCCTTCCACTGCTCTCGAAAGCATATCCTAGTTCCTGAGGCAATTTAGCAGCATAAAACTCTTAGCACAATTATCAGGAAATAAACACAGGTATGTTGAACTCCAAAAAGTGGCTTAGAGTAATCAAGGAATTCGAGATCATGCTGCTGTTTGATTTCCAGTTATTAATGCACCTTTTGGTATCTGACAGTGTGAAAAAGATCTGCCACTCCATATCCGACCAGTTCACCCAGTGATGACGTTGAAATATAAAACATATACTACAATATGAGTTTTAAAGCAGACATAACTAAACTTTCCCCAAAACTAAAAGATATTCTCTGGCCTGAATTTTCTGCCGCCCACATCGTACAGACAGCAAATCTAGACAGACTGAAACTATTCAATAAAACATATTGTCTTCTCAGAATTTGTTTCCCCAAATTTCTCACAAAAAAACCCCGTAATGTGAGATTTCTAAACTACATTTTGTAGCTACATTTAAAACATAACTTATTACCTTGTGTTCCTCTGGTGAACTTAGTCCATTAAAGAAGCAAGATCACTGTAGAGTATGTCTAGTAAATATAAATAAATACTTATATATGTAAATATAAATTAAACTGCTTCATGGAAGGAGAGGTAATGATACAATGGGTTCATTAAAATCACACGCCTGTGCCTGGACAGAGCTGCTAATGACAGAAAACAATATCAGAAACAGAAGTGGAAAATACACGTTGCATTGCATTTCTCTCCTTAATGTGTTATAATTTCTAAAAGACAATATGTCAAGCAAGATTTTTGCTTTTTTCGTACAAGTACCTCAGCCCAGTCGCCCCCTCCGTGAGTTATCCCCCCTGTGGAACCCCGGCCCAGCAGGACAGGGTGCCAATGGGTGTGGGAGGATGAGTCGGGGGGCCCAGCACCTCCATCCTCCTCCCAAGCTGCAGTTTCAATGACTCCCATCGTGGTTTTTTGCAGAGAAACGAGAATTTTTGTTGTCAAAGTACTGCAATTTCAGGCCACATTTCATTAACGCTCCATCATAAATTTGTGTTTTTCCCTCGAATACAGTTTTGCTGGAGCTGAGGCTGTGGAAAGCTGCTCCTCCAGCACAGCTTTTGGATCAGATTCAAGCAAAAGTTACTACCAGCCTTTTAAAGAAGACCTTGTCTGATAGTCAACTCTGCTGTAATCACTTGCCTGAGAGCAATCACACCTCTGTGGGGCAGACACTTAACAATCTATTATATTGTAATTAAGTTTGGCCATGTTTACACTGCCTGATGATGATGCATAAAGATTAATTTACCTTTCCAGCCCCGTTGCAAGAATGTACTGCCATCGTACCCCATTAAAAATGGAAATGGCAATAAAGTCTCCAATTATTTTATATTGCCTTAAGTCTATCAGAATTCATCATTTTATGCACCGTTACTTTAATTTATTGGTTTATCATCTATTATGTAGTGGCAGTTATCACAAGCCCTTCTATAGATGCTTTTAAGTATAGTGATAGCATCTTCTATGGAGAAACAAGCCATGGTAACACCTTATTTACAGTTTGTCAATTTAAGGAGGTCAAAGAAAGCTAAAGAATTGTTTTTGACTAAAAAAAATATTGCAGGGAGGCAACTAAAATTGGGTTCCTCTGACTGTCATTGGAGCTTAAAATTAAACAAGCCTGAGCTGTTCAGCGTGACCCTGATGAAATGAAGCGCAATCAGGAGGAAGACAGGAACACGAATATACAGGTTGATCTTTACACTTTGATTTTCTTGAAATATTGATTAGAGATCTGAATATTCATTAAAGATCTTGGCTGTGTTTCAGCAGAAGACTGAAATGTGCTTTTGAGCACATTCATTTTCTCATCAATTTTAGAGGGTTTGCAGTTTGCAAGTTGTGTACGGGTCACTTGCTCAACCAAGTGCTGTGGCCAAAAAAGGCAACGGTTGCATCTGCTGTTGGGGGCTCCTGAAGGAAGCGGCGTTCCAGACGAGTCCTTCAAGCCTGGAACATAAAAAGTTCACCTTGATGCAATTACACTGCTGGGAAGGTCTTATTTATGTTTGAATTTTCTGAAAAGTGAAAGAAACTGCTCAGTGGGGTCAAGACTGTGGGTCTTGAGGGTCTTGTGCTCTTTTTGTTTCTGGTCTGGGATTTCTCAGCAGGGCTTATCTCGGGAGCCTCAGGAGCCAGGGAAGGAGGGAGGCTGAGGACCTTTTTCACCATCCTAACACAGGTTGGATTTTTTTCCCTTAAGTACAAGATGCCTAAAGTTGTCTGAGGCACGTTCAAATTACCTTGGGGTAAAGGGGTACCAAGTCCAGCACCACGGTCCCATGTGTCTAAGTGATAGTGATGTACATACCCAGGAGCCAGGGTCACCACAGCTGTACCAAACCTTCAGAGGGTTTAAATCTTCTGCATTTAACAGAGAGGACAAAATCCTTAGAGAAAGGAGCATTATTAGTTCACACATTTCAGTTCTCAGTGGTCATTCCCCTCCTGATCTCATCTCCCACGTGACAGCTCCTCCTGTGATTTCGTACATATTGTTCGCTGGGGTAGCTCAGAGAAATGGTTCAAAAATTGTCACTTCTGGGTCCTCGAGTTGTTCTCCCATAAAGCCGACACTTACTCCACATGATTTTGTGCGCTGTCTAGCTTGCCAGCTTCATACCACTTCTAAAAAATCTGATTAACAATTGTGTTGAGTGTCATAATGGTGATTGGCAAAGTCTCAAAGAAAGGAGAAAAATACGTGCTGCACAATGCAGGCTGATTATGAAGCAACATTGACACCACGCACCCAAACTTCATTATTCAGCCACCATCTCCGCCACTTGCACCCATCCAAGTTCAAGGACTCCTATTACTACAGTTTGGGAAACTGTGACTGATTGTACTGAAATATGATTAAGCTTCATAAAGAGGGCTTCCATGCTCGTGTTCTCCTCCTTGAGTAGAAATCTGGTTCAGAGGAGTCCATCTCCTTTGCATTAGTGGAGTGAAACAAACAGTGGCTATACTGGCATTGACACTCTTGTAGGAGCAGGTTTCTTCTCCTGTCTGTGACCATTTACCTTGTGCTTATAGGTACAATTCTCCTGCAGGAAGAGGAAGGGGAAAGCTTAAGGTTTAGTGCCCTTCCAAGGCTGAAACAATGGCCCAGGGCTGGCTGGACAGAGGAAGCAGGGACAGCAGGAATGGCCATCAGGCATGGCTGTCACGCCAAGGAAACAGAGAAAATGAGATGTCCACGGTTCCAGGACATTAGCAGGAAGATGTCCTAAGTACAGAACAGGCAGTTATCTTGATTTCAACTTCATTATTTACCTAAATACAAAATGGAAGTTGAAGTCAAGGTAAATGTTTCTACGAGACCAAGGATGTATTATTTAGACATCCTACTGAGCATGCACGTGGGCTGCTTTACTCACTGTTAGTAGGCTGCTCCCTACAGCCACCCCTTTTTTTGCCTGGGGATGCCAGCAGGAGATTTTAGAGCAGGTCAGGTTATTTAACAAGAAAACGTCCTAACAAACAGCCCATGTTTCCACACGCGTTATCCTTGGTGGTTTATGGGGTCATAAGCAAGAGTACACGGGCAATAAACTTTTTGACCATTTGTCAGAGGTTTTATGAGCCGGTGCCGCTGAGGGCTCGGTTGTCTCAGGTGTCCCCGTGGGGTGCACACAACCAGGGCTAGTGGCTCTGCAGAACCATGGGCATCATCACCTACCCCAGCATGGGCAGCACCGCACCCCAAGCTGGAAACCATAAAAGACACTTCTTTTTATACAGCACATAATTTTTTCCCCCCTAAGGCAGAGTCTTGGCTGTCCACTGAGCGCAAGAATACACCCAGAGCTTTGGGGCCACAGGATGGAAACCAGCCCGATCCCACAGCTCCCACAGCATCGCTGGATAAATACTAGTGGGATCATCCAGGTGTTTCTCTGCTCGCACCCATCTGTGAGGGGTGGGCAATGGTTTGGCAGCATGTTCCTGCGTGGTGATTTTAACAGGGACCTGCCGTTACATAATAAGTGGGGCGATGGAGGAAATATAAAACGCCATCCACGGTATGCACAGTGGGGTAATAAATCCAAGGTGAAATAGTAAATCTCCAAGGAGTTACAGAAATCCAGATAGATACCCCGGTGAAGGTGCATTTATTGTGGAGCGTTACAAGGTTTTTCTCTTATCTCTAATTTTATAGATCTGTGCAGCTGCAGCAGTCCTTGGATAGGGCACATATTTGAAAATACTATAAATTTCACCTCCTGTTTATTTCAGATTCGTTGGCACTCTCTGTCTTTACTATCTCCTGGTATTTTATGCCTCAGTACTTGGAGAAAAAATGCTTTGTTTGCACTAGATCCAATATGAAAACTCTCTCTGACATTTAAACTTTAGTATCAGTTTGCCTACAGTGTTAATATCACTGAAACTGCTTATATGGATTAAATTGCCTACAGTATATAATGCCAAAATATGAACATAGCACATTTACTGATTCAAGCTCTTGAAAGAATTATTACCATTAAAATATTTAAGGTCACCTTTACAAATGCAATAAATCAGGAGGATGTCAAACAGAGAGCATTTAAAGCTCCTCGACTGGAGTAGCCCACTGGGAAAACGACGGTTGATTCATTGTCACACGGAGAGTGGGACTTGGGGACAAGCCCGGGGCTCACACCCCCCTGGGTATGAAGGACCAGGGGGACATGACCACGCTGCAGGGAGGTGCTCACCCAAACTCTGCTGTTCTTACACAAACTCTCAGCCCGGTTCCAGCAGTTCTGAAGGTCTTGCAGGAGGAAATTTCAGCAAAACCTCATTTTTGTCATTAAAGTCAGATAGAGCAGCTCGGTGTGCCCTCGGGAAGCAGAACTGATGAGTAAGAAGATGCCATTTTCATGCAGTCACTTTTCTGCACACAACAGCCTATTCATGCTACGGGTCCAGTACTGCAAAAACCCTTATTGAGGTCAACCCAATTTACTGATAATTGAAGTCAGTGGAAAGTTTTGCTTCAGTGCGAACTGGCAAATCAAACCTATCAGACAATTCTTTAAAAAAAAAAAAAAATTATCCTTTATTATGCTTTCATCTTAAATATTAGGTTTCAGCAAATTTCCTGAGAACAACCACTGTGTAAAACTTTAATCTTTTGAGAATGGATTGGGACTGTAATTGCAAAACCCAACATCCTCCTCCTGCACCGCATTCCCTCTCTCTGAATGTCAGCATTTACTAGCACGTTATAAATGGGGGATAAATTTGCATTTGGTTATTACTCATACTTTTATTTGTTTCCAGGTGACTGTTTTTAATGTTTAACACAACACCCATATCTACAGGGGCCCATCATAATTTACAGCATGAGGAGACAGACTAATGCTCATCATCATTTCCTGAGGCTTAAAGGTACAACTTTTTTTTTTTTTTTTTTTTAATTCCACACAAGTAATTAAATGTAATAATTGATCAATGCCTCATCTATAAAAATCTTGCCAACATGAATTGGTGGGAGGCGTCTCAGAGCTTTCTAAACCAATGGTCATTGCTTATTTAACCAGCTCTGCAGGCACATTATTTTAGGATGACTTATATATAGTCATACTAAAAAAAAAAAAAGCTGCAGGAATTTTTGAAGAGAGGCCTTATAGCTTAAATGCATAATTCCTTCCTTGTGCTGGTTGGGAGTTTCATTATGCATTCAGCAGAGCGCAGCAGTCCGCATTGCCGAGTGTCCTGGCGTTCCCACTCCACTTGACAGGCGATTCCTTTTTTCTTCTTGCTGCTGATAACATCTGTAATGGGGGCAATTAAACTAACAGTGCTTATTAAGGATGGGCACTCCTGTTAGGAGGCATTTCCAAGCCACCTTGCTACTGCAGCTCCATGAGCAGAGGTTACCACATACCATTTTCATTCTGTGCTGTAATGCTAGAGGGGATTCCTTCTGTTATTGCCAGTAAAATATTCTTAAAAATCATTTTTCTGGGGGAGAGGGGGAACGGGCAACCCACCTTTACTGCATTGCGGATTTCTCTCCAACCCCTTGTGCCTGTTCCCTATTTCCAAGGGATGTAACTAGTGACCAGTGGCCCCTTCCCTGTGGTCCCATCCCCTTCCCCTGCTGCTAACCCCCACTCCCACAGCTCTCCCGGACGCATCATCGGCTCCCGCTTTTCTGAAGAGACCACAGTTTTCTGATGTGCTCATATAACCTTTGGGGAAGCCCGATGCTCAGCTCCCCAAGCTCTTTGCCATCTCCCAGGCTGGTTTAGGTCCAAATGGCAGCACCAGCTGCTGTAAAAGAGGGCAGGAAGAGACATTGCTGCCATGGCTGCTCACAAACCGGAGGGGAAAAAGTACAGGACAGATCAAATCACAGTGAAGGGGGATGGTTTTCCCAGAGGTCTTTCAGATGAAGATGAGCTTTTTGCACTGGCTATTAGGAGACTCCTTTACACCTGATCTACTGGTTATAAAATACTGTTCAGTGGAGATAACCCGGCCTTTCCTCCCAAATTTGGGGACTTCATTTAGGCACATGATCTATTTTTGGCATCTTCAAAGAGGCTGATTTTGAGGAGTTCTAGGCACACCCGTTCCCATTAAACGTGAGCAGAAACTCAGTCTGCACACAGGGAAATTGAGAAACATTAGTGTTCTTCTTTCTAGTTTTCTCATAGAGCCAGAATTTCCTAAAAAATACTGTAAACCCTAAAGAAACTCTGCTGTCACGGGGCAACAATGAGCAGCCCCTGAGCTTCAGCAGATGCTTTGCAGCAGGAACAGAAACTGAGCCTGACTGAGCCTTTGCGTCTCTGGACTTTCGACTGCTCTATCCGTTAGATTTAACAGTTGGCTAACACATTTGATAATTGAGCGTGTTAATATTTTGCAAGACTGACTGACAAGCAGATTGTTGTCAAATCAAGGATCCATCAGGCTGAGGATATTGAAGTTGGCAGAGCCCAATAATTTACAGCTTTCTCCTTCAGTTTCTCATAATTTACGTTCCAGCCAGTGAAGGGAAACCTGCAGCCAAAGAAAATTGATGGACTCATCATCCAGACATGACACTCCTGAGACTTCAGATTGCTATTTTATACACATGTTACAAAGAGGAATGATCAATGGGAACTTGTAAACTCCTTGTTTACGGGAAGCCTGGTGAAGCTGCATCTAACCTGTCTGCTCCCATACTTTGCTGGGACTTGCTGGTCTACTCTGAATAGTTTCCATTTAACATTTTCTCTAACCCAGTGATCTAATGATAGTGCAACTACTGAATCTAAGGCATTGGTTTATATTGCTACAGAGTCTTAGTCCCAAGCAGGTGATACTTTGGTAAAAACAGAAGACACGAAGTCACTCCAGGTCAGCTCATCTCTTGCTGGCTGTATCGTCTCATCAAACAGAACAACCCAGATGCTTATGTTCAGGCTCAGGCTTATGCTTTTTACTAAAGTCGTGCCTTGGCAAATTGTTTGGAAGTCTCTTTCTTTGCACATCATGATCCCTGAATGGTCTTCATCAACCAAATATATGTGGAAGCAGTTTCCTTTCAAATGCCGTAACGCATACTTGCAATCAGGGAAAAACAATGTTTAAAAAAACCCCTCCTTTACTTCTTGAGAAAGTCAAGAGTTTTTTGTTGTTGTGGTTTAAACCCAGCTGGCAGACAAACACCATGCAATCACTCACCCTCCTCCACCCCCAGGGAATGGGGGAAAGAGTTGGGGGGGTAAGGAGACTCGTAAATTGAGATAAAAACAATTCAATAATTGAAATAAAATAAAAATAATAATGACAATAATAATAGTAATAAAAGAAAAAAACAAACAAGTAACACAACTCACCACCTGCTGACGAATAACCAGCCTGTTCCTGGCTGGTTGAAAAACCCTGATTTCTCAGCAACAACTAAAAACATCAGCGTATTATCAACATTCTTCTCCTATCAAGTCCCATACTGAATCCAAAACACAGCATTACTCTAGCTACTAAGAAGGAAGGAAAAAACGATTTATGTTTTCCCCAACAATGAGCTCTATCCCAGCCAAAACCAAACCATTTGTATCTATGGACAAAACCTAGCAAAATTCCAGATATAAAATGTGATTACTGGGACATAACAGTTTACTAAAGGCAGGACAGGGCAGGGTGTGGTGTTTCCCAACTGAGTAAAGTTAATTTCTAAAGACGTTATATGCACACTGGTTTGATAACCTGTGTGCCCAAATTCATCATTATTGTCTGCAGGTTTATCAGAGTTTTGGGTAGAAACCTATCTCAAGCTCCAAAGTGAAACTTGGTGTTGACAGCAGGAAAGAATTGAAGCTGGTGTATATACAGGCTCAACCCAAAGCCTCCATCAGCTGCCTGGAGAGAGGCTCAGGGGGTGGGGAGTGGTGGGGGAACTCGCTGCCATTCCAGAAACATGTCCAGAACCTAAAGAAAAACACCACTGAAAATATTTTCCTAAGAAAGGTAGTCAAGAGAGGCAGAAAAAAAACCCGCTCATTTGCTTCAGCAGTAAAATAAAGAGAAGGGAATAAAGGCGTTGCTTTGCTTGCCAGCCCTCAGCTTGGCAAAGTGCTTTAGCAGACACATAACTGTGCATGGATGTAAATATACCTATTGACTTTAATAGGACTGCATGCACGTTTAAATAACCTCAGGCTGAAGTACCTTGTTGAACTGAGCTTTAATGTGTATTTAGGTTTGTTCATGCTGCTTGGGGCTTGTGTCAAGGTATGTGTATTCATGCTCATCGCATACAGCCGAATGAACCTGTTGAAACGGGATGTTTTACAAGTTCCCCCCATTTTAACTGTGCTAGTCACTTATTTTCGCTGTACTAAAATTATCATTTATTTCTTGGAGCTTTTCTACTCTAGTAAAGGTGATGTAGGATAGAAAACCCAGCTCATCACATGGAAGAGGAGAAGGATTCTTACTGTTCAAACACGTAAGTCAGCAAAAATAATAAAACAAAAAAACTTTCTCTGAAAAAGCAGAATCACTCCCAGTCTGACCTTACAACCTTGTACTACTATAGGCACAGTATAGCATGAAAACCAAAGGAGGAGTTAGTAAATAATGTGAATACACTCAGAAATAAGAGCTACTTAGCCGTTATTTCACCAAGCAATTTCCATTTCACTGTGTTGGTCTACACCAACAACCAAACTGAATCAGGCTGACCACAAACCCGTCATGCTGCCCATTTGAAACATATTTTCAATAAATACCACCCCACATTTCTGCAGTCCTTCAAAAGGAGTAAAATATATCGTTTTTTAATTTTTAGAGAGCAACTGAGGTGAACCTGCTTCAAAAACATGGCAAGCTTCAAATCAAATGCTGCAGTTCTAAAAAATCCATTAACCGTTCACATCTAAAACTCATCCTTCAACGCTTCCCCCTATAATGCACATTGTTGTCAATTTTTGTCTTATTTACCCCCTGCTAATAGCTGGGCTCAATTCCAAGAAACTTAAGACAATTGTGGAGAGATGCAGATCTAACATTTTTCAAGTTGACAGCCAATAGTTCTGAGCATTTAATTCCCGAGACGGAAGAATCTCCAAATCCTGCTTTTGTAATTCACCCAGGAAAACACATCAGAGCCAAACTGTGTCTGTGCAGCCTGAGTAAAAATGTTATTGTTTGATCCAAGTTGTATCTTTCTTGGCAGATTTGTAGGGATTGATGCTGTCTGACACTGGTATTTTAATATGAAGCTGAGTACTCAACAGTTCTTGATAAATTAGCATCCGTATTGTAACCATAGGCATTCTGTCCTCAGCAGTATATCTTAGGCAAAGGTTCATTTAATTTACCCCTTGTTAAAGTTTAAACAGCTATGCCAAATTCTGCCAGACTTGGCATGTGTGACATGACTAATGACTCTGCTAAACTTTGAGTCAAAAGCTTCGATTTTGAAATGCATCATCTTTATGTATTCGCCCCTGAGCAGCAGCGCAGAGCGAAAAATAAATAAATAGAATTATTCCATTTACTCAGGTTTGAAATTTAAGCAGCTAAACACAACTCTTGAAGTTGTATAATACTTATGCATGAATTTGATAACGGGTTTATGCTCAAAGCAGAAAGCACGAAGGGTCAAGGATACAGACAGCACTAGGGATCTTCCCTCCTTTTAAGAAGATAACACCAATGCAATAGCCCCAAAATATTTGCTCAGATACTCCGTGCAGTGGTGTAAAGCACGTGCCTCAGGGCTGAGCTTCAGCCAGAGTGGATCAGGGCGGGTTTGCCTGGACCTCACACTGTCCTTCCGCTCATCTTGCTTCCCTCCTTGTTTTTCTAGTCCTCGTGTAGATCTTGAGCCACCTATTCTGGTTCAATGTGATTTAAACAGAATTATTCATCTTTCTTCCCAAGCCTGATCACACATAGGAGTACCTAACCATTGTGGAAAACACCACCACACTATCTGCCTTTTGATCCTTTAGCTTGTATTTATGTAATATATTCACTTACAAATCTTCCTGTATGTAAGCCTCCAGGCTATGCTTAAGTCTCAGATTTTTTTTTTTTTCTTTTTTTCCCCTGCATGATATGGCTAATAAGTGGCCTTCTCTGTTCATCCATACAGCAAACCATCAGCATTTTCTGTCTTCAGAGGACCCCTATGGACCTCTAGAAGCCACCCAGGCCAGTGTTGTTCTCGCAGCCAGAGCAGATTGCCGAGGAACTGGTCCAGTCAAGCTCTGAATTTTTCCACCTCACCCAATTCAATGTCGGGAGGCAAATTGATTTCAAAAAAGCAATTTTGTACGTACATCCAAACAACCCTACACATGTGGGAAGAGTGACTGAATGCTTTAAATAATTCTGTAAAATTTTCCTTTCTTGGAACGGCCACAGAAAAAAATTGACACAGGTCAGGTTTCTGATGTGCAGGCAATTCATATTTTCCTTGGTATTTTCTTGTACAGAACTAATTGCATCCCTGTATTTCATCCCATATTGAAGTTTGCTTTCACGCAGCACTAACACAGATCTGTCCCAGGCCACAGCTAGAGCATCCGTGTGTGATGAAACTGAAAAATAACTCATCACACGATTTTGCAAGTGAGTCATTAACTGCTGACATAGGTTTTGGTCCAAATCCTGTGTTTCTGGGACGCTCCATATCAGCAGTTGGAGACTTTGATTGGCATTTTCCTTATTTCAGCATCATGAGCTGTATTAATTTTGCATGCTTTACCCCTTGTACAATTTAGTATCTAGAGAGATTGGAGAGTTGGGTATTTTTTTTTCTATGTTTATGCAGGTCCATGCTTGTCTGAAACATCTGTGCAGTGCTGTTATCATGTTTGCAAACACGGAGGTTTAGTGTCTCCTGGAGGAGCATCAAACTCAGGCTTCCATTCCTATCGGATGGTAAAAATAAAATATTCTGAAAACTTACCTAAATTAGGGGAAGATTTCATAATTAAATATTCAGAAGCCTACAAAATGTTTTGCTTTGCTTTATAATGAAATCAAACCTTTAGTTTTGGGGGAAAAGAATACCAGGATAATTTTTTTCTAGAGCAGAGTATGGCTCACCATGTTTATCTATGAGAAACTTGCCCTTACTGCTGGCCTTTGCAGGACACCCTGTCTTCAACAGCTACCGACTCTTGCTGACTGCACAGCTTGGAAAAGGGTGTAGAAAAATTAATATGTTGTTGAAAACCCACCAGCTGGATGCCTCGCCCACCTCTGGGACTTCCTTCCTTTGATGAAAAATAAATATTTACAGTTAAATAAAACCTTAAATGATTTTTGAATAATCCTTTTGAACAGCAGTGCTACTGTACGGTGTGAAAGGACTCTAAAAAACTGGTTCATTTTTTTAACTTCAAAGTTTGAAGGATGTATTCTAAGTCCAAGATAAAGTACATTTAGGCCAAAAGGTTTGAAAGGTGATCTCTGGTCTTAGCGTAGTTCTCCATCATCAGTTAATAAAAATACTTGGCAAGGTATTCAGTATCTGTTGGTCTGTTTCTTTCCAGATATCTGCTCTCATAGGGCTGATCCAGTTCCTAGTAAAATCACAAGGGAATTTGGTGCTGCCTTACTGCAAATTTTGTGTATGAAGTAGGAGAGAAAGGACTGAAAGTTTCACCCGGTGCAAACCAGCATCATCCTGTTAAAGTCAGCATTTAGAGTCTGTTTCTGAGTATTCAGGGTTTATCAAATAAACTCCTAATTTCTTTGAGAAATGCCAGGACTTCAGAAGGAAATGAAAATAAATCTGGTTTCTGCTGAAAGCCAGCATTTATCAAAATCACTCTTAAAATCCAGTATTGAAAGGTGCAAAGATATTTAAGTACCGTCAGCTATGCCTTGGCTTACACTATACCACAGAAAATATAAGCAATCCAATGGATATTAATATCTTGATTTAACCAAATATACTGCTGAAAGGGTGGTTAAATTTGCCCTTCAGCTCTAGGTATGTTTGCATAAAAATCCAGAAGATTAACTTCTCTATAAACATCTCATTTAAGACCTTAAAATCCTTAATAAATCTAACAATACTGAATGGCTTTCTGTGGTCCTCAGTAAATCACTGAAGAGCTGATATAACAGGTCCCGAACACGGTGTGCTGAGTGAATGAGAAGGATGCCCCTTGGCATCGGCGATAAACACTATAAAAGACTTTCTGACACTGCAGTGAGACGGCTCAAGGAATCAAGTGCCAGATAAGAACTGCAACGTCTACTATTTTCCTCTGAAGATGTATCAGTTGTTTTTTTTTTTAATTTTATGACTTTTGCTGACCACAGCATGTTCATGGTGCTTGGGCACCTGTTCCCATTAAATAACCTTTGGTCCTAGCAGGTCTTTACCGAAATTGAGACAGGTTTTCTCTCTGGGAACATGAATGCTAAACTTGGAAACGTTTATTGCTATTACAGACAGGCTTCCTCTCCTTATCTTGCAATAGTGTATTCTCATAGCAGAATCATCATTAAACGAAGCTCAAAGATGAATCACAAAGGAAAGGTCAAATTTCACTTCCTGGAGATTTGGAGGACTTATGTATTTCTTACTTTTGGGTTAAATGATCGAGATTTTATACAGGTGGTTTCTGAACAGCACTGATGGATCTCTGAAAGGTCACCGGACTCACAGCTTGCTGGGTGTGTAAATTGTTTGTGAAATAATTGCCAGTTTGAACAATTTATAGAGCTTTGGTGCAAGAAGAGAATCGGGTTGTGGGTGATGATGATTAGGTACGGCTGTAGGGAACCATCAGCACAACTGGGTCTAACAGGAAAGCTGACGTCCTGCTTTGCATCTCGCTCTCCTCCCAGCAGCAGGGGTTTGGTGTTTCTCTGTTGGGCACTGGAGAGTCTATCCTAGCAAAGACATCGTCCGTCGGCCCAAAGACGTCGTCCGTCGGCCCAAAGACGTCGTCCGTCGGCCCAAAGACGTCGTCCGTCGGCCCAAAGACGTCGTCCGTCGGCCCAAAGACATCGTCCGTCGGCCCAAAGACATCGTCCGTCGGCCCAAAGACAGTGCCCAGTCCATGCTCTTATTACCATGGCCAAAGGCTTGGAATATCTCCTTATTTAATGACGTTAATGAAATACTTGCCATGTAACGTGAAAACAACATGATGACAAGACATTATCGAGGGTGAGAATATCGCAGCAACCTTGGATCAGCGCTGTTGTCCTAACTGTTGTGTACCCGTGGCTAGATCCCATGGCAGGCAGGTGATGTGGGCCAGCACGGCTTCGGTACTCATCGTGACATCGCTCCCACTGCAGCATCGCTCTCAGTCCGCACCAGGAACAGAGAGATCAAGACACACCAGCAACAACACCCTGGCAGCAGAATAACAAACATTAAGCAGTTTCAAATGTGCTTTTTCACCCCCCCCCCCCCAGCTAAAGGAATGGAAGGAGAGAGCTGACCACTGAGTTGTTATGTCAAAATGTCACACACAGCAGTGTCTCTCGAGGACATAGTCCTGCTGGTGACAAGCAGCTTTACTGTTAAATGCCAGCTGAGAATCTGCTCCACAACACTCATGGTTTAGGATTCTTTACATCCATCTCTACATGCTGGCCATTTAACCCCTTGGGGGTTTGCAGCAGTTTTTTTCCCCCTCAGGTTCAAACAACCGGATTGAACACATGTAAACTAATTTAAAATTCATATTCAGATTAGTGTATATTGCTTGCATGTGTATACATATATGTACAGGCAGGGAACATATAAAATAAATGTGTGTGTGTGTGTGTACTGGAGACAAAAGACACTTGCAAAATACACGTAGAGTTCAATGCTCTCTTGCACAAAAAAGAAATTTCCTGAAACAACACATCTGAAATACCCTTACAGATGTTTCTCTGCATTACCAAAAAAACTGTCCCCTGAGCTAAAATGAAAATTGATTTTGAAAAAAAGCTGAAGGATATGAGTGGATCATCATAATTGGATCAACATGCTCCAAAAGCTTCAGGCTACTTCAACTTCATTTCTTAGCTGACAGCTTTCTTTTGGAATTCTTCAAACCAAACACAAATGGTTTGATTGCAATATGTGAAACATTTGACCATCATATCCTTGACAGTCAGTCCGCTGCAGGGGAGATTTGATAACTGTTGTCAAATTCATAACAGCCAGTCTAATCCAAAGAACCAACAAAAAACACAGGAGCTACTTCAACAAAACCAGAGATGATATTAATGTAAAATGACACCATTTACAGAGAAAATATAGAAAAAGGCTGTATTGGGTCTTTTCCACACAGTGTTGCAACCACATGAACAGATCTTATTGGTTCTTAACTGGTAAATACAAATTAGAGATGTTAAAAATCCACTTGGTTTTCCATTCAACAGTCATGTGAGAAATTAAAGCAGCAAAACCTGCAAATCACTCAAACTGAGCATGCGCTAATTTACAGACAGTACCCTCTGGGTAGATTAGAGCTAAATTGTTTCTCCCCCCCAAAAAAAAAGAGGTGTTGCAGGGTATTTGTTGGGGTGATTGGCAAATTTCCACAACTCAATACAGCTTCCAGCCTTAAATGGATGAAAAAGAAATGGGAAAACCATGTTAAAGGAAAAAAAAAAATAAAAAAAATCTAATGGTATCTTCTCTGTTTATTTCTGTAACAGGCAAAAGTGAATGCTGCAGCACTAATTGGCAGAAAAGAATTGAAGGCTATCATGGATAAACTAATTACTGGATGTCAATATTGTATTAAACATCTAGTAAGAGGAGTTTTAATAAGTACATGCTTTCTAAAGTTGAGATTCAAGATCTTTATCAAAATTTTATGGAGGATTTAATTCATAATCGTGAAAACAGCATTTTTGGAGAAAAGATACTTGATTCTCGCTCAGGGTTAGGAAGGACTGCAAGTCAGGAGCTTGTTCTTCAGCAAGTAAAAATTAATTTTAAAACGAAACCCCTTTTTTTCTGACCAATCTCAATCTCAGAGTCCCAGTCAGAGCCAGCTATAGGGAAAGTGATAACCGTTAAACAAATCTCTCTGCAGGGAGGTTCCCAACACTTGACTTTACCAACACTGAGCTCCTACAAGACGTGATTAATCTCACTCTTCAGTGCAATGATTGTGCTCCCAGGCATTCCTCTTGCACCTTGCCTCCTTTTCTCTTTGGCCGTAACAATAAACAGAGTTAGTCCAGAGTTTTCCCTTACACAATTATCACTCACCAGTGGTATGGTTCAGTTCCCTCCCCCTCCTTCTTTTATCTGTTTCTCTCTCTGAAAACTCAGGAAGCAAAAGGGATAAAGTTTAACGACTGTTCACAGTTCAGTGTCCTGCAAAATTAGAGAAACATCTGGAAGTTATTTTTGCTTCAGAATGATTTTTAACTGACTAAATGATCTCATCTGTGGTGCTGTGTAAGCTTAGCGACGATGGAGAGCCAGCAGTAGTTACCCCTCCTACCTGAAATTACACCACAAATCAGATTCCAAGGGTTTTTCTAGCTCCTTAAATCCTCTGGATTTTTTTCTTCCATTTAGGAACATCATTCATTAAACAGCTATAAAACTAAATTAAGAGAAAGCAATAACATCTGATTAGAGCCAAGAAAAAAAATCAATAGCTCAGCATGAACAACTAAGTAATAGAAAAATATTCCAGACACTTCCAAAAGAGGAGTTTTAGCATAAAAGTCTTAGCTCATGGGAAAAGAGATGTTATCTGAGCTGGAATTCAGTATGAACAACTGGGATTAATAAATCAGCATTCTTTAATTCCTTCTCTAGCTCTAACTGCCAAGCATTTTTCATTTCTAGTGCTAAACTGCTGTGCAGTACAGTGGTGCAACATCACCCACATTGCTTCTCCACACCCCACTTCGGCTGCGTGTCACCAGGGGGGAAAGGATGCCTTTTTTTGCTGGTGTTTTGCAGGTACCCTGCCCTGCAGAGCTGGCCACAGAGGCTCCTCCTCCACCACCACCACCACGCACCTGTGGGGGATCCAGCATCAGAGCGGGGCTCTTGCAGATTGAAGGTTAGGACTGTCAAATAGAAATACAATTAAATTTTGACATTCCTTGGGAATTTCAGCCAGAATACCACCCAGGATGAAGGATGGTAAGGAAACAGAGCTATAAAAATTTATTTTCTTGAGAAGGCTGTTTATACTTTATTTAAAAGTGTAATAGCCAAAAATTTGGGAGTGCAATGTTAAGCGTTTGGGGATAAGAGTATGACACAACTATTTTTGATATGATAATACTGAGAAATAATTCTACTTTGGAAGCAAAAAGAGATTTGTGGGAGGAGCTGTTTTTTTTTTTTTTTTTATAAATACCCCCGAACCACGAGGTTGGAAAGCTGTGCATACAGATTCAGGTCTATTATTTTCATAATAGAAAATTTTCATATTTTTCCTCTTTTCCAATACTCAAGTTGTTAGCAAGATCATCTTCCCTCCCTGTCAGATTCCCTTACTCTTTGCTCAAGTTACCACGGAATCAAAATAACGCTTACTGGCTTGTCTGCACGTGCTGGGATTCTATTTGATGGCCGCTACAGGAGACGTTTTCAGGTGCAATAAGGTGGGAACTTCCGCCTGGGTGTATAAGGACAATAGATTTGCTCTGCTGCAGTGTTTATTCTTACCAGATGGCACTAGAAAGGATGAAGTTGTGTTTCTGCTCTGGAAAGGAACTTTCTTCCTAAGCAAATGTGATGGTTGTGTGAAAAGCCCCAGTTTAGGCCATGTGCAGAACACATTGCCACACCACCTGAAAACCGTTAGTGATTGAGAGCACGTTGTCGTATGAGACTTGAGGGAGCAGATGCAGCACACGGCTGGGATTGCCCTGTGAAAACATATATCGATTTCATGATAAGGGGAGACCAGCAAAGGGTACCTGGAGGAAACCTGAAACTTCGGAAGAAGGAGGAACAAATGAAAAGCAGAGGTTGTTTTCCATTGGAAGTCCCAAAGAAAAGCACCGTGTCTCAGTGAGCTTGGCTCGCCAGTGACAATGAAACCATCTGAACAACAAAATGGTACGTTTTAGTAGATTCAGTCTACTGCACGCTTTGGCTGGTGGATGAGGAAGCTTATTTGCATTTCAAAGCTGACCTATATTTGGGTGGCAGAGAGTAAATAATGCAGCATACGTACGTATTCGTTGCTCAGAGGTAACAGAAGATCAAATCAAGATACATCATTCTGCAATGGCTTCAGCTACGTTGGGTGGTTTTGCCCTGGTTTGGTGGAAGATGTCCCAGTGTCCAGCGAGGTGTGAGGTCACCTGCACCTGGAGCACCCAGAGAGGTAGAAGGTGACAGCGGAGATGGCTGCTGGGTACCAACGCCTCCACCTAACGAGTGTGGCTGCAGGAAGATTCCCAATGCCCCAAAGCCCAATTTAAGGCTCTTCTCTCAACAATGGCATAGATGGATGATTATTTATCCAGACCAATTTATCACTTGCATTCTGATGAAAATTAATGAATTTGATGGTAAACTCTGCTATGAAATTAATTATGTTAAATCCCAGATATTAAATGTAGACCTTGAGAATCCATGATTAAAAAGCTGTGAGATATCTTTATATTTGTGGTCTAACAAAGATACGTAGTTATATAAATTTTTCCTAGCCTCAGTTAGTTTTCCTCCTACTCAAAATGTAAAATTGATTTGTTGCATTGGGAAATAAACAACAAAAAAATGATGCTTATCATAGTTTGGTTATATGGCCATGATAAAAATTAATTGGTCACCAAAAATTAGTATTCAAAACACGTAACACTCAGTATGAAAAAAAAAAAAAAAAAAAAGAAACTGCTAAAACATCTTCCAAAAATATACATTTGGAAATCTTATTCTAGAAAGATAATTCAAAGCACCAAGTTCACGAAGGTGTTATTAAGGTACTCGATGGAGATGGATACAAGGTCAGGTATCACAGGAGCCCGAGCAAACACTGAGAGGATATTTAACAAAAGGAGTTTAGGTATGAACTCAGCACACTTTTTTTTTTTTTTTTTTTTCTTAACCTGTTTGTACGGCTTCAGAAAGGGCTTTGGGTCATTATGATATTTCAGATCCAGGATGTGACACACATGGCACAGACTCCTCCTCCCTTCTGTTCTCCAACCTTCAGAACCAATTTGGTCTCTGCAGCTCCCCCACTCAGTGTGTATATATAACATTGAGAAGACAAAGCCAAACCAACCATCACGATAAAAGAAGATAAATGAATGCAAATAAAATAAATCCTCTGGAATATTTACTTGGACTTTTTTTTTTTTTTTTTTCCAAACTAAAGAAATATTTAAATCTTATATACAGTGCCCGCATTTTAGGAGTTAAGAACTAAAACCAGACATCATTTGAGGGGGAAATAAAGGCAAGTATCCAGAGAAAAGTCGATGCCAGTCATGCAGTCCCGAGGGGAAATTATTACAATAGATATCAAAAATAGCTCCCTCCAATTAGACTTAAGACAGTATGTTAAAACTGTATTCTGTAAACATAGTGGGAACATCTTATGTTCTTAAATAACAAATAGGGTTTTGAAGCCAAGGAAATTTAAGATCTCCAGAAAAAGCCATGGTGTTTCCAGAGGAGTTCATGCCTCACTGAAGGACCCAAGGACAGTACATGTGGGACTACGGTGTGAATAGCTCAGTTCAGAAGAGCAGAGCTCTCCACTATGAGTAGCACAGAGAAGTGACTTACTGAAAGTCATCTCAGTGGGAAATGATGGACAGCTGTATATTAGCCTGAAGTAGATTTTATAATCTAGTATTACCTGCCATGGAATGTGAACAAAAACAAAGACACAGAAAATAAGCACAGGACAATCCCAGCTGGGTCTCTTGAAAGGACAAGAAAAAAATTCTGGGTCCTGAAAAAAAAATTTTTCCAAATTCTGTGAAATATTCAGGTACACCAATAATAGCTTCTAAAGACAGAAAAGTCATCCGTTGCACTGAATCTCTGAGACCCAGCTCTACTGGGACAGACTGGTGTGGACTCAGCAGCTACTATGGGAGTTTGTTTCTCTAACCAGAAATGCTGATATTTTTCTTTAAAGTCAGGGGAAGTTAGAAATAACATACTTCAGGAAAAATAACCCCATGGCTCATGTACCCCCTCTGTATTTTCTCTTTCTTAAACTGAGAGATTCATTATTCTTCCTTATGCCTATGGCTCTCACTCATCCGTACTGCGCCCACCTCTTCCATCCTACCCCACTGTCACTGTGAGCACGCAAACAGGGAGACATCAGGGTTTCATTTCGCTGTAGGAGGGACCTTATTCATAAAGGAAGAAGTACATGAGGGTGTTAAAGCAGTGCAGCAGAAACTAAGACACCTGCATCTGTCAGCTAGGAAGGCTGGAGGAGCTGGAAGCTTTTACCCAAATGGGAATAGTTGAAAGAGTTGATGCATCTGAATAGATTTGCCTATAGGAGTTAACCATGAATAAATTGGGCTGAATTCAAACACGTGCCAATCTTTGTGAGCCTAACGAGGCAGCTGTGGTTAATAGTCACCCCTCACCACTAGTCCAAGACCCTCTGGCTGAATTTCAGACCTTTGCAATGAATTCAGTGCTGGACTTTAAATGCTTTTATCTGAAGTAATAGTATCAGAATCCAGCCCGCTGTTGGCCTTCAGTAGCAGCTTTCTGCTTCTCAGCAACTTGAGATATATTTATTAACCTTTCATGATTGCTAATTTTGCATGCTTGTGGCAACGTGGTATTATAATTACTCTTTTAGGGTATTAAGGAAAGATCATCCAGAGTCTGGTCTGATTCCTAAATTTGTCTATTTAAATATTGATACAACAGAACATTATTTAATAAGTATTACTTAATACAAAGTAAACAAGTTAATCCTTTCACCTTGAACCTGACTTTCATACACGTATACAATCATAAGTATCTACTTTGCCATTTAAATCTTGTCACCCCGATGCTGATCCATGAACCACACAGCAAAGGATTGCTGAGTTGTAATGAACCAGCATGAGGGACAGCAGATAATTGGTCCATGGGCACTGTAAAAAACACACGCACACACATATATATATATATATATGCACACACACACACACAAAAAAAAGAAGAAAAATTATGGATTAGAACAAAGCCACCAGGACTGGGACCCCTCAGAGCTCACTGCCTCTGCCTTGTGCCATCCCGAGATCCTCCCTGCTGCTCCTCCTGCCGCATGGCTGGGAAAGAATTTTTTGACCGAAAGATAATACAATTCAGAAATCTGTAAATGTGGAGCATACAGAGTTTCTTATCATATGTTTCTTATCCCACGTTTTCCCCACCACTTTCCTCTGCATACAGGAGACATTATAGGATGAGAAGATCCATTCTGACTGCAAAGAAACAGACACACACGCACGTGATATATATTACAGTTCTACAGATGTGATCTCTTGGCATTTACTTTACGCAGCATTTCCAAATCCATTTAAACGCATATTAAGAATTCCCTAATCCAGATTAGCACTGAAAAGCAAAAACAAATGTAACCTCGAGACATAATTTGAAAGCTAATTTGCCAAAGTAAAGGCCCTGTTGCACTGAGAGCAAAGTAAAAGGCTTCACTGTAAATGAGAAAGGATTAGGCCCACAGAAAAGTATTGCTATAGCAACAAAATAATTTATGAGAATATGTATAACAAAGCCAGAGCCACAAAAACGTGATGGGAAGAGGCTTGTACACACTTTAATAACATCACGCTTCCCTTTGTAATAACTAACACATTGAAAGAAATGCGTGCGCTCTCATTTTACGATTTTGTTTTTAAACTCCTTTTATCCATGCCATTTGGCAGCTTTCCGTCACTGAAAAAATATTGCACTTATCCTGGTCAAAAAGAAGAGGCAGCATAATTAACAGGCACAGTCCCACGCTAAAAGGCATCTCCCCTCTGATGGATAACCGGGGCTTGATGAAGTTTGCAGGGATGATTCACAAACAGCCCTGTTAAGATCCTGGGCAGAAACGTGAGCGATGGTGCGGGGTGTGCAGCCATCCATCACGGCCATCAGAAGCCCTCCCATCCTGGTAGGCAGCCGCTTTTAATGTATGTTTTGCTAATTGGAAGTTACAACGGTGGTCTGAAGTCCCAGCTGAACAACTCTTCCAGCTCTACAAACGTGCAGGAAAAGCTTTCTGCATCTTCCTTTGGAAGATAGGTTTAAAAGTTAGAAAAATTTATTATCATCACCATTTATCCTTTAAAGCTATAAAAATCTGCCAACGAAAACCCCCCAAAAGGCTTAATGCATTACCAAAGCACTAATTTTATTCTTCATTATTCCCCCAAACCTACATTTGAAACTGAAGCTCCTGCTCTACAGAGAGCTGTTGTTTAATGTATTTCTGTATGTAGATCCTTGACAGAGACCATTTTTCTTGCCTCTCAGGTGGCTCATATAGCAAGATTTATGTCCATTATGCATAAATTCCTTGCAATATTGCTCTAGCATAATCAGCAGAAAATCCGAGAAAGCACCCACAGCAGCCACAAAACACCGCCAGAGACACTTGGACTGGGGCCACCTTCTTGAAGACGCAGGGACTCTGTTCCCATTGAAATCGGAGGCTTATTGTGGTCCCGACAGGCCAGAGGGACCACGAGGGTGCCCTCGGGTCCCCTCACCCCGCTGACCCCTAGTGTTGTCATTGTCTGACCCGAATGCAAACGTCATTGCTGAGCAAGACAGCCCAGTTTAGCTACTAAACCCAGTTTAGCCACCAAGCCTTTTATTAGATCTCTCTGAATTTTTGTAACTGAAAATAAAAAGTTAAAAAAGTCACTTTCCATCCCTAACGCAATGCCAGAATCTTTCTGGTTTATATTTATTACCCCTTATTTACACATCCCTGAACCTGAACACGTGAGTGCCTAGCTCCCTCCTGCTCAGCGCTAGACGCACGCACAGGCTTTTCTTAACGTGCCGGCAGGGCCCTGCCGCCCGCTGCTTGTCAGGGTCGGTTTCAAGGCACATTTGTCTGCCCGTGCCCTGCCTGAAGCATGCCATCACTGCCCCAACGAGCCTTCCCTCCGCACGGACCGCCTGCCCACCCTTCTGCGTCATTGCCTATTTACAACTCCTTCGAATACGTTCTTTAGTTGATATACAGAGAACAAAATTAATTCTAATACGTCTCTTTCCATTGTCAGGGCGCAGCCAGGAGCCGTGGGCGACCTCCAGGTTGAGACCTTGCAGCCAGGACTGGCCCAGAGAGGGGACCTCAGCCAAAACATTCATAGGCAGAAGGATTCAAATGAAAGAAAGGAAATTTTAGGAGTTAAGCTCACCCTCAGCTCTTCTCTTTGGGAGAGGCAGAAGAGAGGCAAGTCACCAAGTATAACATCTCCTGCATTTATACTTTGCTTCCCTGGTGTGGGTCTGCTGAAGGTGACAGTTGGGGTGCAACGAGGATGATTCCCCCAGCACCTGCCCCCCAATGCCTGCCCCACCATCCAGGTCTCCGCTCTCCTGGGAGCGATTACCTAAATGTGGTGCTTCGGGGCAAAAGCCAGAGCATCTTGCAGGGCTTACGGTAAGAGGAGTCTGCTTTTCTAGCAATAACACATATTCATCAAAACCACCAGATAAGGACTGACTTCCTGATAATCGTGGAGTATTTTTTTTCCTTATTTTAGCCCCAATACAAGGCTTTTGCAGACAGTTGTCTGTCATTCCCATCAGGCTGCCAGAGCTCACGTTGGAGCAAAGTCTTTCATTTTCACATGTACATAATATACTCAGGCCCCCAAATCAAAAATCCTTCAGCTTCATTTGAGTGTAACTACATTCTTCAATTAGGGTTGCTATAAACAAGCAAGTAGTAATTATTACGTAGGGATTGCATCTATCTGCTGTACCCTGGTTTCATAGCATCAGTGAAGTTATCCTGCAAGATCCAAAAGCTCTTAAGCGATGTACGAGCTGCATGCAAAGTCTTTGGTATGCAAGCTGGGTGTTCAGGAGCTATTCCTGATTTACACTGCAGTCGATGAAAAAATAATTGTACCCAAATTGTTTTTGGCTTTTTCAGAAATTTGTTAGATTATTTATCAGCAACGCTGCCACTACGTCTTTACAGAGATCCTTAGTTTTGCTGACCGAACAACCATAATTTAAAAAAAGATGAATTACATTCAGGCAATGGAAAAAAAAAAAAAAATCATCTCAATGTAAATAACTGCTGTGGTAAACAGGATTCTTTGCTACTCCTTGGGGAGCGGCTGTAAAGGCCCACAAAGCAATTGTCAAGAGGGATGAGATGGACTGCACCTAACTTTGGCCATCTAAAAATTAGGCACCTACTGCCCAGATGGTCATGTACCACAGCTAATGAACTCCAGAGGATGACTCATCCCATCTCTCAGCTGACTGTTGAGGAAGCCTTAGCCTAAATTTTACATGATTAAAGTTGGTGAAACGAATCTCTGTGGGTCCTAATTAAAGCGAGGTCTTTGAGAGCTGTACTTGATTTCTCACACAAGACCAGCAGAGTCATTCGGATTGCATGAACTGCCTTTCAATTTCTGCAATTCCCACTTGTGCCTCTAGGAAGACTGTCCTTTATATTTTGATTGAATTTATTGATTTATATTTATTTATTAAACTTCTTTTCTTCCCAGAGTTTCAGATCAATATCAGGTCAGTGGTGGCACAGAATGATTATCACGGCTGCCTGGCCACTAAACAGGGGAAAATTCCCACTGCTCTTGTTACTGAGAAAACAGAAAACACAAACTATTCAGAAAGTCCACAAAAATGTCAAATTAAAGTGCAAACTCAAAATTAATCTCGATGAATTATGTTTAAATACTGTATCATACCGGTTAGATGCTTCTGGTTTTCCATTTCAGCAAAACATTGAAATAAAAGATGATATTCCATCCAATTTTCATCTTCAGCCACTGCTCTGGGAGACCGTGTCCACATCCCTATCCTCTCCCCCATCCCTACGCTGAGACCGCATTGGCGATCCGCAGAGCGCCCAGCAGCACCCTCTGGAAGAGCATCTCTCCCTGGCAGACAGCAGCATTCACCTCCAGAATGCCTCAGGGTGCTGCAGAGGAGGGCGACAGGCACCCAGCACGGCTCTGGGGCGCAGGGCACAGCCAGCACATAGCCCCACCCTGCCCAGGGGCGCGGGAATAGTGGCACAACTGCCCAGGCTGGGGACGTGGCACAGAGCAGAGACCGCTTGGACCTTCATCCATACAGCAAAAATGCATTGGCCTATAGTTCAGCCTCCTCATAGCCCAGATAGGAGGCAGGAATTTCATTTCTGCCAGAAAACTTTATTAGCATAAAACTTTTAACCTGTATTTTCCACGGGTACACACTCTCTATTACATTACAGCCTCTACCAGCTTAAAGACCTTTTATCTCTGTCCGGCACAGGCTCGCTACTGAGAGTCACAGTGTGTTCAAAGCCTCCTCTGCCAGGGAAGGGGGGGTTCATCCTCCTTGCGAGCCCCTAGAGGGAGACATGACCCAGATTTTAGGAGGAGGCACGTACAGGAGCCAGGCAGCAGTTCCCAAGATCCAGGCTCCCCGGCCTGACCGAGTGGGTGAGCCACAGCCGAGGGATGCTCCGGGTCCCAGCTCTGCTGTGGGCCCTCCTCACCGTGCAACCGATGAGTGGTACTCAGTGACCTCCTGGAGAAGCGATGGGCAGTGCTGGGCTGATCTATGAGTAACCACAAAGGATGCAGGAGGAGCCCGTAGCGTAGCGCATCCCACTATGTCCTGGAGCAAGCACGCACGGGAATGGGAGGGGATGGATGGTGGGAAGAGCAGTTCCCAGCCAACCTGGGGATGTGGCAGCTCCAGCTTCTCCATCCAGGGAAACCACGGCAATAGTAGCCTACAACATCTCTTTAACTAAACGTATGATGGTCCCCCGTTATCTCCTTGTTGATGATGATGATGATGATGATAGGAATCTCAACATTTGAATAAAGAAAAATTATTTTGAAATGCCAGAAAGAGAACAGGACTGGTTTATCAGTATATTTGCATGGACAATAAAATATCGCCAATTCATGAAGATAAACTACATGGAAGATTAGTCTGAACTGCCAATTTCTTAAAATGTTTCTCATTTCTTGGTTATGGCTATTTTTGCAAATTTCCCTTTCAGAAATCACATTTCTTTCAAATCAGATCGTTGCCCTAGGGTTGTTGACCTTTATTTCGCCCATCTGGAAAACAAATGAAGCAGGAAGGATAACAATATGAGATACTAATCAGAAGTGCTGTTTGTTTTTTTGGAAGCTTGATTTCCAACTTATGTATTTCCCCCTAAAGGCACTGCCAGCAATACACTGCATAACTGCTCTGCAAGGAAAGCCAGCAGCTTGGCCAAAAGACTTTTTGTGGCATCTTATCGGTGGTGAAAAGGAAGAAAAAAAAAAAAGACAAATGAATAGTAAAAATGGATGTAGGTGTAGCTGCAACAGAGTGGCTCAAAGGCCAGGTGAAGTACCTTGGTATCGCTACCGGAACCTTGTCATTCCAGATTTGACCTAAGAAGATTAATGGGAGGTTAACTAGAGTGACAGGCAAGGACAAAACAACTTATCGTTGTTAATTTTGGTCAAAGAGATGTAACATAAGAATATTTGTAAATAGAGTTACAAAAATAATTATGCATGGGGAGGAGTTCATTAAGGTAGCTGAGCCAGAGGGGAAAAGAAGAGCAGCCAAAGCCGAACAACTGAAAGGAATTTTGGTTTTATTTTCCCACTAAGCAATACTGACTCCCAAGATGCCGGTGCAGATGAACGGTGCATTTTGTTAGACTTGAAGAGGAATTTGTTAATTTGGGGGATCCGAGTCCCCTAGTTCTCACTGGTGAATTTATGAGTTCAGTCATGCTGGAAATAAACCTGATTTGGGGGAATGATAGTAAGGCTTTAAATTTTTTTATTATTAGAAATCTGTGGGTAGCAAAATCAATAGTTTTTTTAGGCAGCTCTGTTAAGAAGGGAATAACACATTTTAGCGTTCATTAAATGCTATTCTTTTCTCACCAGTGTCTCATTGTTCTTCTCACCACTTCATGCCACCCAGGTATCAAATTAGCCTTAAAACACTCGTGCAGTGGAAAAACTTTGCCCAAAGCCCATGCAGCAGCCGCGGCTGAGCGAGTGCTACCTGACCACAGATGGAGAAAGGTGGTTTATCTAAAGAGAGTAAGATTGGACCAAGGAAAAGAATTTGGGGAGACAACACGCACTCCCTCCCTTGGATGCCATTGGGCCAAGCCAATTGCTGGCAGGGACAGCGCCAAGGGACTGGTGGTGGTTTAAGCCCTGATGGAGACCTGCACCGAGTTAAACCCGCGCAGCTCTGGAGCTGCAGCACCAAACTGCAGGGCCATTATGTATGCAGCTCCTGTGCCTGCACACAACCTTGAATATCAGAATCTTCTTTGATGATAAATAGTATAAATGGTGGCTAGGACACTGAACTACCAGGGGATCGTTAGCGTCCCCCTGTACACACCACTGAAGATGAGCAGAAGGGCTATTGGTGCAGAGTCTCCTCTGAAGGACAGACTGCTCGTATCCCATAATAGTAGATTCCATTTAAAAATAGCAAATGATAGTCAGAGGAATAATAAAACCTAGAAAAATCATACCAAAACCCAGCAATACATCAAAGCCATTTTAATAGCTCTTAATACAGTCACTGACATAGCTACTGTACTTGCAAGGCTGGATGATGGAACAGGCAGAGGTTCCTGGTTTTACATTCATTTCATCCTAAAAGTTTCTGTTGCTTCTTGCATGTAAATTATAGATAATGATTGTGCTGACAAGAGGTTGCACTTAGCTGACTCCACTATGAGGTAAAATTGGAAGAAAATACCTGGTTAAAAAAACCTTTTCTCATTTTTTTCCCCTTGGAAAAAAAAAAAAGACAAGATGCAAGAAGTTAATTGCATAGGGCTTCTTATATCTCTTGGCTGGCTACTGAGCCAGTGCCATAACTCAGTGCTTCTGGATACTAAGAGGGGAAATGTTATTTGATGTAGTAGGGGCAATCCCAGGCTTATCAAATCATCTTGCTTGCCTGTAAAGCTAAGCTCCAATTTATGATGTTTTATGAAGCCGCAGATTGAGCTAAGGCTATAAAAATTGGGACTTAATATTCAGGAATAAAAATGCATAGAGTACCACCGAAGTGACTTTTTTTTTTTTTTTTTTTTTTAAAGGACTTGTATCCTCCTTGCATTAAATATAACCAGAGAGTGTGACAATAATGGCATGCTGTCCACTGGAGAAAACACAAGACAAACAGCACAGGTTTGAGATTTCTAAAACACAGGTACTTGCTGCTCTGCATGTATTACGGCAGAATGATGGGTCATATAATAGAACAATGGCTAATAAACCACATGCATCGCATGGCCCTTGGTGAGTTTATTTTTATTTTTAAACATTTTCCCCTCTGAGAAGGCAGAGAAGTCTCTCAAAGCACATCTGCCTGCCAGACAGATTTTTTTCTTGAAGCGACCAAACGCACAGAAAAAATTTGGAAATTTACATGCAGCTGTTTCGAAAGCACTCCTTTCATTTACTCACCTGAAGAAGCGGATGAGATTCTTTTTTTTTTTATGTGCTTGAAAAATGAAAGTTAGAGAGATGGAAAATTTTCTAATCCATTCCTGCATTTTCCAGAACCACCACTGCATCAGACACATGTTCCCACCGCCTTCCCTCACTGATCTTTTATTATAGTCATTAGGGGAAGACACCCATCTACTTAAATTACATCTTTAAGTCTCTAGTGGAGTAAAGCACATAAATACCTGTTTAACATTGGACATCTATTGAGCAAAACATTTAAGCATTCACCTAACTTCCAAAGGTGTTCATATGACTTAACGACCGCTTAAGTTATTGCCGTGGAGAGATGAGGTTATTTACATGCTTAATGTTAAGCGCACGACTGATGTAATCTTCTAAATCAAGGTGGAAAATCCTTATGAAAAAAATAACTAAAATAGCAATTGTGCAAGAATTGTTTAAAACATCACTTGATTTTTACTTTGAGATTTCGGGATCTAATTAAGAAGGAGGACTGATGTGTTCAAATCTGTCCTGCTGGCTACCCAAGGGATTTGAGCGCCAACTTGCTTAAGCTCGTTTGAACAGTCCAGCCTTGATCATTAAAGGGATGTGCTAATGGCAGATGTGGGCACCGTGCAGTCTTAAGGAATCAAATGACTTAAAGCAGTGCAACACCTGAAGTCACTTTTAATACGATTTAAAGATATAAAAAACGTTCAGCCTCTTAAAATGTCTTAAGGATATGCACAGATAGCCTCTTTAGGAGCAGCCTGTGCCAGGAAGAACTTACTCCCCCAGCTGCTCATTAAAACCCGCTTGCTGGAGGTTTTGTACTGATATGTTGGCAAAGCAGTTCAAATGAGCATTTTAATTTTCTTCAGGCAAAAAAAAAAAAAAAAAAATTAAAGAAAAGGATCAGCTGGGATAGCTGGGACTACTAATTCAAACAGTTTAAACCAACGTGGCTGAGAGGAACAAGGAGCAGGAGCACACGCTGCTTGATCAGCGGGCTAACAGTGGCAACCACTGTCAGGAGGATGGCATCAACCAGCCCGAGTGGGTATTGCCTTCAGCTGGCACACACACCACGTTCCTGTTTCACACAAGTCAATCATCTGTGTACTTAAATTTAAAAAATTTACTACAACACGGGCCCAGAAACACTTAGTATATTATTTTCAGTATTTTTCCCCTCATTAAATTATTATGATATTGCTACAGATTCAGGGGACATGACACAGGGCTCAGGAGACAGGATCCTTTAGAACCAGCATCACCGCCTGTGACTCGTTACGTGACCCCAGCAAAACTGAGAAGATTTCTTGAACCTTCATCATGAATCTGCAAACCAAATTACCAGGTAAAACTCCCAAGTACAAATCCTGCCTGGGGTTGCCATTTCCCTGGCTCTGCCGTGTGATCTCATTTGTACCAGGTTGAAATTCCACTTGCAGATGCAGAATCTGTGCACAGCAAAAGAGGCATTTTGGGCCAGAGGGTTATTTCTTGCTAACAGACAGAGAGTTCCTGAGCAGGTGTCACAAATATATTTCAGGTAACACTTTTGTTTCCTACATTTTAAAATTTGTGATACAGCTGTGTAGTCAGCATTTACAATCCATGATTTTCTTCACACTCTTTCCAGGTGTTTCCCTGGATCTGACAAGGCTGGTAAAAAAAAAATAAATATATAATCCATGCTGAGGCAGAAAAACAACTCACTAAAATACCACTTAAAACAGGAGGTTTGAACTCATTGAAACTCTATTATATGCCTGAGTAACTCCTGGAACAATAGAAAGCTATGCACGATTATGTAGGCAAGTAGAAATATGCAAGGCAGATGTTGTCCTTAGTGCCACACGTTGAAGTCTCATCACTGGCTGGGACACCATCTTCTCTATGATTGTCCCTCTGAGGTGTCACACCAGGATAAGATGGTATTGATGCATCTTTAAGTCAGGCACTCCTGCTTATTAGGTGTTCAGTTTGACTAAATGTGATCTTGGTATAAAAGCAAAAATATTGGTGATGGGCTATAATCCCTGCACAAAGAAAAACCAAAGCTCTAGGGCCATCCCAGCTCCACCGAGCAAGTGCAGTGGTTAAGAGCAGAAAATGGGCTGTTTCTACTACCCTGCTCCACAGTCAAAGGGCATTTTATCTCATTTCCATTGGATAGAGCCTGCTCTAGGTCTCCAGAAGCCTAATCATATAATAGGCACTTTCACTCCTTTTCACTGATTTGTTTTTTAGAATTTTTTTTATTTCCCAGTCTCTTCCTGCAGTGAGAGAAGCCTCTGGAGAAGACAACTTCCAAGAACAAATCCCCACAACTGCTCTCTTATTTTGAGAAGACCTTCAGTCCATGTAAACTAGCATAGCATTGTTAGATATCAGTAGACAAACACTAGTTGATACCAGCTTTGGGCTGGTGTCAGTTTAGAGAAGAAATTTCTGTAACGAGTAGTAAATATGGTTCAATTTGTCACACCTGGAACAAGAATCAGTTGTGCATCTTCAATCGATGTTGATGAATTCAGCAAGTAGCAATGCTTCACCGAAAGAATGAAATCTCATATTAACCATCAGATGAAATAAATATTTTTAAAAACTCCACAAAACCAAACAGCAAATGCCTTAAGAAAGGAATGCAAAAATACGGAAAAAAAAGGTTGGAGCCCTAAGTGATGGGAACGGAAGAGACATTTAAGCCCATGGGTATGCACTAATCGCACTGAAAGCGGTGGATCCCCAAAGTAGCTCCTCTTTTTTTCCCCATTGCACAAAAGCAGGAGGGGTATCAGCTCCAGGCAGGGTACGGCTGCGATCCAGACACAGTGAAGCAGTGCCCAGGTGACACAACTGGAGAAGACCACCGGGCCACGTGCTCACGTCTGCAGCCCACCCCAGCAGCACCGTCGGTCCATGGTGGCCATAGCTGGGCTAGAGGAACCACCACAGCTGTACTGTCGCCACCCACCTTCCTCTGGCTTCTCTCAAATTTTGTTCCCACCCTTTTCTGGAAATTACCAGTTGCTTTGTTTGCTTCTAAAATGAGTAGAAGAGGCAATGGTCAAATAGACCAAAAACCCATAGATCTAGAAAAAAGGGGGAGAGAGAGGGGAAACGTCTGGAAGAATGAGTGGAAGAGATTTGGGGTTAAAATGTGGTCTCTTGCATCTGTCATTTTCAAGAGCCTTATAATTTACACTTTACAATTTTCTAGCAAGCACACTGGATTGTCAGACTTGGTAATTTTATCAGAAAGTTGTGATCGTTAGTATTTTTCTTAAAGTCTCAGCTCTCTTGAGACAATGGATTTATGTTATCTACATGATCTCCATTAATCTCAGCTCGCTCTCTTTTTTTTTTTTTTGGTAAAAAAAAGGCCCTCAGGTTTTCAGAGAAAAGCTTTAAATTATGAACCTTTAAAGACATGAAAAAAGAGAAAGCAAGTAACTGACTTTTTCTTTTTAAGCCAAAATCCTAATCTGGAGGAGACCAGACTAATCATTCCTAAACACGTGATGATGGGGATTTCTTACATGTCGTCATAAGTGTAGCATTGCAACGGCAAATGGTAAAGGGAAAACTCTCAGTAATAATGTCTCTAAATTCCCAAATCTGCATGGGTGTAGTGGGAGAAGTCACAACCCTTTCGTATGATTCGTTATACATGTAGTTCATACGTTTGTACCTGCGAGTCACACAGATACCCGCCTGATCTCTTTGCTGGGACATGGAAGTGCCAACTGAACGAGCACACAGACTCAAGAGTTTGCATGAACTCTGTAAGGAATAAGGTTCTCAAACTCTGTGTTGTCTCCTATTACCTTGTAAAAAGGATGACTGACAGTCACACCGACACTGTCACCCATCGAGTGACTGTCGAGGCAGAGCTCTGCCCTGGGTGCTTTCATCTTAATAGAAAGAGCCATATGGAAACCCTGTGCATGGCAGAGCGCCTGTGTCACCACCCTGTTGTGGTTGCAATCCTCTAAGAAAAAAAATCCAACATCTGTAATCAGCAAAGAGCAATGCTGAGCACAGAATTTGCACAGGTTATTTCCTCATGTTGAGATGTAGCTCGTGTTATTCTTCTCTTAGGTAGGAAACTCTGCTCAGGGAGGTGGTCCTGGCATGTTTTTGTTTTTTAGTCACTCATGTCTTTTATTTCAGCTGAGGAACGAAGTGCAACCTCTCATCAACAGAGTGTTCATAAATATACGTATCGCTTAGCTAGGTAAATGCCTGTCTGCAGCCGTTCAATAAACCAGAAAAGCACTACCTTCATTCAGGTAGTCCATCATTTTAGAAACCCAAAGAGTTTATAGAAACGATTGTCAAAGACCCCATCATTTTGCAGTTAGTATAATTAATAAGGTGTGCACAAAATCCAAGAGTGTTTTAACACATGTTTTCAGTTGAATTGCATTATTGTTATGTTACAATAAAAGAGAGCCACACGTTAACAGAACACCAGGGACCCAATCTGATGCAACTGTTAAACATCAATAGGAAAATCAGAGGGGAAATATCAAGTTTCCTTTAAAATCATTTTGGTTTTCAAGAGCTGTGACTTTTATTTAGTAGATTATGTGAAAGAGCCTCTGTTTATAAAAATTATCGGGTAGCGTTGGCTGTCAGAAAACATAAACAGGCAATTAGTGCAATAAGTAGAACGATACAGTGAACTCCTCCTATCTGGAGCCAAGCAAGGGCCCGATTCCGTGAACAGCTAGGCATGTCTTTAAGTCCACAAGAACACCCTAGGAATGTGCTTGGACCACTCACACATTGAAGTGTGTGAAAGTGGTTTGTAAAAGCTCAGGAATATCTTGGGGAAACAGGATTGCAGGGACAGTCAATGATTTTGTTGTGATGTGGCACCACCTAAAAAGTCATTTCAGAAAGCCTCCTGGAGGCATAAAGAAGTCCTGCCCACGGTCTGGATTAACTTTAATAGATACAGCCCGTTTGGTGGCCTCGGAAAGGCTGTTTACGTTTGTCTCTCCCTACTCTCCACCTGAATTCTACACTGTATTTTCCCAGCGAGTATCATTGGTGGAGACAGCTGGCTCTGCCATGAAATAATAATGAGTTTAAGCCTTTGTAGTGAATGTGGGCTTATGGTCTGTGGAAATATATGAAGGACAAAATAGCCCTCACAAGAGAAATGTGATTAACTGCACAGTGTCACCCAGTTATCTTCATTTCTTCCACTCTATAAAAATCAATGGACCTAATTTGTTGCATGAAAACCTGACCATTGGTGTGTTCTGAAACTGCTCTCATTATCTTTGCTCCAGATCTGCACATCATCTCCTGCACAAGTTCAATCCTTAAAGTTACTCTGATGGACCCAAAGGCAGAAAAAAAAAAAAAAAAACCAAACAAAAAACAAAACCAAACCCAAACCCAACCCTGCTAAAGTTAGCTCCCTCTGTGATGCTTTAACAAATTTTGGGAACTATTTTGAGAACAACGGGGAAGGATCAACACACGTGGCACTAGACACCTGTTCTGGTATTGCTCCCAAAGGACATTTCTCCTGAGTTTGTTCCCAGAAACAGAAGTTGTCATGGCAGGCACACACGAGGGATGATGAAACAGAAATTTGCAGATGGATTATCCCGAGACTGAGCTGTTCCTAAGGAGTTCTCACAACTGGGGAAAATCTGGGAGAAAACTTCTTGATTGATGAAGAAGCGGGCAAAATTCATCAACAGAGGAATAAATGCTGTCAAGAAGGATGTCCTTTCTTCCTCCCTCTCCAAATAAACATACAACTAAATCTTATCCTATCACAAGTCCACCAAAGCCAGGGCAGTTATTCCTACTAGCAGCGTGTATGTGCCAACATAGGTCTTGGTTTTTATTGGAGTTGAAGGGAACCACTGACACTTAGACCCGACAATAGCAACAACAACAGCAGCAGCAGACTCCTTGCTTCAGCGACTTCTCACTAACTTACAGCACCAAAGAACCATCTTCTCAAGTCTGTTTGATGAGACAGCAATACCTCCTAGAGAGGTAAACCCAGGAGCAGGACTCCGCATGACCTCCATTAGCCGGGAAGCAGGAGGTGGGCTGACTTCTGCCACCACGCTCCTTCCCATCCCTCTGTGTTTTGTACATACTAGAAGTTGACCTAACTGGTTCATCCCAATTCTAATTGGAGCCTTTATGTTAAACGCAAAAGTACTTACAACCTACACTTAAAAAGGATGCGAGTCAGGCAACGAGGCACAACACTTAAACTCTGCTCATCTATAATATATATTCCTATGTACAGAAAGCATGGACAGTGTCAAATGAAACACGCAATTAGTCCTCCTCTAACAGTGAGCAGTTCAAACTGTAACATCATGCCAACCGTGATTAAGAGTGATACAGCACATCATCATTGTCAACACTATTCAACCAATGTAAACCTTAGTTAGAAATGTACTTGTCAGAGAAAAATGCGCCTTTGATTTCTATTACACTTTCCCCAGTAATTGCTGTCATCAGTGGCAGGTTATTATTACAGTTGAATAGAGTTTCAGTAATTACTTTTGCACAGATTCTAACAGCTTTTAGATTGAATGATATTCTGACAGTTTGAATACTCTTGACAACAATTACCTTTTTCCTGGTTAACACTGATTCAGGAAAATTAAAAATTAAATCTGTTCAGAGGAAACACTTATGTATGGCACTAGTAAGTGGGTTGATACAAAAATGTGTAAATTGCAGAATGACTTGGAATAAAAAGTTCTTTTGCTCTTCCTCTGATGCTTTTTTTAAAAAATCAGCACTTAGGGTACATGCAGTACATGCTGGTTAGATTACCAGTAAATGACGTGAAATAATTTAAAGCACTTCTAAATCCACTTCCGACTGATCAGCTTGAAATGGAGAAAACACTGTTATGGAGGAAGGCTTGTTGCTCACCACCCTAATTTTTGTCTTTGGTAACAGTCAGATAATGGCTTTTCACTTTCAAACCATTATTCTTAATCTCAAATCACCAGATTATTAAAAAAAAAAAAAGAAAATCCACAAAAAACAAACAAGCAAACTGTCTTATTGTGGCAGCCTTGAAAAAAAACAGCATGTTTGTTAGGTCTGAAAAATTTATTTAATATTGCAGGGGTCATAACTCAAATGGCTTGATTAAAAAAAAAAGAGTCTCATGCACAGAGCTCCCCAATTTAATTTCCCTCTGACAGGATAACTGGCCTTGTGGATAAGAGAGATGCAGTCAATGAGATACGTCTTGTTATTAGTAAGCTTTCCGATACTGTTTCACATGACGTTCTTATAATAAAACTAAGAAAATATGGACTAGAACTAGACAAAATTACCATAAGGTGGAGGGAACAATTGGCTGAAAAGCTGCTCTCAAGGAGTAGTTATCAATGGTTCACTGTCAAACCAGGAAGAAATTTCAGGTGAGATTCCTTGGGGATCTGTCCTTGCTCCAGCTGTGTTCAATATTTTCATAATGACTCAGTTAAAGGGAAAAGAGATTACATTTATAAAATTTGCAATGTTGAGGAGCTGAGATGGTGGGAACCCTTGGGAGGTCTGGATCAAAATCCAAGAAGATATTAACAGTTTGGAGTGATGGTCTGAAATTAAGATGAAATTCAATAAAGCCGAGTGTAAAGCATTACACTTACAGAGGAGAAATCAAATGCAAATGGGAAACTGCCAGTACGGGAGCTGTATTACAGAGAGGAGTTTCAAAGCTACAGTGGCCTCCAAGCTCAGTGTCAAACAAAGGAATGAAACTGCTCCAGAAAAGGTAATTTCAGGTACTTGTTAACAAGAGCATCTTACATAAGACCACTGTAACAATTATCCTGCCCTCATTAAGATGGGGGCGCAGCTAGAATTCCACGTCCCATCTTGAGCCCGCATTTTTAAAAAAGGTGCAGAGAAACTGGAAAGAATTAAAGTCCAACTGCAAAGAATACGAATGGTCAGGGATGATGTATGACTCATGGAAACAGGATGATGCTCTTTAGTTTAATAAAGAGAAAATTAGGGAGAGGTATAATTAACCGTGTTCCAGTTGGTGAAAGGCTACTGTTACAAGCATGCTGATTAACTGCCTTTGATGTCCTCCAAAAGAAAAGTCAGAAAGATACTTTTTTTTTTTTTTTTTTTTTTGCAAAGAAGTTTAGCACGTTTGTTTTGAGATTTGAAGACGATTTCCATGACACAAACACATACAGGAGGTGACTTGCACAAGAGAAAGGAGGGCAGGATCAGCACAGCCCCGGTGCTGGGGCTGTGGAGTTTCGCTTGCTCCAGGGCAGTGGGAGCAGCGGTAAATTCAGGGATGGGAACTACCAGAGGAGAATTACTAATGACAAAACAAAACAAAAACAAACAAACAAAAAAACCCACAGTCCCTGTGGAGCAAGAGATGAATGCTAAATAAACTCATCTAGCTACTATACTGGCTAAAACACACATTAAAAAAAACCCTGGAAATATTGTCAATACATTGTTATTGTTAGGTATTGTAATTATTGTTAGGTATTGTTAGTTAGAAAGGGTGGGTCAGAGTATACAGAACGATGAGACTTATCTGCAACTCCTGACATCTTTTGAGATTTTTCCTTTCAGATTTTATTTCACTTCTACTTTCTGAGTTTTTCATCCTCAAAACACATTTTCAATATCTCCTCTGCTTCCGTATTAAGAAGTACAAAGATTCTGTAATATCCCTTTTGAAAATATCAACTTTAAGAAAAAACAAATTGCACAAGACTTACAGTTGGATCATGCCAGGTGATGACACTGAGCTAACTGGGGAAAATTTGTTTGTTTCCTTTGTTTAATTGGCTTGATTAAAAAAGATGGAATATATTAATGAAGAAAAAAAAAAACATTATAAATAAACTCCACACTGCTCCACTTCTTCTTGCCCAACCTGGTGCAAACTGAGGGAAAGCAGCTTTCAGGTAGCGCTGGGTAGGGGATTTCTGGTTTCTGGTCACTGGATGTCACTTATTGCCACTGAAATGGGTGCAAAAGGGCAAGGAGTGGGTGAAGGCTCAGCTCCTCCTCCACACCCATCCCAGCCAACGTGCATCCTTCACAGCCCAGGAGACCTACGCCCTCGACGTACGGAGTCTGTTGCAAAGCTGCAATTGAGCCTTTAGCTTTCGACGCTGCTACTACCTAACTCTGATCTACATGTGTATTAAAATATCACCCTTTTTTTTTTCTACTCATTAGAATTATAGATTTAGTTTATTGTTATACTTTCCATAGAGCCTTCTCTTTTTATTAGCATTGTACAATCTGTACAAAAGCAAAATTTAGTCCTTTCAGGGAGCTGAAAGGAAGCAATCTTTTACATGACAAATCCAACATTATCATATGTAAACCTCATTTACTATGTAATGTCTTCCTGTTTCCAGTTCATTAATTGAATGAAACCTATTTTCACATTCTAGTAGGCAGCAGTATTCTCCAACTAACATAAATGGTGCTTTTATGAAGAAAAAAAAGAAAGAGAATGATATAATGCTAGAAAATATTTAACATAATGATTGGTCGAAAAATATGTGGATTTCAAAAAAAAAAATTTCAGTACACTTCTCAAAAATATAAAAAAAACCCCACAGTGGCTAAAAGTCTGAAACTAATATAAAATTTGCTTTATCAGATTAACAACTACAACATAACCGTTTAACCTTCCATAAAGGGAGCAATCTGACTGGAGTATTTGTTATTGCATTGCTCTCATCAGTCCAAGGAGTGGGCTGTGGCTCGAGGCAGAGCCCATCCCTGCACACAGGGGGACCACCCTGCCTCACCTCATGATTACAGACATCCCCAAAATGATAAAACCACTGACGCAAGCCGGCTGTGAGTTGCTGAGAGTAGAGATGGTGTATTTATACACCCCTTTCCAGTAGTAGAGTACTGGTATCTTGTTTATCATCTTCAAGCTTTCACCACAATGCTCTTCCTTTTCGAGTAGTATATTTCTGTCCCACAAAGTCATACCAGTGAGAACGTCTCAATTACACTTATTACAAATTCTGAGAAAATATCCTGAACATAAAGTCTCAATATATACAGAAAATTTTAAAATTTTGTAAGAACGGCATCTCCCCAGGATGAGGGTAAGCTACAAGTCTAGTTCTGCTTTACAGATGTAACGCATGTGATCATTTAGACGTGATATGACAAATATGTTTTTGTTATATTAATTAAGACCAGACTACCCAGCTATTAAAAAAATATTTTATAAGCTTTTGTAAAGGTAATTTCTTCTCTGCAGCTGCCTATGGTTTCTCCTGCCTTGCTTCAGAAAAACCATGAAACTACACCAAAGCTTAGTTTAAAATCTGCCTCAAATTATGCTACAATCATCAGTTGTTTCCTTATCAAGACATTATCCCACCTACCTCAGCTGGTTTACCCAAGCCAAAGTTGTGCAGCACATTTGGATAGAAACTTGCCTGGTGAAATACCACTCTTTAATCTTCATTGTGTATTAAAATTACACTTGTAATGCCTGACTGCGCTACTATAAACACGTGTAGAGATACATAACCAGCGAGAGTTCAAATTACGACTTAATTTATAACACACAACACTTTTAGATATTCGAGACTAATGTTTGTAACTGAAAGACACTGTCAATTATATTGTTGTTTTTTCCTCACAAGAAAATCTATAGCCCTGAAAAAGCAATAGCAATAAAGCTCCTCACAGTTTCCAGACATGTTCCTTTAGAAAAATAAGTGTTTTTTTTAATGTTCCATTTAGGTCCCAGTAAAAAAAAGATTTTAAAAATACCCAGCTAGAAGGGGATTACAAAAAACAACTCTTGTTCCTTGTTTGCATTAACGTGGCGAGAAAAGTAATGACGTTGGTCTATGACACAAAATAAAGCGGCATCACCAGCACACAGGAGGTCACACTCTCACAGGCAAACTAGAGTAACAGAAAAGGAATGAAATGAAGAACAAACTTCAAGGTCTCACCCTCATCTCACAAAAGAAACTTCTGGGCTAGATCGTGGGATCTCAGCAGCCCAAAGCAATGTGTGGACACCATCAGGTTTGAGGCTCTGGTACCACAGCGTCATTTGCATAACGCAAACAAGCCAAACAAAACTGATATTAAAATGAGAAAAATTAGCAATTTCAAATTGTCTACTACATCCTTTTTCTTTTTGACCTAAATCCAAAGCCTTTATAAGCTAAAGAAAAGACAAGCTCACAGTTAGTAAATATGACTAGTTAACTGGTCTATTCTGAAGGAGCTTTTAAATAAAACAATAAGCAAGCTTGGGAAAAGGCAATTTACTGGACTATCAAAAGCCAATTTCTTTTAAGCACAGGTTATGTAATTTTAAAATAAATTCCTTTCAGCAATTGTTTTATCAGGACTATGTCATTCCAGAGGGAATGGACCCAAGACCTCTTATTGCCAAATAACTTAATCTTGGTGCATCTGGAACTATATTTTCTTCAAATAAAACTAATTCATAATATGGGTGGATTTGTTGTTTTTCTTAACAAAAACGTTCCCTGACAACTTCAAAACCAAATTACATATAGCAAAAAAAAGTTCTGTTACAAAGCTTTTTTTAAAAAAAATCCAGAGAGCCATAATAGCACCAAATGGCTTGCTAAGAAAATAAAACTGCAGCTGACTGGAAGAAAAGGAAACAGAAATAAACACCTCAAAAATCTTTCTGAATAGCCACGATGCCAAATGCCGGCAACTGTTAGGGCAGGCAACACAAAAAAGCTGTAAAACATTGCCCAAAAAGTAACTCCTTACCCCTGTCTTGCTATCCCATAGCCTCACCAGAATTCTAATCAATCATGGCTGCAATCCGATACCATAATAAGTATTTCCAATCCCCTTCATACCAAACGACATTCCAAGATGAGGAACAGGGACGGTGGGAACATCCCTGTTAGATAACACGTCAGATAACATCGAGCACCCACAGCCCCACCGCCCCCCCCTAAACTCCACCTAGGGACCAGTACGCCCCAGTAACCCCAGACTCACGCAGGCTGCGCTCAGCATAGGCCCATGAATCCCTCTCCTCCTGCTCCCCAGCAGCAGACATTGTCCTCTCCCCATTCCCACAGCTGATAGCAGCTGAAACAAGGACTCTCCCAGGTGTTTGCCATGAGATTGAATAAACAAGGTGCATCTGTAATCCTTTCTCATGCATTAGAAATAAATAGAATTATAATAACCACTAGCTATCCTCCAGGATTCCTTAGTTATAAAATCCTCACGTTGCCGATGGCATAGTTTAAGTGAAGGCACTAAGTGTGCCGATCATTTTGTTTTAACATCTAGTGTGCCAGGAGTGCCTGATTAACAGCTTTCCATTCCTATTCAAGTATCTTTGTTAGGAGTAAGTCTTTGCTCTTTTAGATCCTGATCCAAAGCCTTTCAAAGTAATTGAAAAGTCTCCCATTGATGAGAAGGGCTGTGCGCCCTTGCTAATTGTTCCTTTCACGTTAGAGTGAAAACAAATTCTTCAGCTTTCATTTTAAATCCATGAAGTTCAATCCCTTGATATATCGGACCCTTATTTTAAGCACGAGGAGGGAAAGGGGAGGACAAAGCCCAGGACGGAAGGCTGTGAGTGTGTCATGCATGCTGTACAGACCATGGTAAGGCTTCGTACGTCGCATGGTTTGGATTTTATTATCCAGAGAGGCTCCAAACGTTGCAGGGTTCAGGAGTTCATAGTATGCCACATTTAAAATACTCATTGCTCGCCAGCAGACCTGAGCTCAGAAAGCCAGGTGCTCCTCAATAGCTGTTTACTGTGATTCATTTGTTTCTCCTCAGGAAACTAATTTTTTAGTTTGTTATTCTCCCTGAGTGAGGTGTCATCTCTGTTCAAGGCAGAGGTGAGGATGGAGAAAAGTGGGAAGTCTAGAGAGGATACCAGCTTTGGTCTGGGGTATCTCAGTGCCAAAAAAAAGGTTTTGAGAAAACACAAGGTTCTTATTCACCACCAAGAAATGTGGCTGGTGAACTGAAACAGGGAATTCTGCTGGAGATTAAAAGTTAAGCACACACGTGTTACAGTGATAATGGAATTTTATAAATACCTTAAAAAAAAAAAAAAAACAAAACCACAAAACCAACAAACCAAAACCAAACCACAATTAATGTAATTTTTTTAAAAGCTGTGTTTTTGCTGGGTACATATTACCACAGCTTCACGGCACCATCTCTCAGGACCCAAGAAAAGCTCCGTGACAGGGGATAACTAAAGGCTGCCTATAAAATGACTAATGGCTTTACCCTGTGAAGGAGATGAACTGGCTGGAACTAATAGATATTTCCATCCATAGGTTAAAAAAGCTTATGTAAACATAATAGTTCAAATAAATACAGATCTATAAGAGAGGAGAAAGCAGCAGTGGCACATGGCTGATGTCGTGGGAAGCCAGGAGAGAGCATGGCCGGCTGGAGGAGTCCCCAGCCTGTGCGTTTGAGGATGGCAGAGTGCTCTGGACAAACCATCCATCCCACCATGACATAAATGCTGCTATTCTGGCAGCAGAAGGAGAATTCGTTAAGAGAGGAATACATGAAGTGCAATAATAACCTGGAAACATAGCTTTAAAAAAATGCCTTCTTACAATGAAATCATTTTTCTTCCTTCCACAAAGAGGGATTTCACCCCGGAGTTGTTTCTAAAGAACGGTAAAACATAACAGATGAATGTTGCCTTGCATAAGGAACACACACATGCATTTAAATCACTTATATTTTACTTTTTTATGATGCAATTGTGAATTGTGTTATTTTGCATTTGTAATTAGAGGTTGAAACAGATGGTAAAGGCTTGGTTTAAAGTGATGTACTGGAGTACGCAGCTCTGTGTATCGGGTCTCCTGCTCCACCGAGTGTTGAGGATGGAAACCCTACCAGGAGGTGGTCAAATAGCAAAGTGTTTGCTGCACATCAAAGCATGCTGAAAAGTACCAGAATGGAGTTTCTAGAAGGTCAATAAGCATTTGTGAAAATCTATTCTTTCTTTTCCACAAAAACACTCATACAGAGTTCTCACTATCGTGCTCTAATTTTGGCAGTTGGGGTATTTGTTTCAAGAGATCTAACACTGTATAATTAATATAGTGGGAAGAGAAAAAAAAAAGATAAATAATGCTTATAAAATGACATAAGTGGGTTTAAAAATCACATTGCTTGCTGTGCTGGAAGCCGAGGACTTAGAGAAGAAGCTAACACAGAGACTGAAGCACACAGAGGTCTCACACCAGCTCGTCCTTTTACTGAAGCCAGTGAAATTGCAGTAGCCAAAACCCTCGACCAGGGCTGCTGCTTCAGTTCAAGGCCTGTTGCAAAAAGAATAAAAAGCTATTATTTTCTAAAGGCTGTTCTTTATGGAACTCTTTGGTGATTTCAGTTCATTTTAGCGTACTGATGTCCCTGTCATGGAGGAGCTGCTGCAGATCATTTGATGGAGTATAATGACCTTTCCAAAGGTCTGACGAGACACCTTACAGAATTCTGCTGCAGGAGTATATCAGACCTATTCCAAAGCCCCGTAAAGTCAATGAAATGACCCAAATTTACTTTCTGTGGCTTTTCTATCAGATTCTTAAATTTCTACTTTTTGTTACTCTATAGGTCAAGAGAAACATTGCTTGAGACAGTGTCAGGACCATCCTAGGATGCAGTAGCATTGTTAAGACCAAAAAATACCCCCTAAAGCAAACCAAAGAAATAAAGGGCTAAGAAGTCTCAGCAGCACATGGGGAAGCACACAAGTTTTTTTATGTTCGCATCAGATTTTGCCCTGAATAGGTCAGTTTTATACAGCTCAGGTAAACCTAGCCAACATCAAACAGGGGATCAATAATAGCTCAGAAGTGGTGTCTCCACTCACATTTGCAAATTTATGAAACAGTCTCCAGATTAAGAGAAGACAGACTAAGGTCAGAAAGCTGACAGCACTGTAACATTCTTCCTTGACAGTAGAAGCAGCATAACTACAAACCTTGTCAATAATTTGTTTTCCACAGAACACCACTTAAAGAGCTAGAAATGCTTCAAACATCCAGAAATATGAATTCACATCACTGCTATGAGACCAGAAAGGTAACCTGTCCTTTGAGAAACATGAAAATATTGTTCTGTGAGTATTAAAAGCTGAGTATCAATGCTGGAAACAACCTTAGTAGTCTTGTTTTCTAGCCTGTGGGCAACCACAGTATACTCTGGTGGCTCAAAGCTTTTTAAATAGGGTGAGCTAGATCCAGATTTATTATATTAAAATCAAGAAATTCCCCCAAAACCAAAAGGGCTCCGTTTCTGTGCTCTGATTTTGTGTCACTGGAGCTGCAAGGTAAGGTCTGAAAGCTGCCCTGACACAGCAGGTTGTTTCCTCCTGTTTGTTGGTCACGGTCTTGGACTGCAAGACTGACCTTCCCTCAGTCCTCCCCCACCAAGAGCTCAGCAATTTCTGGAGTAGCTGTGATCAGGTTTGCAATTTCTTTGGAAATTCTTCCCGGCAATTTCTTCCTGGAAATTATTCTTCTAATCTGATTTTTTCTAAGCCACCAGGTGACTTAGAGTTTGTTGTTTGCAGTACAAAGTGTTCATGGTTCTTGGGTGATTTCTGCCATCATTACCAGCATCAGTGTATAGCTTAAACAGTTGTGAGAGCAAAAATAATGGTACAAGACTCTGGGTGTATCCCTAGAGCCTTTGAATTCAATATGAGTGTGTAACTTTTCCAACTCTTTCCTGCATCCCACCATTGTTTAAAGAAGATGCTATTTTTCTCTCATTTAAAATACTACTTTCTGGGGTTTTTTTTAAAAGCAAGTTTGCTGTAGATAAAGCTAAATCAGTCACAATCTTTAAGCAAACCAAAGGAACTATACAACTGGAGAAGCATAAACTCCTCAACTACAAAGTTGTCTTCTCGGTACCGCTTTTGGTGACAGATGATATCTCAGAATAATGAACTCATTTAAGTTTTATCCTTTTGCTACTTCAGTCTGATAACAAGATTTTACAATGAAATACCAGTGAGGACCTACAAATCTCTTTTGAAATCCATGCCATCCATTACTCACCGAGGGCTAAATGTTAGCCAAGCACGTGTATCCTTTTTAACTTGAATATTCAGATTCTGTGAGTCCCCACAAAGAACAATGATAAAGATCCTTTTCTGTTTAAAAGAGGATGTAAAGGGTTTATCTGACTTTGTTGTGCTCTTTGTGTTTAAGAGTCCCTCTTACAAATCTAGCCCACTGCCTCCTCTAAAGGGTTAAAAGACTCTTTGAATCTTCCAAAACTGACTTTTTCCTAAGCAAGATCTTCAAAAATTTCATCCAGGTTTTTAAAAATTCTTTTGTTGTACAGATATTGATAGTTCTTAAAATTGACTGTTTAAAGGATGCTATGAGGTCAATGTTTGAGGCTTTTAAAATCAGAGCTTAGAGGCTCTGACTCACATCTGAAGGTTGATTTAAGTTAACCTTCACTGAGGTTTTTCTTATTTAACTTGTGACTTGGTCTGCCAGCACATTTTGTTTTGCTATAGGATGTGACGATACTTGGTGAATATAAGAGGGTATTTAAGTACACTTCTTGCACTTCTCAAAGCACCCTATAATATTTGATGAGTAAAACTTCTTAAAAAATATGTCTAATTGAAGACTTGGATGTCAATAGGTCCTGTGAGAATGAAAAAAAAAAATATCTAATTTTCAAATGTAATTACAATTAATTTTTAATTTAAAAGAAAAAAGAATTAATATTGAAGGTTTTGTTGTAACTATCCTGCACTTTCACACATGGCTAATTTTACCTGCCCTGGCTACGGTGTGGTCCTTATGGATAGTCTCACCAGCTCTGCTGGACACGTTATGCTCTGCAGTTGCGTTGCACAGCTGGGAAGCATGCAGGGGGCTCCCCCAACGCCCTGCCCAGGCTGGAAAGGTCTCCTGAAATCCCCCTTGGAGGTGTCATGTGCAAGTGGTGGCACAGGACATGTAGGGCAGCCCCTGGGCACCCGTGCCCCTACCCGCAGCACCTCTTCCTTCTCGGTGATCATCCGTAGCCAAGGACAGTATGGGTGTCCACATGTCACTGATGCTGGAGATAAGAGAGTTCATGAACTATTTGTAAAAATATATACAAATAAAATGTGACATTTATTCAGCTAACAAGTCTCTCAGGTACAGATCATATTTTGCTACCATAACAATCAGCTGGAGTGGTCAAGGAGCAAAATGTAAGCGATTGCACTAAACCACCAACTGCTGCCCCTCTGACAAGTTTATACGGAAAAAAAAAAAATGGACAAGAGGAAGGAAATACAAGTGAGAAAATTAAGAGCTTAGAACCAAAGTGGGCTGGAAAGGAGAAGGGTATGAGAGGCAAGGAGACAGCAATGGACAATAATTTTAACAGGGCAGGGTAAGAGCAGCACAAGAGACATCTTAACTGAAGGCAGGATCCCAGGGAGAAGAGCCAGGAATCCAAGAGGATTTCTGGAATGAAGATGGGAGGGAGAGGAGCTGATGGCTGGGATGGGTTAGGATGGATCTCCACACCCTGCCAGCATGACAAGGAACATCCCCGTACCCCTTCTGGCATCACAAGGAGCATCCCATACCCCTTCAGCATTGATACTAGTTGCAGAAATTTTCAGAACTGTTACAAAACAACTGCATGTTTTCTCATGCATGCTGTTTGAGCTGACAAAACTTTGGCAATTTCAGCTCTTTCAAGATCGCTAATTGTGATGAGGTACTGTTGATAAACTGCTTTAACACTAGGATGCGTTCTGCCAAAGAGCAAGTAGCTCTCACTCAAAAAAACTCCAAGCCCTTTCTTACTTCTAGTAGGTCATTCCCTACCAAAAATGGAGTAAACCCTTGAAATGCAGGCATATCCCACCAAAAATATACCCCACATACTTCTGAAGCACCTGACAGGGTGCATAATCCAACCCCAAAGTGGTATCTGTAGCTACTACCTTCAAAGTCCAAACGATCATAGTGTAAACCACAGGGAGCAGGGATCCAGTCGGCCTTTGTTCACCCTCAAGAATCCAAATTCATAAGCTCAAAATCAATGTTTTAAACCTCTCTAGGACCCTCACTATATGGGTGTGACAAGGAGTTATGCTGATAATATATGGTTTATATTTGTTATTAAGAACATTCATTATAACAGCTTTTACAATAACTACCAGTATTATCTACCCTATTAGGCTGTTACAAGAATGATTTTTAGTACTTTTTCAATCTATTTTTTTTTCTTACAAGCAGTGCAATATTAACTGAGTGCTCGCTTTAAAATAGCACTCTAGTTGCAGTCTTATCACTTAGTTCCATTTCTTCACATTTTTTAAATATAAGAAGGATCTGAAATAAATAGATCATAAAATATTCCTGTAAATAATATCTGTTTACTATCTTTTGTCATTGGTATGGACAAAGAAATCGAACCAGAATGTCATAAGAACAAATTTTCTTTGGGGAATTCATTCACATCTGTTCCTGTATGACGACAGGAGGAACAGAAATTAAAAAAAAAAAAAAAAAAAAAGCAAAGAAAGGAAATGTAATTTTCAAAAGGAAAAATGGCTTCCTCTGATCTTTAGCTGAAGGTTCTAATGAGTTTTTATTCTACCTGACCTGATTAACACAATTCTAATAAAGAGCTAGTGAAGAAAGGAAAGACTCATCCTGAAAGTTAATTCCTTTCTGGAAAGAAGATAGAAGGGTGTCTGAACATAGGCATACCTGGAAAGCACACTTCCCTGGTTTTTCGTTTCCAAATCTTAGCGCATCCCCTTTCAACGTTTGTTGATGTGCTGTGTGCAGCGCTTCACAAAAAAGCTTCTAGTCACCATATTTAGGAAGATTCTAATGCGTAACATATTGAGGACGTGCCATCATCATTCACGGGCGAGTCAAGAAAAGAAATACCCCTTCTCCCTTTGTGGCAAGTGTTGCTCTGGCATTGACCTTGCTGCTTTGTGGGGCAAAAGGGCTGTGGGGGCTGGAGACCTCCTGGTGCCTGGGAGCAGCAATTCCTGCGGCGCCGACGCAAGAGAGCTCCCTCCCCGAGTCCTCCAGCGTACAAGCTGGCTTTATCAGCCCACGCGGGAATCGGGTTTGGAGAAGAACGAGAGAGCGTGGATTATTCTGTTTACAGAACCTCTTTGCACCCCAAGTATGTTTTCCATTTTGCCTTTGAAATTTAGATCAAACAACGCTGTCAGCATCGATTCCATTCTCCCAAATGGTGGACGTAGGCTGGACTCTGCAGACAGCTCGTGCGATGTGGTTTTTGGTAGCACTGCAGCAGAAATACAACCCTGCTTTTAAGATCTGTTTGCCTTCAACACAGCACAAAAGTACAGTATATTAATAATAAAAAAAAAAAAAAATCAGTGTAGAATCCTTGGATTGATAACTAAACAACACTAAGCTATGAAATGCAAATGAATACTATCATGCCTTTTATAATTTATAATTAATCTACTCTGCATTGGCCTACATAATTTTCCCATTTCTGCAAGAATTGGCCTGATCCATAACCAAAGGTAATGACTAGGGGCTCTGTTTGACCGATGTCGACAGAACACACAGCAGGTTTCTCAGGAATGTAATGTGCAACTCTAGTCTTTAGTAAGAAAAAAAAAAAAAAATAATATATATATATATATATATATGGATAAAAGCAGTCAGAAAGGCTATAAGGCTTTCTGCAATACGATGATTTTGTTAACTCCACTGATTTTTCTATTTCTGGTCCTTACAGAATGGAAAATGGTGACGTTATTCCGTGATGCAGACAAACACCCTCTATATTAAATAGATTAAGATCATCATTAGGTCTGTTTTGCTTGAATATCTATAGCTTCAGTGCACACACTAGAAGGCCTGGCCTTATAAGTAGTGAGTTCCTTCAAGAACTATTTATTTCAAAGTTACAGGGCTGATGATGGTTTTAAAGTTACAAATTCCTGGTTTTCTTGGAGCAATATCTTTAAAGATATGCTAAGAGGGATTTCTCAGCACTATTCAGAAACGAGTCTCAAGTGATTTGCCACTTTTGAGTACAGAGATTGTTTTCTAATTCAAGCAAACATTTCAGAAAAAAAAAAAAAGAAAAAGGACGTGAAAAAATGCTCATTAGGAAAACACTAAGAATCTCAGTAGAAATATTCAACCAACTGACTTCATAGTTGATCGTGAAGCATGAGCAATATACAGCATTTTTAATACAAGGGCAAATGAAGAAGTCATCAATGAAAAAATGGGGTTTTAAAGGGTTTGGAATAAATTTGGAATAACCCCCCAGTCGAAGGTCCACTAAAACCATCTTCCCAAAGCTGAAGTCATTACTGCCGGTTCTTAGATTGCTATACATTCTTTTTTTTTTTTTTTGAGATACTATTTTGGGTCCAGCAGGCTATGGAAATATGTAGGTTATTCTCACTTAGACAAGCAGATATTTGGAAAAACAGATCTATTTACATAGTAGATGGACATATTCACGGGAAACATTTGATAGATAAACGCAAAGATAAAATTTCACTGGCCTGCTGATAGAACTGCTATGTGCTATGCATAGAAAATTACCTCCGTGTAGAGAATGTATATTTGACTTCACCTTTTGCATATTGATCGCTTTCTGAGTGGCAAATACTTAACCATGTGGAAGTGTATGTAATATGAATAACTTTATTTCAAACTTGCATGTCTTAAGCCATATGTTCACTGATATCTGAGCATAAATCTCCTGAAATTTACTATCATATACTGCAGATCAATAAACCCTACAGTATTTCAGAAGCGCTGAATGTATATTACGTTTGATAGCTTCAGAGACGCATATTTTCAGATATAATTATTTACATATAGGGTCCAAGACCAGGAGATAACCTTAAGCTTTGGTAACATTAACACTTGCAAATAATCATCACTACTGTATCACTCTCACACTCCATAATCTGCTAACATATGTCTACATTTTATATGTGTTTATGTAGTACTTTATATGGAAATGTTTCATTACTGCCCGCAGCAACATGTGGCATTTCTTCAAGAACATTTCAGCACCTTTTAACACGGTTTCTTCAAATGTCTTTCTAATTGTGAGGATTTCATTCTACAAATGTTATCACTGCTCAAGCAGATTAATTTTCTTAACTGCTTAACATGCATGCTCTAGGCATTTCTACAAAATGTAAAATATACAGTACAGAATTAATATAAATAAAGTACTACCAGGCTATTATAGATCAGATTTAAAGCAACACAGTTAGAGATAACTCCATTTTAAGACTTACGAGTCATCTTACTGTGGCATCGTTTTAACTAAAATTTGTTTGGCAAATAAGGCAATTTTTAATTAATTATTATACCGCTTTCTCTAAACCCAGTTCACCATCATCACAGAATCATAGAATACTTTGCGTTAGAAGGGACCTTAAAGATTATCTAGCTCCAACCCCCCTGCCACAGGCAGGGCCACCTTCCACCAGCCCAGGTTGCCCAAAGCCCCGTCCAACCTGGCCTTGAACCCTTCCAGGGAGGGGGCAGCCACAGCTTCTCTGGGCAACCTGTGCCAGGGCCTCACCCCCCTCACAGGGGAGAATTTCTTCCTTAGATCTCATCTAAATGTGCCCTCTGCCAGTTTAAAACTGTCACCCCTCATCCCATCCCTACCCCCCTGATCCAGAGTCCCCCCCCTGTTCCTGCAGCCCCTTTCAGCCCTGGGAGGCCGCTCTAAGCTCTCCCCAGACCCTTCTCTCCTCCAGCTCATCCCCCAACTCTCTCAGCCTGTCCTCACAGGGGGTGCTCCAGCCACCTGATCATCTTTGTGGCCTCCTCGACCTGCTCGAGGTCCATGTCTGTCCTCCTTATGTTGCGGGTCCCAGAGCTGGAGACAGTATTGCAGGTCACATTCAGAAAGACTTAGACTAGTGACTGCCACTGATGCTTTTGTTATACTGCATTCAGATAGCACTTCAGCCTTCTAAAAATAAGGGATCTGAAGCTAGCTGGCATGAACGGCTTTTAGGTCAACTTACTTCTCTGTCAAACTCAGAGCAAGTCTAGTTTAACTTTTAAAGAACTAAAAGCAGGTGAGATTAATTCAAGCCTCATGGTTTATCTGTTATCGGATTGGTGACACCATGAATCTCAGGAAATCGTCGTCTGAATGTATCCTTCCAGCGTTCTAGTCACCATCCATCCAGGTCTGAATGGTCTGGTTTGATACTAGGGAGAAGCAGTGTTAGCAAGAGAGAACCTCTGGTTTATGCTTTCAAGCACAGCTAGAGGAGTAGAAGTTGTGGTCACCATCACTGCCCTCAGCCTTGATGCACAGAGGTTTATAATTTGTTAACGTTCATGTGGTGTTCTTCTGACATACTCTTTGACATTCAAAGAGTAAGCTAATTACATAAAGATCTTCTAGAAGAAAAACCTGGTAGAAGAGCACAGCATCCTCCTCCTGACCAAGAGCCGAGTTGTCCATCTCAGACCTTTCCACTGCACTACCTACTCTTACTCCAAATAAATTCATCCCAGCACTTGTCAAACTACACATAAATTTCCTCTTTGAATAAGGAAATAGTACACAGCAATCTCTGATATGAACAAGCTGATTTCTTCTGTAAGGTCCATGGAAATTTATTTTTTTTTTTTAACTAGAAGAAATGCAATTTCCCCACTGTGAGATTTGGTGCCGTTACTGCTGGAGAGATGAGTCATTATTTCTTTCGTATATATCATCTGAGTACCTATAACTGTCTCTCATCTAAATGTTAATTGTATCTAACAGAAAGACTTTAAATGAATACTCTGTCAATAACACTGTTATTAATGTTTCTTGATAGGCATGGTTGGAATATTTTGTAAGATTAAAGCCTAATATTTCCCACGGAATCTGCTTCATGTGTTGTGTTATTGTGTCTACTTTTGATCAAAACCTGCTTGTAAAGTCTTGGTTGGCTTTTTTTTTTTTTTTTTTACTCTTCTCTCAAGAGTTCCCTTATCGCTAACTTTTGATGAACTATAGTTACTATATGTATAATAATAATCCATGTTTATTTGGACCACAAGCCTAAATAGGGCTGTTAAATTTATATTTTCAAATTGCTCAGCAGCGCATTTTATTGCCTTCACCCAGTGCAGCTGCTGTCGTAAGACCTGATGGTATGAGGGGGTTACAGCGTTAGGCTTGGTTTAGCCATCTGAAGATTTTGATTTATGCCAAAGCTACCTCTGTCTTCCTAAATGACTGTGACATGAATCATTTGGCAGCAATTCCTTGTTATTGGCCGCTCACCTACCTGAGACAAAGGGAGGCAGAAAGAAGAACCCATGTGTTTGACTAGAAAAATAGACAGAACAGCTTTTCCGTGATGCCCCGTGTGTATAACTGATTGAATTTACGAGCCGCGAGGAGCAGCAGCGGCGTGCCAGCCGTGGCGGTGCTGTGCCAGGAACACCTCAGCAACAGGTCGGGGGAGCCTGCCTTTGATGGAGCCAGCTTTGCTAGGCTGCCTGGAAACATTGGGAAAGTTTAAAGCACGCACAGCCCACTGTCTGAAAAGAGCAAATAACCTATCCAAAGGCTGAAAGCCTCCTCCCCCCCAACCCCGGCCCATCTCCTTTTTCTCTTCCCCCGCTGTTTCTTCAGATTTAGTCCTTTTGTTTCTTCTTCAGACATCTGTCCTCTGCCTGGACCGCTGTTCAGAGCAGCTAAAGTACATATATACCACCTTACGTACAGCACACTTTGATAGTTCACAATGAAACACCAAAGCTGAAATAAACACATAGCTGGGAAAAAAAAAAAAAAAAAGAAAAAAAGAAAAAGTTAAATCCCTACTTGAAAACCTGTTTTGTGTTTTCTTATTTCTTAAAGTTATTTTTAAGTGTTTAAACCAGACCAATTATAGTCAGAAACTACTTCACTTAATCCATTCCTTTATCTCCTGGGAAAAATCACCAAAGCAATTCTCAAAATGTTTAAATCCCACAGTGTGCATAAAAGCAGCAAGTAAATCTGCTCCTTCCCAGGCAAACCTTAAGGATTTTACTGACATCTTTAATTAAACTAGCAAATAGGTCGGTTTCTCTTGTATTGTGACCAATACACTGTCAACAAGGAAGAAAAAAAAAAAAAAAAGAAAAGAAGGATTTGTACTGAAAAATAGCACCAGAAACATTTGTATAATCATGATCATGGACTGGAACAGGAATGTAATCAGGAATTATTAAACATTATCAACTACTTCCTGGCAACATATTGCTCGGATAATACTACTGTAACTACAGTAAAGTTAGTTATGAAATAATTAAAGCTGAAAGTTGGAAATAGAACAAAAACCACACACCCCCAAATGCATGAAACTGTGCAAAAGAAAAGTGTGTTTATCTCTGTGAATTTATAAGGGTGGATTTAATTCCAAAAGGGAGAATTGTGCAATTGTTATTAGATCAGTAATAAGCACAGATGGCTGCAAAGGAACCATTCTCCAACCCATCCTACCATCTCTCCCCTGCAGCACTTGCAAAGGAGAAAGCAATACAAAAGTAGAAAGCAGCAGAACTGGGAATTTAATGTTTTTTAAATATGGAAGACTAAGTCTACATCCTCATATGTTATTCATTATCAATAACGTTACCGGCAAATTTACCCAACACAGATTTTAACACATGATTGTATAAGCTCATTTCAGAAGTTATACCCAATGCCACTGGGCAACTTGTCATAATCTTCTGTAGATATCTTCCCCCCCTTTTTTTTTTTTTTTTTTTTTTTTTTTTTCCCGGGAAGAATCTGATGTTCCCAGGGATGAAAAGGTTTTCATTGCATGAAAAAGCATGATCCAAAAATCCTGCTCTCAGCTCTGTGGAAGAAGGATTTATGATGCTCAACTAGCAAAGATAGCAATTAGCTAGAATACTCAAGAGCAGAGAGCTTGACAATCTGATGAGTTATTCTTTTGAACTGGGGCAGCAACTCATGCATAAATTTCCTTGTAAACAATTATTACAGGAATGCACTGTAAACACAATTAATCATCCCAAGGTGTTATCTCTAGGTATTTTCCCCACAGATTATGTGCCACTTGCTCAATAAATCAAATTTTAACATAAAGACATCAATAGCTGGTATTATTAATATTCCCATTCAACCAAACATGGTTGGGTAGAAGCTAACAAGCTTTGATTACATTTTGAAAACACAGAAAATATTACATAAAATAGGAAAAAGATGTGAATTGTGAAACTTTGAATGAAAATAGGATTAAAGAGGAGGCATATGAATCAGAACATTGGCTCAGATAAAATGTGAGCACTTTGTAATTTAAAATGCATTTTCACTGATATGAATTGGAAATAGTACAGTACATCTTGTTAATAGGAATATTAAGTTTTACATCATCTTAGATAGGTTCTTCTTACAAAACAGTATTTACAAGAGCCTTACAATAATAGGCTGCCTAATGTTTCCATAAGATTTCTTCTTATGATATATACCAAACACATTTTCATCTATTGTTCATAATTATCAGCTGGGGATTTGCGTAGCGGGCAAAAGGAACAAAAGCATCTAACTCCGTTTCATCTCTTACAGTCCACAGCGCATTAAACAACGTGCACTCCAGATTTATTTGAAAACCACCCTTTCAGAAGCCAAGCTCTGAGATCCCTTTGGAGATCATCGTATGGACTTTGGCAGGAGTTGAGAGAAAAACTGATTCTGAAGAGTGGGGCGACCAGGGCCAGGGGAAAGTCAGATGGAGCAAGGCGGGGAAAAAAGAATTATTGGAGAGGAGGAAAGGGGAGGAGGAACATAGGAGGTCAGAGAGGACCAAGAAGCATCTCTCTGGCCTGTCAGCTTTGAAATAGTTTGCAACATGGGGAAGATATAAGAGGCACAAAAAAAAAGACAATAGAGGAGCTCACAAAAACTGCCCATAAGGATTTTGCCTCCAGGAAAGGAGACGGGAGCAGTGCAGAGGAGCTACCAAAGGTGGTTTGAGAGGCAGAAAGAAGAGAAAGCATCAACATCTGCAGTTTCAGCTCAGTTATTACTACGCAGCTCCCAGTCAACATCGTTATTCCTGTTTACGAACGGAAGACGTGTTTGCTTAGGCTTCTGCCACTCTGCCCAACGCCTTGTGCAGCTGATGACACAAACACACGTCAGCTGAGTGAAACGGGTGACATTGGAAGAAGGGTCCTTGGCGTTTCCATGGATTGGAATGAGTCTGAATTAACCCCTGTGGGAAGGTTACAGATGGTGCCTAAAAGCAGATCCCCTGGGAGAGAAGACCAGAGTTCATGCCCTTGACCCTGTCTTCATGTGTGAAACCAAAGAGAGCGGGGGAAGAATTTGCATCTTCTCAAGTTGATCTGTAGATCCCCAGTCATCTGTGGCAACAAGCAGATTCATCCAACAGTGGGGAGTCAGGACAGTAGAGAGTTGGGGTAGTGAGTCTCTTTTTCCATACACGTTTCAGAGACTCACCCAATGTAGTCTTTTTCCTCAGATCTTCACATATTTGGAATCAAGAGCACGGGAGATGAATTCAGATGTTTCAAAGCCTTTTCATACCAGTCTGCTTTATTTCGTAGAGCTCATTCATACAATTTGGTGGTGTCCTGCATGTCAGGTGCCGTGGCTTTCAAGTTTTTACACCTCTTCTCTTCAAGAAGCTGACCGTTTTATGACAATGCCAAGTATTCATTTTTCTATTGGTTCCCTGAAGCAGGATGATGGAAACTGGCCAACAGACATACCAGGCTGGAGTATTGGCCTAGTGGTCCAGGAGATTTTTTAACTGATACTATTCAACAAAGGTAGGGGTACCGAATGTATTGCACTGTAGACAAATTTATTGATTGATGTGGGTAGCAAAATAACACTGCTCAATAATTATTTAAAATATCAGGAAGTCACCTTGATATATTTTTTTCTGGGGCGTTGCCAATTTTTATTCCTGTCCACTCCTGTTATACTATAAAGCCCTTAAGATAATTTGGTGTCTGCAACTGAAAATCAATTAAAGGTATAAGCATATTTGGGCACGCACAAAAAAGGGATGTATTTGGAGACATTTGTCCCTTTATGTTGATGGCAGTCCTTACACTGCAAACCTTATCTAACCCGACACCGGCAAATGTAAGGGAGACAGCTGAGAGAGTCCATAAAACACGAACAAAGGGGAGCAAAACGGGCTACCTCAATTCACCTTAATAAGTTCTCATCATGGCACTATCTGGCATTACTAATGTGCTGCACACCCATCAGCACGGAGCAGTTGAGATGAGTTTTCTGCTTATCAATGGCTTCTTTTTCTTTTCGTGTCTGGCAAATTTCTAATAGTGGATGATTTCCTGTATGCATATCCCATTTATGGTTTGTAGCACTGTATTATGATGAATTTACACTATCAATGAACATTGCTGAAGGGCCTCATTAACTTGTGCAGGCGGTGAATTTGTATTTTTCAAAATGCCACTCTTTCTCTAAAGAAATCTAGCTGACAGTGGCAGTCAAGTACTTGACTGGTTAATAAGGCAGCTCAAAGGAAACAGCTTCACTTCACTGCGAGTTTTTGTCCTTGTTTAATTTCTCCTCCTTTCTCGACAGGTTTTGAGGATGTGTGAAGATAATATATTTCAGTTTTTAATCTCCCAGTCCCGCTGACTACGATGATATAAACAAAAGCAGAAACACAGAAAATTATAGAGATACACTTAAAACAGAACCGGTAATAAAAAACCTGGGGTTCTGGCTGAGATTTCACTCAGGCAGCTCTCTACTTGGCATAATTAGGAAGTTTCTTCAAATCCTGCTAAATCCCAGCTCCATTTTTCTATGCCTGCAAAGTGAACAAGATAATCATGCCCATAATGCAGGGCCTAAAAACCTGAAGGCATCAGCACCCAGCCCTCCAGACAGACTGCAACCTGCAAACAGTTCAAAAGAAAGCTTGTCAGACTAGCTGCGACATATGGAGCTACAACGAGAATATTTCCAGATATAGGAAATACCAAGCATTCTGTAAACAGAGTCGTTGGGAGTATTTTTCGCCGAGATATTTTTACGACTGGTAAGTTGCAAGAATCTGTTCGCAATATCTGCGCTCTCGGTTACCACCTGTGTTTTTCTCAGCAGAACGTGGTTAACATGCAGTCTTCCGATAACATTTTTTTTTTTTTTTTTAAATCCCACACTGTGTCTTCCAATACCTCCCTAAAAGCTTTGTGGAAGCTGCAGAGACTATGTAGAAACCTTGTTCCTTGAATACGACAATATTTAGCTATCGGAGATCTTTAAACATACCTAGATGTCGATGAAAGGTGCTGACAGAAGTGTGTCCCCGGGGCTGTAGTGATGCATCAGGAGGAGTTTTTGGCACCGAGGTTGGCAGAGCTTGGCCAGCCCAGTCCAAGGTGAAGCATCCATCCCGCAGGGTCACAACTGCTCAGGACCACTTTTGCATCCGCCTGCTCATCTCAGAAGGGTCGTCCCGCTGTGGTCTGTGCTGGGATGGCAGTAGGAGCCTGGAAATGGGATATACCGCATGTTTTATACATGGCTAGTGGGGCTGGACTAGGTCAAAAAGATGTGCAGGAATCAGGGCTGACACTGCAGAAGAGACGTACTCAGTGTTGCGTGTGCCATATGGACAGCAGTAACCACAAACTGTGAGGTCAAGCCTGGGAAATGGCAGCAACAGGCAAGACAAAATGTATTTTCATTCAGTCTAAACAACCAAATCTTAACACAAAGTTAGTATTTTCGCTCTTTCTGCTTAAACATATATGAACACATATATAACAAATATGTCTCTCTACATACACACATTCCCATATAGATGTAGGTGAAATAAATCTGTAAAACATGAGAAATGACATCCACAAAGGTACATTTTTAGTAACATGGAAGAAAAATGATTGACAGAACAAAGCATATGGAAACGAAGAAGAATCTAACCCACATTTAGATCTAAGAAAAAAATATTTGCCTGAAGGGAAAATATTAATTAGTTTGTCTACATGCAAGATAAAAGTCTGGAAGACATATCCATCAAAAGGCAGCAGAATAAACAGCAAAATGGAAATTATTTGTAAATTGACAGTAAACTTGGCAAACATTGAGGGGGTAAACAAGTTATTTGGCATGCAAAGCACTCAGAAATCACAGCCTCTGTCAGGAGGCATCTGTGCATATATTCACTTATTTGACAGAAATTAACATTTTGCAGAAATCTTTGTTGCATGCTAAAGATTTCTTCACCCTCCTTAATTATTTTAATTGCTGCTTCAAAATGTTCCATATAAACATGAAAAAAGACATTAAAATCCACCAAGTCCAGTTCTATGTTATCAATAACACACAGTAACTCTGTACAGGAGTTTAAACACAAAACCTATGGAGACATAAAATATTGACATAAAAGAGCCATATTTCTTTTTTCTTGGTTGAAAATTAAGAAACAAGCAAAGACATTCTCCGTATCCTTTCAGTATTGTGAAAGGCTTTAAAAACAAAACACTCTTTCACAAACAAATGCAATTAATCCAACTGCTTAGAGGCCCAGGGTTATAGAGATCCTTGTTTTCCCATTATTTTGGGAAAACCGTGAGAAAAACTAGCTTGCACTAGCTGTGTTTGCACACCCATAATACAAGTGGAATTCGGAAGTGACCACACCGTTACAAACTCTAACAACAGACTTTTTTTTTTTTTTTTTTTTTTTTCCAAGAGTAATGCAAATTAACCTACAACTGAACTATTCCCTTTCTCTCCCACAGGCAGGGATGTGTCACCTCCCATCTACATCGTCTACCTGCTCCACGGGTGATGCTGAAGACACCGTAACCCCAACCAACAACTGAATTCTGGCTCTTTGAGGAAAAGAGGGGTAATCTGAAGATGTTGAACTCAGAGGAGTCCTGGCACTACCCTTAGGTCGACAGAGCTACAGGAGACAACTAGTTGCACCAAGAAAATATCAAGAAAAGAGGCAAAAGGTGACTTGAATTGAGGTTGTCCTACAGGAATGGGGACTTGAGCCAAGCCCCATCTGTCTCCTGCAGTGAGAGTGGCTGCTGCAGGCGCTGCTGTGGATGCACGGCCTTTGTCACGGGTGGTTTTGTGGCAAGACAAGGAGTTTTTTCTACTGAAAAAAAGTGCTGATTCCCCAAATTATACCAGACTCTGTAAGGATGGCGGCAGTACTTCACCGTTATTTATAGACATGGATTCACGTAAGAAGTTACATTACAAAGTCAATGTAAAAATGGATTTTAAAAATAGAATCTGAATAATATTTTCTGCAAAATGCAGACGCGCATATTGCACCTGACCCTCACCAGGTATAAATTCATGTAGTTCGAGCAGCCATTTGATAGCAGATGAAGAACTAACCCTTTACACTTACACACCATTTCTCTTCATCACACTGGAGCCATAACATACATCCACCAACAGTTTGCAAAAATGTAGTCCAGAGAAAAGGCATAGCTAGATAGTTTGAGCTGGCCCTTGATGCACTAGCTCTTTCTCCTTCCCCTTGTGTTGCTGATTTTTGAGTGGGCATGCCAGCCCAGTTTGATTAAAACAGCAATAGCAGGAAGAGCTCGTTCAAACAGATCCAAGCACTGAAGGAAATCTCATGTGAGCCCAGATAAAAACTCAAAAAAAAAAAAAATAAAAAAAAGTGCTAAACTTAGCCAAATCTGAGACAGTTTGTTCCTTTTCATTAAAATGAAAAGCAAGTCAAATACTTCAATTCCTCCAGCAATCCATTTCCAGGTCAGGTTCCAAAGCCAAAATGTCTTGTTTTCTGCATTATTTTTATGTATTGTAACATCAAAGCAATTTGAGTCGTTGTCAGGCTGGATGCCTGCGATTCAAGTCACTCACAGCTACGCGAGGGCCATGGTTTCTTCAACTAACAACAGCAAAACCTTGGAAAACTTTCAAAAATGCCAACGCAACTTCTGAGATCTATTTGTGACGTTTAATAAAGAATTTGGAAATGAAACGTTTTTTAGGAAAAAGTCCAGAAATACAACATAACAAAATAAAATCAACAGGAAATAAATAATAAGCCAAAAGTTATTTGTACTTCCGTGATGCCTCTATAAATACTGAATTGTAATAAGTCTCTGCACGGCCTCTGATTTTTGTACAACACATTTCTGCAGGTTCTCTGGCTTTGACAGGCAGCGCTTTCTGGTGGAATGTAGCAGGTATTGTGGGGAGCTCTACGCACAGGTACAGACACGCACGCGGCTCTGTGACACTCCATACAACTCTTGTGAGCTGCAAATGACAGCAAACACTTGCCCCTGATAGTCTTTGCTCAAAAGCCAAGTGAAGAGATCATCTGTTTTATCCAAGAGCGTTCTTTCTCAGCTCCTAGGCCGTAAGCCATTGCTGCTTTCAAAACAAAACCACAGAATTCTCTTCCCTTCAGACAGAGGCTTGAATTATAGATTAGGATTTTTCCTGGTGAGGCCTTAGCAAGTGCAATCTTACAGCAGTGCCCTCAGATCCCCTGGGAGCTGAGCAAAGTGGGAGCAATTCCCCGTGTGGCTTTCCTAAAACAAAATACCTGTTAAGTTTTTTTAAAGAGCTGTACACAGCAAAAGGACTATAAACAAGCCAAGCCCAGTCCACAGGCATGGTGCCCGTTACATGCAGCTTCCCAAAAGCTGTCCCAGGACCATCAGGCTGCCTGTTGCCTTCCAGAAAGGCTCCTGCCCCATCTGATGGAGAATGCTCCTGAATATCCTTGGTCTTCCAGGACTAGGTCTCCTTTTAACTGTTTGTAATTCCATCATCTGCTGCATCCCAGCATTCATAAAAAAAATCATTTCGTCTTCCCAGGAGGTGGATTTAGGACTGTCTGCATTTACCTGGGACTAGCTGCTTTCTGCTGCTGCTGCCTCTTGAGCTACAGCAACGCTGCCCTGCCACAGCAGTTTATTTTGTCTATTAAAGCACTACTTATGTGCTTAGCCCGTGGCAGATCTGCTCCCCTACAGCTGTGTGAAAGACCCGACGTTCAGACCAGCGAGAATCCAGACGCACCGTCTTTCCCACTGACCTCACAGGGCTTTACACCCGCCGTGTCAGCACACGCTGGCTGACAGCTACGGGCTCTGCGGATCTGAGCAGCGAGGTTTCACACCACCACAAAGCAAAGCCTAGAGATGTCACCAGGCTGATGAATTATTTAGAGCGCTTTTCGCTAATAAGTTTCAATGCATAGGTGTAATGAAAGCTCTGTGTGATTTTGCCACGTTTAAAAGGAAAAAAGGGTTTAAAGCGTTCTCCAAGCTTTCCCATGCGTACGCGGGAAAGATTATGGAAGAAGTCTGAATAGTAAAATAAATAAATAATAAATTTTAAAAGACGAGAACGTATTTTACCCTACAAATTATGCCTGGGCTCGTGGCTGTTGGCTCTGTGCTATGCCCTGGGGACACAGCTTCTCACACAGCACCACGTAGGTACTCTACATACACAATTCCAACCATATCAGAAGAAAGAATGAACTTTTACTATCTCATGCAAGACTAGCAGCTACTACTTTTCCAGGACATTCAGAGTTGATAGCTCTTTGCCCCAGATGTTTAACTTTAGAAAGAGTATAGCCTTCCTGTTAATCCAAGCTCCTGTTGTAAGTTGAAAGCAGGAGAGTCTACGCATAAAATAGTTAAACCCCATTACTATGGATAGATGTCACAAAATCCGATTTTTTCCAAACTTTTGTTTAAACTAAAAGTTATAGTCGTGCTTTACTCTCTGAGATGGTCTAAAGACAGAAGAGAGGTAAGGTTTGCAGGGAGTGGTTATATCTTTTATAAGCTCAAGCAGCCTAAGTGGAGAGAGACAGACAGGCTTGCAGGCACACAAGGGCACACATGCTCTAAATAATTTATAAGTCTGTTGACAACTCCAAGTCATGCCATGTGTTATTTTGATATCTTACTGTTCAAATCTATAAAGCTCGTAACTGTCAACTATCAAGTTCTTGTGTGCCCCAAAGCTTGTTCATTTTTTCCATCTATATCAGCCAGTCTAATAAAAGATCTTACCTCACCCTACAGATTTGGCCTCTTGGAAACAATACAGGCTTCTTAATGTCATCTGCCCTGGTCACATTTACACCTTGGATGGTTTACACCGCCAATCTGAGTTGTAAAGAATATCCACTGCTAAGGTGCTTCTCTGAACTGGTATGTGTATAAAATCTGTATATACAATACATTAATATTATCAAAGAGATAATGACTTAAAACAGATTATGGTTTCCTTTTCCCTAGCAAAAAATATCTTAAATGCATAAGGGAAGTATTTATATTAGTGTTTATCCTTTAAACATGGGAAAGGAAAATATTTGGAGAGAAAAATCTCTTGAAGATACCACAGTTCTTTTGTATCTTTAGTTTTCAGACCGTCACTCACATTGTTTCTCCTCAGTCAGCTCAACAGACTAATTTTATTTAATCCTTTTCTTTTTATATGTAAAATGATACAGTTTAATGCTCCACAGTTTAATATCTGTGAAGTTTTATCTTTATTTGTTTGGGAAATTTGAGTCAGATACTCACCTACTGTAATTTCCAGAGAACAAACAAATGAAAAAGGGCAGTCCATTTTCATGCAAATCCAGCCAGCTGTTTAGCTCAGGCTGCCCTTGCCTTCTGATGTGAGGATCTGCATAAAAACCAAAGTGGAGATATGATAAAATATAAAAGGCTGACAATAACATGCAAATCGAAATCAGTCATTGGAAAACTGTGGACTCATTGTCATCAAAAGAATTAGGTGGCAGAACAAAACAAAAGAGCCCTACTGATAAAAGTAACTATGGCACGATGGCTTTAAAATCTACAGATTTCTTATACCACAAAGAAAATTGAAATTAAACACCTCTCTAGACTGTCTGCTTTTAATCTTTTCCTTCTGAGCTGCTTCCTGACATATTCTCTGTTAACTTTTTATCAAAGGTCATTTATAATCATATTTCAGTGATAAAATAAAAATAAAAAATGCATTTATTTCCTAAGTTTTAATCAAGTGCCCAGAAATAAAATACTAAAATAAGCAGCTGAACGCCGAGCAACGTAGCCCAGACACACTAAAACATTTAGAGAAAATAATAGTGGCCTCTTATGTTATTAAATCTAGTAACTGAATATTTGGGAACAATTTTGCTCTCGTTTAGACTTACAGATGAATCTGATGATGACTTTTGGGTGTTTTCGTGGACATACAGAATAACAGCAAATCCATGAATTCTGGTACACTACGAGGTGGTGATGGTGACAGAGGATCTTCCGCAATGATAAGCTAAATGTCATTTCACCATTAGTTATATACCGGAATATCCCCACGTTTAGGAGGCTGAGAGTACTTCATTAGTTTACTGACAGTATTTTCTGAAAGTATTCAACAAAGTATTCAAACTGGTTTAAAATGTTCTTACTAAACTTTCTTCCCTCGTAGAAAAAAAAAAAATGGATTTCCAGTGAAACATATTTTTCATTCCAGAGGAACAAAAACAGTTCCCCAAAAATTCCAAAATATTTTCATAACTGGGTCACTTTAGGTAAAGAAACTTAAGGATTTTTATCTGAAGTTGAACAGGAAATAAATTTTGGCTTTAGTTTTCTTTGTACTGATATTTCATTTCTGTTAGAGTTAGGTTTTTTTTTTGTTTTTTTTTTTTTAAAGGCAACATTGAGCAACTCGGTTGTAAAATAAAAAGAGTTAAAATTAAGAGATTAAAAAAAGGGCGCAAAAATCAGAAAATGTAGGTTTTTAAGGAATGCTGGCAAGCCACCATTATACCAGCCTGGTTTTGGTCCAACCAGCAGTAAGCTCAGCTCACGTCAGCAGAGCCGCTCTGCTCTGGACCCCCACACCGCCTCCCCGTTAATTTGGATTTGAACCAGTTCCCCACTGTGGTACATGAAACCCTTCTGCAGTTTCCCTGCTTTTCCATGTTTTCCCTGTCCTTGCACCTTCAGACACGGGCATCAATCAAGCAGCATGGTGCACGTGAGACGCCCCGGCCATCGCGCGACTGCAGCAAGGCTGATCAGTCAGAGCAGGGACAGCAGCTGCCTCGCCTCTCCGACTGCCTGGCCAAACCCAGCCTTCCCTTTCACGGTGATACATACTTATATTAAAAACTAGGCTAAAAGATTGCTAATACCACATACTGAAGCTGGGAAATGCTGGAATTAAGGGTCCCTCTGCAACTTTAATTTGGCCTTGCCTGTCTTCACTATGATGTAGTTGTTAATTACTTGCTCACAGAGGTGGTTGTTTTTTTTTTTTTTTCCAGCGAAACCCAGTCTCATAAGTGCATAGGAATGACTGTGCATGGAAATAAATCAGGATTTTTACTTCACTGCCGTCTGTAGTTGGTGGATATGCAGTGAATGAGCTGAGAGAAGGCAGAAAGATAAAAAACTCTGTCACCATTTAAGACTACGTCTATGTGCTGAAATGCAAATCCCATTGCCAGCGCTGAACAAGTCCATTTGGGTCCCCAAGGCAGCATCCCTTTCTCAGCTCAGTCTGAGCTCTGAGGCTTCCATGGTGAGCACACACATGGGCTGATTTGGGGACCAAATCCAATACTTTGGTAAAAAATTGCGCCCTGCCACCAGCACAGCAGCAGCTCCGCTCCAGATGTGCAACAAGTTGCCTAAAAAAGACTGTCCCGGCAGCAGCCCCCGTTTGCTGGAGAGTTTAGGGGTAATGCCTGTGAAAAAGCAAACCTGGGGTATCCCAGCATCTGCACCCTGGCAGTTTATTGGTGCTTTGGAAATACCTTTAATCTCAGTGCCCAATTGCTAATGTGTAAAATGGAGACAACCCATTCCTTGTGCAATAACGGGAAACTTCTCTGCTACTATTCACGCAAGTAGCAAAGATGCGTTGATTGTCAAAAGCCACAATGAGAGCCACAGAGGAAAATCCGTGGGGAAAAGCCCAAAATTTGGATGGTGATTGGGAAATAACAGATCAGGAGCATAAGACGACTGTCCTTGCTGAAAGAGGAGGGGCCATTTGAACACATTTTAGTGCACACCAGGTAACAAAAGCCAGTAAGTATGTGTACCTGAAAATATATCTATAAATACGGCTGTATTGGCATCTTCTTGCTTTACAGTACTTAACCTTACAATGCTTGTATTTTGCTCTTTTGTATGCACTATCTTGAACAACTAACAAGTCAAGACTTAAAAGCGTTTAGCCTGCAGGACAGTACAACCTCCCCTTAAACTTTTTCAACAGAAGTGGGACCTCTAGACTTGTTGTACCACCTCCTGTGCCCTGGCTTACCGTGTCATCTGTGGCAGCAGAAACCTTTTGTACATCACCCATCGCTATAGACATGGGAAACATACAATTTGCGAGTGTTTACACAAACATTCAGCACAAAGGAAAATAATACTCGTTCAGTGGGTTTCGTACTGTCCCTGAATCAGCAAGAAGTGACCCGAGAGTAGAGGGGAAAGTCTCCCTTCCTCATCTCCTCCAACGCTCAGCACGAAGCAGCGTGGAGGTGGTACCCGGCCATAGCAAGAAGAGTTGTTCTGTATGGGTGCTGCATCCACACTATGGTCGGCGAGGAACTGCGAGGAGACAGATCAGCCTCAGTGCAGATGGACTCAGCAAGTGCAAACAGATTTTTAACATGCGTATAAACTAGGGCACAGGAGGATTTTTTTGACAAGAACAAAAAAAAAAAAAAAAAAGCGCCAAAGTAACTACCTGCTCCGAAGCCTGAAGGAACTGGAGCTGCTCAGAAAAATTATTATAATTTTGAAGTTGGTGAAATAACATACTTTCCCACAATCTTTTTTTTTTTTCAAAATGAAAAAAAAAAAAAAAAGTATTCCTTTTAGCAGAAACTTCTAAAAAAATGCTTAATGCACAGCTGGCACAGAAAATATCACCTCCAACATTTGAAGTCTGCCAAAACTCTAGGCAGATTCAAGCAGGGAGTTAAAATGCAGAGGGCTGTGCAGCCGTCACAAGCACGGAGCCTGTAACTGCTGCAGAGGAGACGCTTCAGAAGTGGGGAGATAAGAGCAACTGTAAATTTTTGAAGGTGAATTGTTCTCAGCCCTGGTGACCATACAATATCTCTGGCTGCCTAATTTTGATTAGAACTGTGAACGCCTTGATCCTCGTCACTCAGCCTTAGAAACCACCCTGCGGAGGGTTTTCCCGACAGGTGATGGAGAGGGTTGATTAAGGTGCACAAGAAAGCAAAGCCCTCAGGCATGGTGTCAATGGGCTTGGGAGGACAAGGAGCCCAGGAAAGCAAAGCCTCGGTGCCCCGACACCACAGCAAGAGGCAGGGCAACCCCTCCTGCAACAGCCTGGGCAAAAAGGTCGAAAAAAGTAAAAATCAAAGGATGATACTTTGGAGATGCCGATTGTGTTGGAGGGAAGGATGCCCCTTCCTTCCTGAAGATCCTGGAGGACCATCTCGTACTCGACCAACCTCCATCTCCTCTTGTGTGACTGATTTATCTTTGTCGGGTTTGTGGAAGATTTACAGTTCTTTCAGAAGCGATATGCAAGCCATTAAGTTTGCTGTAGTAAGAGCAAACATCAGTTTACTTGAGCACAGTTGTTTTATTGAAATCTGTTGCCAAAGCCAGGATTTGAGGAATCATGACTCAAGCCTCAGGAAATATTGAAATTAGCTTTAAACTCGGGAGATTTTAACAAAAGTAAGCGACAGAGTATTTTTTTGGCTTTCTGGTTTATAAAACCCGAGGTAATTTGAAACCAGTGGACTAACAAGGAACAATTTTCCTTTTTTTTTTAAAGGAAAACAGAAATTCCCATGGCACCGCTGGGGCTCAGCAAAGAGGGCTTTAAATAGCTGGTGGGTGTGGGTGGCAGTAACATCACAAAATCCAAACCTTGAACTTGTGCGCAGTAAAAACTACTTATGCTCCTGTGCCTTTATCCAAACCATGCCAAGCACCAAAAATCACTCTTATTGGCACCGATACCTTTTGTGACACACGCTGTGGTTCACTGGTGTTGCAGAAGCATCTTGAGGGCTCGGGCAGCCCAGTGATCCTTTGTGCTTGGTACTGTACAAAAATATTTCAACAGCAGCAAGAGGGTACACAAATGCTTCAACGCTGAAAATAAGTCATGTGGCAATAAGTACATTTTTCTTGTCGTTTAACACAACATGAAAGTTTTGTGTCAGTTTTCATCCTCCAGATGTGTTCCTAATATCGTCATCGATAGCAGCAGTTAGTATTATGCCATTTTAATAGAAAAAACCATTCAACTCCTATTTTGAACTTTTTAATCTTTTCCTGTGTGCCAGAAAGTAGAATAACTAAAGCTTATCTATTTATGCATGTGCCTAAATCTTCAATGCATATATAAATCTAAATCTCATTACACTATAACACACCGCTTTAAAAATACGGATACATTTTAAGAGTCTGCTACACATTTTTATCAAATAGGGGGACTTAATTTTTATTTTTCTTCCACATAAAGCCAGCGAAATCCTGCATGTTAATACTTCAAGAAAATAAACTTGTGTAAAGATTTGCCTATCCAAAGTACAGTATAATTTAAATTTAAATCCCTTAGAAACCCGAAGCACTGTGTTTATAATATGAGAACAGCGGGCAGTCATGCCCTTGACTGGAGGGCATGTCATCTAGTCCTCTCCTTCTCTGCAAAACCATCAGGCTGGCAGTAGTGACAGATGAACAGCTTACCATTAATTTCTCCTCTTTCATGCCTTCAATCCAAATGGTGCATATTCTCCACAGGGAGGCATCAAGGTCTTTGCCTTTATTTCTCTTGCATACTCGTGCTGACTTATAAATCAAGTGCAGATAAGAAGAGAGGGCAAATATCAATCTTTTTTTTTTTTTTTTTTTTTTTTTTTTCCTGGCCAGTGCCCACTGGCACACTACTGAGCTTTGACTGAAAGGTTCTTCAAATCTTTATGTGATTCATAGGCAAGGGAGCGCTCTGTGAGGACAAAACAACAAAGGAAATTTGAGAGAGAGGATTTGTATATCTTGGCTTATAAATTAGAAGCCTCCTCTCTGCAATGTTTAAATATGGGTAACCAAAAAAAAAAAAAAAAAAAAAAAGTGAATCTAAGTTGTTATTACTTTATTGAAAAAAAAAAAATCTTTGTGGAATGTAAAATAGGCAGCACTTTCTTGCACATGGCCGCTGGAAGAGCTCTAATCAGAATGTTATATTTTTCTAAAACAGGCTTGCTTTTGGTGGGCATCTCTCCTTTTTGCCACTGAAGCAATCCAATCCTTCAAAACAGATTGGCTTTTACTATTACTTTGTGGTGTTAATGATCAGCTTCTGTCTCTCTGAAGAAAAAAAAAAAAAAAAAAAAAAGAAATCTTATTTCCATTTAAAATACAAAGGGCCAGACCTACATCCCATACAGACCAGAATAGCTACATGGGCTGCTGATTGACAGTAGATGGAAAACTGTCTCAAAATGTTTTTTAAGTACAGTGGAGAGAAGTTTACTAGTTTAACTATATTTTAATTGAAATTTCTACCGTATTTTTCAAAGTTTAAAGGAATTTTTTTTTCTTTAAACAAAGTTTCACAAAACATTTGCAGTGATTTTGGGGGGTTGTTAGAGACTTCAATACTAATTGTTAACCAACCTGCCAATGCAATGAGGGGGCATGGATCTTCCTTCTCTTGCTCTCTCGTTTGTTTTTTTTTCTTTAAGTGCATTACTAGAAAAATTTTCTATTCGGTTACAATAAATTGATCTTGCATTTAAAACATATATTAAATCATTGGTGTGAGTGATGCAACATTATTACATGTCAGGAAAAAAAATCTATATTATGATAGTTGTTGACAAATGATAATATTATTTTCCGGCTAAGCATGAGGTGTTAATGCTGCTAAATGGCTGCAAATGTTGACGTTAAAGGCTGCCTGCTGGCCATTTCCAGGTGACATATCTGGGGATTCAGGGCTATTTCATTTTCCAGCCTTTTTTAAGGCTTCAGGCCCCATCCATAAATTACAGCTGATGACAAAAGTGGAAGCTAACAGTGGCAAAATTAGGCCCACAGGCAAAATAATTATATATACAGCCTTTAGCAGTGAGGGAGAAAGCCATCAATCAGCCCCCAATTATTCACTAGTTAATCAGCTCTGCCCTTCCTTTATTGAAGGGTTACAGTGTAATTAAGTTGGCAGCATCCTTTTAATTCATCAAACATACAACACATGGCGGTGTTTGCTGCAATCAGGGGACAGCACCTTTGTGTGCCTGACCCCTAGCACTGCTGTAGGAGAGGAGGAAAAACTTCAGAGGTAAGAGAGACTATTTATGCGCGAGCGGAGCAGCGCGGCGGCACAGAGCAGGGTGGGCAGGGCTCGCACAGCATCCCCGCGTTTCCCAGCCCTGACAAACACGTGCACCACTGGACGCGGAAACCCGGTGGGTGCAGCCGCTCTGGAAAAGCTGCAGTGAATCACGTTATTCCCATATGGCTTAGGGCAGGTGGTTCTAGACCATGGCATTTATGGATGTAACACACACACACACCCCCAAGCCTCTTCCCAGCAACCCCTCGCCGATAACGGAGCAGCGGCAGAGCTGAGCATCCCTCTGGGGTTCCCAGATTGATGGTGGGCCACAGCAGACAGGCTGGGCACTCCCCGGCCACCAGAACAAACACAGCCAATATCTACATTTCTCTAAGGAATGATGTTGCGGAAACCAAGTTTAAGGAAACAACAAAAGCAGATGTTTAAAAGCAATATGTAGTTTTGTGTCCTCTCTCGGGTTAACGTCATGGGGGTTTTATGTTATATGGCAGATTCGTATGTTCAGTGGTTTTTGCAACGAAGTAGTATTCGGACATTGATTTTCACCTTGCCAGTACTGGAAATGACTCAAGATATTGCTCTCTTCTATCCATACTAAATTTTAACCTGTGAATACATGCAATGGCTTCTATGGCTTCTCTATCTGTCTCATTTCTATTTCTTTATGAACCCAAGTAACACTATATATTGTACATGCCTTTTTTCCCCTATGTTTACCTGATCATAACTGTTCCCCTGCCACATATACTTCCCACTCACGACATCCTTAGAGATGCTGAATGTCCTAAGTGTCCTTCCTACCTTGCAGAACACATACAGAATTATTTATTCATAAACAAGCTCTGTGTTTCTAACCTGCTTGTAATAATGAGGTTTTACACAATCATTGGCTATACCGCATGATGCAGAGAAACTAACCCAAAACTCTCAACATCTGAATGCGCTGGGAATCTCAACGTTCAGAAGCGTTGGCTTTTTTTGACAAAAATCTTCATTGTTCTGAAAAGTGAAAGAGCATTATCCCGCTGGACAATTTTTAATGGTTATTTTACCTCATTCGCTCTGATTAAAGACATCGGGAAGTTTCTCACTATATACCAAAATACCTTTCCTAAAGATACAAAAAATTATCTTCTATTATATTTTGGTTGTTTTCTGTTTTATTTTGGTCTGGTTTTTGGGGAGGAGGGGGTCACACACCACAAGAATCACATGTCTATCCACAAACCTCCCAGACATCAAGAATACAGCCCAATCCCTTCCGGACCTTACCCTACTCATTTACACATTATCTGAAGCTTCACCAAAGGCTTATGATGATGGGTAAACATGAAAGTTAGACATCCTTTGTGTTGATCTCCCTTTCAGCAATTTTACCCCACCAGACATCCTACGTTACGGTAAGTTTGCAGTGTTCCACGTTCTCTGGAATTGGGAGCTCAGACCAAGAGAGGAAGGACAGACAGTGGAAACGTTGGCTTTCCTAGACAGGAACTGTTATCATCTGAGTTAGCAATATGGGTTCCCTCAAGAGCTAAGTGAACCTGATATTCTTAATCTTTGGCTTTTTGGACCACTAAATACCAGTTTGTAGGACATGCTGCCATCTTAACCTAGGAACCACCTTGGTTTGCCAGATTCCATGGAAGAGGACCTCTTGCCAACAGGCCCTCACAGAGATTTCCGATGCCAATCTGCTCTGCCATGATCCATTTTCCTAACAGTACTGGAGACTAAAATGAGCCACCAAACGTCAATAGGAGCTACCAAAGAATCTACCCCAGCAAAGAAATTTGCGTAAAGCAAAGGTCATATTCTTGCCAACAAAACACTAATATTTAACTATTTGTTTGTCTCCTGGTTGTACAGACACATCTTTTTACTCTTTGGGGGGTTTTCATTACAGAAACTCAGGCTGCACATTTTAGATCCTGCAGTATCAGTATCATCTTTTCCTAAAGAGAAAGCATGCCATATTGCAGTCAACCTAAGTCATAACTCAAGACAACACAATCATGTCATAATATAATTTTATACAATGAGACTGTATCTGTTGTTATTGAGGGTCATTGAATTCCGTCTGTCAGTGTTATGTTATTGAATAGGTTCAAGTAATAGTTTGTACTGATTATCAGAAAGTATGTTTAAAAACTGTCACTGTGTTTATATCCTTCAGGGTTGCATTTGAATTATGCAGATAAACAGGATCAAACAGTGTAATGTAGTGAAGTACAATTTCTGATAGAAACTGCAGAATAAAGTTCACATGACATTTTCTGGGGGGGAAAAAAAAAAAAAAAAGGATTTTGTACATGCTGGCTCTGTTTTAAATATAAAAGACTGGATATATAAAGCACGTTTAGATTTCTTGATGTTAAGCATACACTGTGCTCCCAGATGAAAAACAATGACCAAAAAAGAACAACTTCATTATCCATTCTGAAAAGTTATATGTTCAGCAAGAACAATTTTGTAGAGGTGGATTAATCTGACTTTTAAAAATAATAAAAAATTATTCAAACTGATCAGGTCAACATGGTCAAGGAAAACATTTTTTTGTGGACAAAAATTCATGTCAGGGCAAACCGCTATGTGTAATTTTTAATTATGCAATAAAAAGTTTCCTAACAGTGAGTAAGAATGTAAACCACATCATAATTTTTCCTAACTACCTAATTTTTCCATTTTAATATACAATTTAAAATTCATTGCATCTTGGTTAATTAAATAAATTATCCATTTGGAAAAAAGACAATTCAGTGTGCCTACTGGAGCTGAACACAGCAACTCCAATTGCAATTGTATATTTTGTTTAATTTGAGTAACGTTTTGTTTTCATATATTTTCTGTTAGGAATATTTTAGTCATGTTCCTATGAATGTGTTCACTTTTTCACAGGCAATCTTTAAGTAACAAGATAATGAACACTAAGGAAACAACTATTATGTGCAAATTTATTCTCTTGGCTGTTTGGCTTAGATAATATACTGAAGTATAACCAGAAAAAGCACTAGCACTCCCACTAGGCTTTCTCTTAAGACACTGCACTTTGGTTAAGCACACAATTTTTCTGTTGCTGGTAAGAGATATCACCATCTTGTTCAGCAGAATTTCAAAGAGTCCTTTCTAATTGTTATTTTTCTAGTGATAACTGTTTCCCTAAGAATAAAGCAAAGCTATGTATTACGTTGCTCAGAGAAATTTGAAAAAAAAAAAAAAAATCAGTCATCTTCAGGTTTTATATAAATCAAGAATAGATCTTATTTAGGGTACACAATCGTAGTCTCTGGATATTCACATTTACTTATGCAGAACGAATTCAAGAGAACGTACTAATAGTTCCCAAGATAACTTTGAGTCTAAATACATTTTCTATAGTAGAGATACTGAGAATAGAGTGGATTTAGAGGGCAAGATGCCTTGAAGCATTCTGGTAATACTTAGGTGACTCCTCTTTCCTCCTTGCAAAACCACATTTCAGCTATCTATTAATAGTCTAGAAAAGAGATTATTCGGAATAGTTATGAGAACACAACAAATGATCAGTCTGGAAATTGGATAATTGGAACAACTCCTGAACAGTCGCAGAACAAGTACCAAAATGCATGCTTTTGTGTGGGCAATAAAAATTGCATTATACCTGACTTGCTAAGCATGCAACTTGAAATATTGGAGGAAACTAAACTTCCTCGTAGACAATTCCAAAAGAGGAAAAACAAACTTAGATGAAGATGAGAATTATTTGCTTTGATTCCCACACACAGTGAGAGGCGATCCTCACAGCATGTACTCTTTTTTTTTTTTTTTTTTTTTACACAGCAATATTTCCTACTTGTTGATCCCATGGCAAAAATATCACCTTTATGTGATTGTTTCCAAAAATAGAATCAAGGAAATGTATTTGTTAAGAGAGTAAGAGGTACAAAAACTGTATGGAAGAGGTATCTAAACGGCCCAAAGTTACATCACACCAACCAATCCATCCCAGCATTGCATGATTCGTACCTGAGAACAACAGACATAAGCATAATGGGATTTTACAATGAAAGGAGGTGGCAAAATTTGCATTGTCTTCATATAAACTCAAAGGGGAATATTAAGATGAAAAACTACATTACATATATAAGATGGTTGCATGGCTCTTAAGAGAGGATTTCTCTTTGCATTTACACAGCAAGAATGCGTTTCAGCCTAATGCATTACATTCATTTGTTTTGTTGACTCCAGCTAATGGGATGAAGATAAAGTGACTTCCAGGCAGAAAACCTTGTTAATCAAAACCAATTTGGGCCACTTCTACGTGTTGTTCTGACTTTCTGAGTCGGAACTTCCATTTTTCACAAGAAATGAACCTTCGTGCAACAAAAAATTTACCACTGATTGTGTTTCATTTTTGGACAGCTACTCATAGACTTAGTATGTTAATGTTTTTATCCAAGATATCACCTATAGACAGATTTTTCCTCCCTAAAACGAAAGCTCCTTATCTTTGGGAAAGACTTTTTTCTATTTAAAGGCTATTTCCAAGATGCAGTTATAAATTGAGTCACTACTTGATGTATTTTGCAGAAATTTGTGTGACTTGATTGACTACTGGAAGCCAGTTTCACATCTTGGAGAGAAGAAAACTTGAGCAAAATTACCTAAAACTGTCCTTAAAGAAGAATAATTTTGCATGCTGTAGATGCTTATGGTACCTTAATGATTAGTAGCTTGACAGTTTTAATATATTATCAGAAGAGACAAAGGGGAGAACTGTGCCACCACCAAGACAGGCATGAGAATGGAGTAAGTGGCCAATAAGCATTTTGATCTCTTTGGAAATGTCATTTTTTCCACAAATTATTAAGATTGTGTGCTGCAATAAAAGACACTCAGGAGGAGAGTCTGTTAATATTAAGAAACCAAGCAACAATAACTAATGAAGCATTCAAATGTTGGTGAGTGAGAAGTAAATTTAAATTTACCAGGGATATTTATTGAAAGTAAAAGCAGAAAGGTGTTGAAAGCAGTACCCTGCATTTGTGTAAAATGCATAAATTAATGAATTCTTCATGGAAGCCTTTTTTTTCATACTGATTAATAAATCTTCTCTTACCGTTACAGCCCGAACAAAGACATTAAGAACCAGGTCATACTTCCTCCTTTACCTGTTTACATCATCTCCTGCTTTGCTCTTATGCTGTATTTATATTTAATTACAAGGTCAGAGTTAACACCTTAACGCTGTATCTGTTTGACTGCTAACTCTTCACTCACGTTTAAGCAACATTTTCCCTGGAATGATGCACCTGTTAATATATTGGTATTAGGGCCAGCATCCTTTGAACAGACTATTAAACACCCCCAGCTCTGAAGCTCGTACCTTGTACCTGGTGTTGCTAAGCTCAAGCAACACACTTTTTTTGTAGCTTTAGACAAGTGTAGCAGTTGCAATTCTCTCTTCCATTTCTAAAGCTGGCAACAGGAGTCCTCACACCATGTAGTATTTTGGGTTGTATATGCCCGATTTTAGCTGCAGTCCTGTGCCCCGGTCCCGCCACCACTGTGGCAGTGGGAACACGTGGCTCAGCCCAGCCAGCAAAGAGGTATCACGTCCTGTGGTGTGGTTACAGGGAGATGATGTCCCCATCCAATATCGGGGAGGTTTTGATATGATCCCAAGAGCAAGATTAAGACACAAAAGAGGTCAAATGCCATACACCCAAAACAGGTTTTTTATTATTAAAAAAGTGAAGAGGGGTAGCAATAGGACAGAAGGAAAAGGCAGAAATAAAGCAAGGATGCGGGATAGGGCTGCAAGAATAGTCACCACCACGGACCCAGCGGCATCCCGTTGGTCCTCAGCTTCAGTTCTTCGGTGGTGGGTGCACACAGATCTGGGTTTGATGGTAGATTCACCAAGAGCAAGATTTTCTGCTGCCTTTTTAAGTTCATCGTACCAGCTGATCAGCATATCTGCTCGCCTTTAGTTTTTTTTCCTCTGGTCCAACAGGTTTTGTTGCATCCGGTGTCAAGGGCAGGAAGGTTTGCCTCTTATCAGTTCATCAGCAACGCAGGCATGGGGTCTGGCCTCCACAATAGAGCCACAAACGGCTCCAGGACGGGGCCAGCTCAGCCCATGTCTGCCCCTTTGAGGCTTATGTAGAGTCCGGACAATGCAACCGCCAAGAAGTGGAGAGCGCATCCTTCAATACACCCCGCATCCCCCAGACCAGTTCACAGGCCGCAGCAGCTTCTCTTGGAGGTTTGCACAGACACAACAAGCTTTGAGACAGCCATAGGACATTTCACTCTCTCACAGATGGGCACCACCTTGGCACTGGGCTCGGACTGGCTCCCGAGTGAAAGCAGCGTGCTGCACACCTCCTTGGCAGTGCCTTCTTGGCAGCCGTCGGCACGGAGCGGTGCTTGGCCAAGGCCACCCCGGAGGTTGCAAGGGACGAGCAGACTCAAGGCTCCAAAAGGAAATCGGGAGAACAGGAGGTGTTAACAGGGCAACAGAAGATGCTCCAAAGCACCAGTCACTGAATAGCCCTGCAGCAGATGCACGCACCACCTACTGCATCTGATGACTTTTTGGTCTGTTTTTGTTTTGCTCTTTTTAAACAAGAGCACAGCACAGTTTGTGGTTTGCTGTCTAGCAGGAGCTCACACCACTGCATTTACTGCTTACAGTAGCCCAACACACTAAATCTCTACCCTCTTTTACACGCCAATGCCTGTATTTGCCTTAATTTCTCTTTGTCCTTGTTCTTGGGAATGAGAGAGGCTGCGTTAAGGCAGGCCACTGTACAGCAGTAGCAGATTTAACAGAGCCTGCCTGTGCCCTCTTTTCTTTGCAAATTCAGACAAACCAATTGTCAGATTGTCCATGTTCATCTAAACATGTGTGAAACTCTGTTTAGTCTGGGGATTTAGATCTCCATCTGTTTATGCTTCTTTTATACTGGGTTAAAATCTCCGAACAAAACTAAAAAGCTGCTTGAAGAGGGAGTAAAGTAAGTCCACAGAAAGTTTTGCAGAGTTTCAAATGAATTGTTAAATCACTTTCTGGAGTCCACAGAAAGAAACCTAAAACTGCCCTTGGGATTTCAAACTCCAGTGAACTTGGTCAGTGCTCTGCATCCCTAAGAAGTCTTCTAATCAGACCAAGGGGCTTCTTTGTGAACTTTTTTTTTTTTTTACCACTCTAGTAAACGCATCTCTTTTTATCCCACTTACTTTTGTTTGCATGGTCCATGTATTTCTTTATCTGTGTTTTCAAATGCTGTTAAACTCCCCTCAGTATTTCTGAAGAAAGTCTGAAACTCGGTAACTCGGTATTCCCGAGGCAACCTGCAATAACAACCAGCTCAGGTTTGTAAAGGATACTTGGTCAGGAAAGGGATTTCATTTCTAGTGGGCAATTGCAAACAACAAGGGAAATATTATTTTTTTAAATTAAGATAAATACCTTAATGGTGTACTATTAAAATAATGTGCCCAGCTTACACAGACCTAATAAAAAAAGACCACTATCAAGTTTTCTCTCTTTAGGGATACGCTCTTGTTACCAGTATGGGAACATTAATCACACTGAGACTGCCCATTGGAGTCACACTTAAAAAACAGTCCCTTTGTCCCCATCTATGTGGAAGCCCCTCTTCATCACGCCTGCCCTCACCCCACCTCCCAGCTCCTCTCCGATGGCCATTTCATTGTGGGGATACAAGGAGCAAGACGCAACTTCTCCTTCTCTCCTTAACCCTGGTAATTTAGGGGTTGTATCATCCCCAAATCACTGCACACATCTGTAAATGCCATGCACGCACCGTGCCTGAGCAGGCTGCCTCCTGCACACACCGCTGCCCTGCCCAGCACAGGGACTAATGCACAAGCTTCGCTAGAATAAGTACACAGCTAATAATGGTACAGGGTTGGACCGGCTGGAGAAAAAAAAAAAAAAAAAAAAAAAAAAAAACGGAAAAAAAAAAAAAAAAAGAGAGAGAAAACCACAAAGAATTGCATTTCCGCAAGGAGCCGGTGTGGTTGAGAGCACAGCAAGGACAGGCACAGGTTTGTGGGTCAATATGTTGGGACAAAACTGCTGTTTTGTAAAAAGGTAAAGCCTGTCATACACCTGGCACGGTTCTCCTTTAGCAGACGGGCCTTGGATATAAAAGAAAATAAATAACCAACACTGAAAGCTACAGTCCTGTCCTCTATTCTGCAGGTCACATTACTTATATACACTAAGTAAGGCAATGAGAAAATAATGACATGCAATAGAGTTAAAAGTGAATGCCTTCATCCTTTTGTTGTTTATCAGTTAACAAAATGACATTATAGAGATGCTTTATGTATTTATTGAAAGGGGAGAAACATCTATCAAAGCTCATTTTAGCTATTGTTACTGCCATCAGACTTGTTCTCTTCTGCCATGAGCTGGAACAGGACTGTCAGCAAGAGATGACTGATACAGGCAAATGATTTTGCATCGTTTGAGATACATACAGAAATATAATCATACCCAAGGTCAAACATTAGAAAAAGGTTGGGCATTTGGGGCAATGAAAGCAATGCTGTCAGATATTGAAATCTCAGCAGGAGATTCAGCTCCATTAAAACTGAATACACAATTACTTTCAGCTTGCTACTTTCCATGCATGTATAACTAGTTTGTTCATCTTGGTGCCCCCTGTGTTAGTCAGAAAAGGTAAGATTTGAATATTTTGAGGAATGGGTACGATGCTCCTTTCACGGAAGTCTACATAAGTGATAAAATGACTATATAATATATATGCAACTGGTGAATCACTTCAGCAATTAATCAGCCTTGAAGAAGCAGACCTGAGAGATAGAACTGGCTCTGCTCAGGCACCTTTAAATTCTCCACAAGTACTTGGCTGACTTTACGTGAGTGGCCTTCCAGAAGATGTTTTTTTGGTGACCAGAAAAAATAGAAACACTCGGCATACCTGTTAAGCAGAGCCTTTGGGGTAGCATGATGAAGAAACAGAACCAAAGGAAAAAAAAAAAAAACTAGGACAGAAACTAATGACACACCATTTGGTAGATGAGTTGTAAGTGGATATTAAAATGGCAAAGGAGAAATATGATGGGAAGGGCTTGTCTCAGAAGGAGGATTGCACAGGGAGATTGGAGAAAAACTGCTGGAGTTACTGGTGCGTTCAAATTCAGGTATTTCCAAAAGCTTCAGCAGTTATCTATGAATTGTACAGTTAGGAGATAAACTCCATGTGCACTTGGCAACTTGTGCCACACTCTGCCTGGTAATGCATCTCTGATGAGACACCTCTGATCTTACAGACACCTGACCGGCTTCAAACAACAAGTATTTATGAAAAAAAACATCCTCTTAAGGGATGTTTCCTCCAAATCTGTGCTTTTTATCCAAGAGAGCACACTAGCTCATGTCACCACTCAGGCATTTCAGACTCTGAGATCAGTGACAGTCCAGTATTTTGTGATCTCAGGATCAGGTTAAAGAGATAAACCTTCTGATCTTGCCTGAAAAACAAAATAATTCTTGTTATATCGGGGATATTTCTCATTTTTATGTGCTTTTCTTATTTCTGAGATGTCTACACTGGAACTCAAAAAGTAACCTAATATTAAAGTTCCAAATTTTACAGAAAAAAACCAATACCTGAATAATTTTCAACTTACATTTCCACTTTCTTAACATTAATAAACTGCATGTGAGTTTGAATTATGTGGTTTTGAAGTTTCTTGTATTGATTGTAGCTACGACAAATCTTCAGTTTCTCATAAACTCACTTCATATCATCATATCTTGATCCACCATTTACAGTAACAAGTATCCATGTGATATGTGATGCCAGGAACACACAAATAATTGCATTTACCATGTGCTTTTGACATATTACCATGCAGAGTCCAGGCAAATTATTTTCTAACAGTACTCCCAAATTTTCTAATTCACACAGAATTTTTCAAGAAGCAAACATTATTAATAAATAATACAGATTAAAGTTTTATTATTTATTGAAGTTAGTATAAATTAAAAATATCCATATCGTGCACCTCAACTATTCCAGTATCTCATTTCCATTCACAGCTGCAAATACCAAAGAAATGTTGGGAACATCATTTCCCTTTCCCTGCTAAAGCATTTGTTCTCCACCTGCAAAGAGTACAGGCAGTACACACACAAAAAAAAAAAAATAAAAAAAATATTACATTTTGAATTTGGGATAAATGGGGAGCACTGTTTCATTTTTACAGGTTTCTCCCCATGGTGATTTTTACCACCTCTCAGTTATGGAGTGCCTGGACCCACAGCCCTCCTGCAGCCAGATTTGTAACAAGTCACTCATCCACTCTTAAATTCTCCAGCCACTTCACGTGTGGTTCTTCTACTCATGGATCCTAAACCATAAGTAGCACCAAAAAAAGATGGTAGAAGGCTCTTTGAAGTGACCCGTGTCATTCTTTTCTCGTTTTCCTGTGCAAATAACATAACCCTCCCTTGCCTACGTATCTCACTGAATATGCTTGCAGCAAGAATTCCACCAGCTGTGAGAACGTGGCGTGCCACTTACTGGAATTAAAGATGTGCCAGGGCAGTGCCGACAGGCAGGTGATGTTCCCCATGCCAGAAGCCACAGCACGATGTGTTACAAAGATGTGAAGATCCTGTGTGCACCCAAGCATCTGGCTTTCTAACGTGGTTGGTGTAACACGAGTTGTTTTACCTCCCTGCAGTCCTTGTCTCCTACGTCACTAACCACCCTCCTCCCCTCTTCGCAGGTATCTAAGTAGACCCGAACCCTTACTGTTTCCTCATAAAATTAAAAGTTACTCCTTTCCACATCAGCCTCCTCCAGGGACCATCTCTGGGGTCACACCCCCCCCCAGATGTCATCTTTCTCAGGTGCCAACCTGCATCATTCTGCCTGGGGGCCACGATGTGAAGACTGAACTTCCCTTGCAGTCCTCTGCAAACAACCCTCCTCATGCTAACCCAGTATTTCTCCTTGCGGTATCTTACCAGATGACAAGAACAACCATAATTTATAGTTCTGCTCCTTTAAAGGCAAAAATATATTTTTGAGAAACATCTCCCAAAACAACAAACCAGTTTGGCCATGTTACTCAGCAGCAACATGATACTGGTAGACAATCACCTTTCTTAATTCCAGGCAGCATCTCCAGCCACGTCTCCTCGGCCAGTCCACCCCTTCCTTTCTTTGGGAAGCCTCCTGAGCCAAAACAAGTCCAATATCTAATTCTTCTAGTTGGCCAAAGCTTGTTGCTTTACAGCAGTCACTCCCTTTCCCCTTCTCTGGGGACTCCAGGGCCTCAAGTTACATGCATAAATGTGTGCACGTGTACGTGTGTGCATACATGTGTGTGCATATACGTGTGAAGGAGAGAGATCACCTAAAGCACCTACCGAGTCGTCTTTTTCTATTTTTAATTTTATTTTTTACTGCTCCACATGTCCATGGTGCCTAACACATCTCAACGGTCTTTGAAGTTTCCATGCTTTCAAGGTCTCACATCTGTCACGCTATCAGTACCCTGCTACAGATGAAAAGAATATAATTATGGATTTAGTGTAATCATTGATTTCTGGGCTCCAAACCATTCAAAGAAAGGTCACAAGTCCACATGGCTGCCCCTTAGGAAAAGGATTTGCATCTGACTATTTTATTTAGCTGAAGACACCCCCAATTAAATGTAGAGACTCTTCTCTTCGGGCTCTGCACCTGAGGCAACTTGAAGACAACAGATCCATCTTCCCCATGCCAACTGTGCCTTATTTGCACCAAGCTGACACTGCTCCCACCTGTTACAGGCAGTAGCAGTGACTTTTTGCTCACTAGCCCCCTTTCATTTGCGAGGCAGCATCTCCCTTTGGAGAACTGCCACGGTAAGACGTGGAGGACGTGCATCTGAGGAGCTGCACTTTTGGGAAGGTGGCAGGGTGCCAGAAGATTGTGCCTGAAGCAGGGGAGCTGCTGTCAACCCTTCAAACATTTAACTTACTGCAGTTCTCAGAGATCCGCAGTGCAGATGTAAAGACATAATTTTGCCCACAGTGTTTGGATTAGCAGTAAATCTACTAATCCAACACAATATCCAAGGGGGCATGGCTAGATCTATGGGTTCATAAATTCACACCACTCCTTTTATTATTCTGGGCCCCAGATGGTTTCGAATGGGCACGGGCATAATGAGATCTTGGAAGACATTATTATATTCTTAGGTCAAAATTCTCAGTCCAATCTCTTTTATCAGGCTCAGAGCCTTTGTGTCCCTGAAGTGCTAATACTTTATGCTGATTGACTATGCAGGCTTCGGTGGGAGTTCACATTATTTTTGATACAATTATTATTGACAGCAAAAACTCCACAAAAAAAAAAAAAAAAAGAATCCCATTTTATATTACTTATGGCATCACACTGTCTGGAAAATACAATGCCTGAGACCTTCATTATAGTTATGTTTTCATAACAAAACAGATGAGAGGGGAAAAAGAGGGCAGGATAAAAGTATTATTTTAGTAACGGGAAGACAAAGTATGAGCTTGATCATAAAGATTAGTGAGCTTTATAAATGCATCTTTGAACTGAGCGAGGCTTTTTTTTTTTTTCCTTTTTTTTTTTTAAATAAATGGTTCTTTGAACCTGGCAGTTGTAAGGAAGTGAAACAGAACAAACTTTGAAAAGTGTGCTTGTCTGAGTCTCCTTACACCATATCTGGCTGAGAGTACAGGTGGCCAAGCACAGAAAGTTCCTGCCAATTTCTAAAGTTACACTTTTATCCACTAAACAAGCATCCTGATCCGGGTTACCAAACAGGGCACTCAACAGGAGCCTCAAAGTGCACATATTAAATATCACTTATTCCACAGCCTGGGCCATCCAGCTTAGTAAAGCTTGATCTAATACTATTTCACCCTTTTCCTGTGCTCGCTGGATTTTGGGTAATGGACCTTCCCAGGAGACTACTCTCAGAAAGTATCTTCTTGTAGAAGAGTTGATGCACATGCTTCTATTTTAAAAAGCACATGTTCAGCACATTTTGCTTTTGTGAAATGGAATATGGTTTAAGTTTGTTTCAATAAAAAAAAAAGGGATTCTGCTGGAAGGACTTATGTCAAAGTGCAAAAGGTTTTATACACAATGAATAGATTTTTTTTTTTCCCCCTCTTGAGGGCCAAAGAGGAGACACTAAAATGAAATCTTTCTGCCACAAAAGCAGTTGCTGTTTTACACACAGAGAATCTGCAAGGCGGCTTGTTATGAATTCTCCATCTTTGTATTTATTTTGGATTAGACTGATTTAATCTAAGAGTCACATCAAGAAAGCCAGACCTTGTCTTTAATGAGAAACTTAATATGTATTCACAGTAAACACTTTAAATGTCAAAGTTTAATGGACAGTATTCAAAGGCCATTATTATAGTAACTATGCTTTTATATCAGCATGGCTGATGAGAAGTAATTCTTTTAAAGGCGCTCTTCAAAAAAATCAATATAAACATTAAATAATAAAAATAAAAGTCCCTACGGTGCATCTTAATAGAGCGGAAGGACAGCAACAAAAATGTACATAACCAGTAGATCCAAAATCAAGCCTTGGCAATGACTAGCAACATGAAAAGAAGTATGAATTGTATGAACGCAGTGCCAGGTACCAGTGAGTGCTATGAACAGAACAAATTTGTATTCAAGCCTTTTTGTCCCCTGAGCTTGTTTCTAAACCCACGTCAGCATCAGCCTCCCTGAGCTCGCCTGTTCCCTGCTCTGTATAATTTTCCTTCAGGTCTTTCTCACCCAGAGACATCAACCACATTCATACAGTATATAGACATATCCGTTCCCTAGGAGTAATTTCTTAGTGCATAATTCAAAAATTTTGCATATCAAAACTTAACAGAGGAACCTTATTCTTTGTATAAAAACTGCTAGAGTCTCCCATCTTATTAACAGGAGCCTCTTCCCTGGGTCTTCCAACATGCTTTTTCCAGGTCACTTGCCTGGGACTGGGGGGCAAAGCCCAGTGCAGGAGGGTGCTGGTATGGAGATATTGACCCAGCAGGCATGCAAGAGTTCTGGGATTATTTTTGCTTGAGTTCTGACTAGATTGCACCAGCTAAAACCAGTATCTCAATCTTTTTTTTTTTTTTTTCTCCACCAACTCTGTTCTCATCCATCCTCTGTCCAAACACATAAAAAGCATCCCACAAATTTCCATACACACTTTATTTCCATTATATCACAGTCTGTTTGCAGATCAATGGTGGACACCAGTATTTAAGGTATTTAAGGAATGCACATTTAGTGGCTTCATAAAAATCCTTACACGTATTCCAGCATGATTATTGTTCACTGAAACAGAAGGTGGAAAAGTGCTGGTGTGCCTGAGTGAAGATCCATCTTGGTCTGGAAGGAACTGCTTCATACATTAGTCACAAAATCAAAGGCTGTGACATCATGATGTTTATCAGAAAGAAGAAAGCCTGTTCAAGCAGGCTCAATTTTTATTTGCAGTCATGGATATGTCTACCAATTTATAGATAATTTTATTTAATTGCATTTAGAATCAATTAAAACAGTTCACTTATATGGAATGATGTAGCAACCGAAAGCTACTGTTTACTCATTCCCTACACTGAGAAACTTTCCCTTTGGCAGCAGGGTTGAACTTTAAAAGGAAATGATAATCATTGCATTCATGCATTCTCAGAAAGACAGCGAAATAATTCCTTTTCAAACAGATTCAGAGAGATCAAAAACTCTTGTTTATGTGGATTCGGTCTCAGTAACCAACTACCACAATGACATGCTACTTTATCTGGACATGTGGAAGCCACAGAAATGGGGAAAAGATGGTAATTTCTTTATCCAAGTGTTGTTACAGTATGGAGGCACTTGAGGAAAATGAGTAATTAATGCATATTCATTTAGTTTGCTGACTATGTGTATTTTCTATTTCATTTTGGTTACATCTCTGCTCCAGTCCCTGTTGCCTATGGTTAACAAGGGAGAATGCACCACCACTAACCTGCAACCATGGAATTTCCAGAATTACCCTCTTAGAGAACAGCAAATGGTACAAATGTTAATTGGTTCTGACTTATTTTGCTCCGTAGTATACACCTCTCATTTTGTTGCCAGCTGAGAATAAAAGGATATAGTTTTTTGGGAATGAATAGTGACAGCAGTGGAGTAGCATGAAACGGTTGTTGTATATGTAGGACCTGGTTCTCTGCTCGCTAATTCCACTGCAAATCAGATCTGCCTCTGCCCGACTCAGAGTCTGCACTGACACAAGGTTGTCTACCTAGGAATAGATGAGGTCCACACACTGCACATGTAAATGAAGAAAGTGTCAGCCCTAGAAGTCTGCTATTGATACCCACCAGCCATAGCAGCCACCTAAAGGGGTGTAGCACTGATTATCTCTTGGGTACATGCTCAATCTCTTGACTCAAATTCTTCAGATAACAGAAGAAATGAAAAAAACTTACAGCAGAAATGAACAAACTTTTCATCTGAAGTATGCCGGCTAGTTTTAAAAACAAAAAGGATAACAATTCTTCAGTGAGACACATTTTTGCCACCTTGTGTTTGCAGAATCCTTGGATCTTCCTACAAAGCACTCACCAGGCAGAGACCGATAACAACTCAGAAACAGTCAAGGATTGGCCTCCTAGAAGTTATTACCCTCCTCTTTGGAAAGAACTATGTGGCTACTGTGAAAGAAGTTTAAAAAAAAAGCATTGAGTGATCACAAATGAGAAATTTGTGAAATCCACAAAAATTTTTGTATTGCATTTTAGCATTTGGATTCAAATAAAGAGTGTACTTGATGAAACAGCATATGTGTAGATGCTAAGAAGAGATGCAGTAGCATCCTCAGTGTGAAATAGTACATTAAGAACATACAAGCAAAAATTTTCCAAATAACCTTAAAATATTTGTTAGCAGTTGTTTTCTCAAAATGCAAATTTGCATTTTTTTACTATATTTGCCTCAATTTACATTTAAGAAAAAAGTCCAGAAATTATTGTCCTTCGCTCTCCATTTTTTTTTTTTTTTTTTTCCTCCCAGCAAGAGCTTGCTGCTCTTTGGATTTCTCAGAGCCCCAGGAACACATCAGAAGCCTGAAGAGTCCTTAGACGTGTGCTGGGGATCAGCCAGATGGGGTGTTCCTCAAGTCAAAACTGGGAAGGGGGAGGCCAGACCCTTTGCTTGCACCCACTTGCTGGGCTATTTGAATTGCTGAGGATCAGCTCCTCGGTTTAATGATGTTATCGTATTATAAGTTTAGATCCATGCCTGCTGTGTCTGCTTTCTGAGGAGTCAGAAATGAAAGCAACAGGAATCTGTTTTTCTTGTATTTAATATGTTAGGTCACGTCCTTTGTTCAGTTTTAGATCACAAAGATTACAGAATTATCTCTCTCTCCAAAACTTTGAATCATTTTCTCACATGTGATACTGTTAAAATTGCTTTCTGGCCTCTTTTCAAATGGTGGTTGCTGAATGATATACACTGAATACTAAATAAAGCGAAACTTTAAATATCCTGTGCTCTGTGCTTGCACCATTCAGCCCTGGAATGTGCTAATTCTACACGTTCAGAAGACAAAAAATTCCTTTTAATTAGTAGGTGAGTATATAAATTCAATGCTACTGCAACCTTTGAAAAGCTGCGGATGTGCAAGAAGGAACTTGACTGGGTGCTCCTAACACTATGAAAAGAAAAGTATCACATAAACAGAAGGTGTGATAAAGGGTAGCACAAGAAATTGGCTCATTTCTGTTTCCAGGATCTATTGTTATGTGGCACGAGAAACGGATGGAAACCCGTCAACTCACAGGCTAGGACTATACAAAGCTGACTGATGCAGCTTCAAGCAAAGCAAAGGACTAAGTGAGAGGTGCCTAGCACAGTGTCCAAAAGGAAAGTATTAGAAAGCAGGTGTATTTTCCAGTGAAGAAGATGACTACAACAATTGATAACAGAGATCAATTTGAATCTGGATTTTCTAATGAGAATTGCCATTCTGTCCACGGCACTGAAGATGGGTGAACGTGTGTGACTGGTTTTTTGGGTGGTTGATTTTTTTTAGATTTTTTTTTTTTTTTTCTAGACCCAGAGACAATTGGCATCTTCCTGAAAAAATATTTTTTTTCCCCATGATTCCACATTTTGGTTGTTCTTGCATTAGTCGCAAACTACAAAGTAGCTCAAAAACACTTTTCAGCCCGAACAACTGAAAACAATCTCTTTTCAGCAAAACCTGAAGTTTTGGGATGCTCTAATTTAGAGAGCTAAGCCATTTCACAGCTAAAGACCACCAGCACACAGATGTACTAGAGTTCCTGCCCCAGTATTTTGCCTAAGGCACCAAGAAGGTTTTAGGTATCTTCCTCTGGCCAGTTTTCCTCAAAACCCTCAAGCTGCCACGTCTTCAGAACTATTCACATTACCAAAATTGAAGTAAATTCCGATTCTAATGCTGCCAGGCTTAGCACTGATGTTTGTCAGGAGGACATCAAAGAAGTAAAACACTTTTTTATGCACATGGACATAGGAGAAGATGCATTGCAGAGTATTGCTGCACAGGTGATGCTTGTAGCCAAACTCTTCTATATTCCATGACAATTTAAGTATTTCACCATTTCCATTTTCCTATAAGACATCCAGATCCAAGTTTTAGTAAGACTTAAGTAGATACCTACACCCAACTCCCAAAAGTGAGTTAGCATTCCAGACGTCTAGGATTTGCTGAGACTGGTTCATGTATGGACGGTTCAGCCATGATGTATTTTTTGCTTCTTTGCCTCTAAAATGAACAGTACAACTTAAAACTTTACAGTGACAAGAACCTGCAACTGTCCCCTGAAGCCAAAGACCTAATCACTGAGGTACAACGATTCATGTGTCTTAATCTATTACTGATGTATACGTGTATATCTGACTTGTAAAATTTACTGGGTGGATAGATTTGATTCATTTGTTTATAAAGAAGGTCGTTTTAACTGGAAAGTTTACTACAAGCACATCGTTGCTTTGGAAGTATTTTTATTCTTTTTTTTTTTTTTTTTTTAACTTGCTAAAAGACTAAGCATTATCTACTAATAACATGAAGATGCAGAAAAGAAAAGGTCAATTTAATTGGAACTACTATTTCCTGAGGTTTAAAAGGAAAATGTTGAAGCTAAGATGACATTGACAAATTGCTACTATTTATTTAAATTGTGTAATGCAATCTACCAGTAGTTCTATAATCTGCATGTTTGAAGCAGTTGACCCGTCCAACTAATGCAAACAAATTAGCCTCCCGGGTACTGGCTATATCCTATAAGCCATTAAATATCGTAATCTAACATCATTTAATACACAAACTCTCTTAGTTAAAGTGTTATAGTGAATATGTGTTATAAAAATTACAATACGTGGGGTCTAAGCACAGCGGAGCTCAGGTCAGTAAATTTGTCTTTTCTGTCATTCAGGCCAAATGAAAACTCAATGGCAAGGTGGCTTGGATTTCAGAGTGCCTGCCCAGCACACATCCTCATCGCTGAGCAATTAATTTCCTCTAAAGTCCAGCACAGGTTTAAATCTTTTAGTTCAATATTCCCTACCGCTCCCATATTGTACAAATTTCATTCCAACAAGTAATTTGGTCTCGTGAAAGCGTTTGCATACTAAATATTTCTAAGAAAATTAAGGCTCTATTATGTGCCTATTATACACAGGCTAGAAACAAGTCTGCATTTCTCACTGATTTATAGAAATGCCAATCCAAAGACATCACAATTCATGCAAATAAACTCACCTGAAGGGAATGGAGCTGTTTGCCTGAGTAAAATATGAACAAAACCTGGTGTAATTAGTAAAGCAATAATTCCCACAGGAACCCAGTTGTGGTGTTTTGTGAACAGGGAAAATCGCCTGTTCTCCATTATGATAAATATATCAACAGAAACATATATAATTATTATTTTATCATATTGAGAGGTCTGTTCTGGAATTGATCCCTGAGTAAAGTCCACCTCATGCAGGAGCAAGACCTAAGAGGCAGATCCGAGGGCTGCCATGTCTTGCCCCTGATTTCACTTGCCCTCGGATCAGTCCTTAAAAGATCGGCTAGTCAATAGAGTTTCATAAAAGCAAGGAGATGAAGGCAGCATGGAATGATTAAATCAGGAAAGTAATAGTCCTATAACCAAAGGAAAGTCAATAGGTTATATATCACTGACAGACTATAAAGTCATTACAGGAGCTTAAGGGACTGAGTCAGACAATTAATGACTTAAGAATAATCTTCTGTTTGAAGTAAAAAAAAAATATAAATTTAGCATATTGATACAAGGAGGGTGATCATTTACATGAACTTTTCTGGAAGATAACTAAGCACCAAAAATAACCCCACAAAACCGAATCCCTTCAAATTACAAAAGCATGTGGAAGAAGGTTTTTCCAAGCTGTTACTAAACTTCCTTCTTATAATTTATCTTTTAGGTGGGAAAAACGACCTTATAAAGTTACGATCTTTATAAGAACCAAGCTGAATCTCAGTTTTTCACAATGAAAAGAAATACATAAGACCAAGTACCACCTATAGAAACTGCAAAAATGGAGGAGGAAAAAGAGAGATTCTGCAGAAATTTGGGAAGTTTTGCTGCCACAGTACAGATATTAATAGTTTCACATGCCTGGTTGTAAAAAGCACAATAGATTTGAGGAGCTATCTGAAGACATTTAATTTCAATGAACATAACAGACTGCGAGAGGGAGCTAAGCAAAGTGCTCTGATTCAGAGCATATGACCTTCCTCAGCAGAGTCATCAACAACTGCACCAGATCTTATATATAGAAATAGAGAAAACAGTCCCTTTTATTTTAAATATCCTTGATCGATAAATTACAAAACCAAAGAGATGTAACCAAATCTGATCATGAGACCTCGATCTCTGCCTCCCGCTGCGGGAACTGACAAGGTGTAATGATTTTACCCATCAGAGGTGGTTGTTTTTTCACTACAAAAATTATCATGTATTTTTCTTTCTCTGAGGAGTAATTAAGTGACTCATAGATGAGATCTAGAAAATTGATACTTGTCAGAGGTAAAAACAATGATCAGTGGAAGAGGCAAGTTTACCGTATGATTGTGATTTTAGTCTTCTTTTTTTTCCCCATTCCTTGCCAAGTTTGGAACTGTTCTGGTTCTTAACATTCAGTTTATTGTCAGCTGCTAAATATTTTCTCCTGGCTTAAGATCTTTTAAGCTGAAATTACCTTTCAAATCACCTTGCAGTGTAAGGTGATTCTGGTTCAAAAGCATATGCTCTTTAATATGACCAATACTGGCTGGCTGTTGCATTTTCCCTTTCTATAAAGCATTGCATTACCTTGGACCTGCATTAAACATACCATGATCTTGAGAAGTCCAAGTTATTTTGCAGGTTAGTTCAACTTAAAGTTAGGATTTACAGAGAAACATTTACAGAGAAACAAATCCGCATTAATATGAATGATAACATATGAGGTATTTTAAATGAATAGTAATTAAAATTTAGTAGGATGATAATACGGTAATTAAATATCAATTGTTTGCGCAGGACCACTTATTGAGTTTAATAAGTATGTAAAAGATATTAATCTAGTTGTCATGCAATTACCTCATTGAGGGGGAGTGGGAATATGTGCGTGTGTGGGAAGAACAAATCATGAAATGCAAAATTCAGTTTAAAATCTGCATTAAGGTTATGACAGAACTAAAAAAAAAATATTTTTTTTTTTTTAAAATAGCTCTTTCTTTTCTCACCTCAAGCTACTGGGATATTCAGGTGGATAAAGTGGGGTGAGCTGTGGGCATAAAGGGGGCTGTTGTAGCAGAGGACTGATGGGGGGACATGTACAGGGGTGTCCAGTGGAATCAGAGGCCAACTGCAATAAACCATGGCAAATACAGCGCTCTAAATGTTACATTTGTAAGGAACATCTGGGCATTTCTTCTAAGACCGCCACATAACTAGACATCAATCACCATATTTAACAAATATCATTTGGCACTCTACAGAATTATTTGCGTTTTTACTTGCCATGGGCTGCCATTGCATCCAGTGCCCAATACACAAGGAGGAAATCTTTGGGAATTTCTATGGGATTTACACATTAATGAAGTTTTCTGCAAGGTTATTGTGATAATTGTACATGAACCCATCAACTTCACCCCCGCCACAAATAAAAATGGGCACTTTTTGACCATGTATCATAATTTCAACTCACCAGGTTTTAAAAACAGGCAATGGGATGGTCCCCACGTTTTTCTTATAAATTATCCATCCTTTCTGCAACAACTTTGGAAGCAGTGCCAATTTTTTTATAGCTCAGAGCAGTGATAAAATATTAACCGTATCATTTTTTTTTTCCACAGCCGTGTATGGGAAAAGGCAATATTTTTATGTTCCTGTGTTTACATGGGCATTAGAAACAGAGAAGGGTGGTAGGAAACTAGAGTTAGCTTCCCTGCTCACTGAAGGGGATGGAGTTCACCTACATTATTCCCAGCAGGACTTTGACAAGCCTGTTCACAAAAAAAAAAAAAAAAAATCACTAAAAAGAGGCTCCCTCACCTTCCTAGCAGAACTGTCTTAACATTTAACTAGCCTTTTTATCCAAAATCTTTGCTGTAAAGAAAGATAATTTCTTCTTTTCCTAAGCCCATCAGAGAGAAAGAGATATTGACTTTTCTGCTGAACAAACCCAGCTCATTCAGCCCTGTCTCTGACCTACTGTTTCTGAATCTTTCATCATTTTCGGTCCTCTTCAGAGCTCCAATTCCTGCACAGCATCCTTAAAGAACAGTGTTTAAAAATGGATGCTGCCAAGCCCACAGCAGCACCAAGAGCCTGCCCTGCCCCCAGGCTTCAAAAAAACCAGTAGAGGCATTTTGGAAAAAATGTTTTAAGCACCAACAGAAATTAATAAGAGGAATAGATTTGAAATAAATTACAGAGGACAGTGCTTTTTCCATCACCTCCCAGCGTTGCTTTATGAACCTCCCAGCATCGCCTTATGATCGCCAGGTTTAGGAGCAAAGGGGAGAGAATGAAGAGCAAAGAAGTAGTTTCTGCTTCCAAATACAAATTATTAGACAACCAAAAGGATTAATATGTAGAGGGAAGGAAAGAAAGGATGAGTGGCGTTAAAAATCAGGGTAGGGAAAAGCTCTGTACAGAAAACAGAGTCAAGGCAGTGTAAAGAGCTCCCAGCTCTCGGGCACTGAGGCTGTTTCAGTGGTGTTACAGCAGGGCAGCTCTGCTGAGCCTCCCAAGGGAGCTTTCTCTCAGCCTGTATTTCTTTCTCCCAACTGTGCCTGCAGCCAGACTTCAGCACATCCACGTTCTGAGCCTCTCTAATTAATTAAAAGGAGAGAATAATTAATGTAGCAACTCTTATTCTGGTTTAAGCCTTCAGAGAGAGGGTGGGAGGGATGGCAGGGGTCAGATGCACCTGAAACCAAGTTCTTTTGGTGATACAGAGCTGCTGCAAACCCAATCAAGATCTGAGTCCAAGCAAATTAAACATTACTCTGCATCCCCACAAAACAGCTGCAGGGTACTAGTGAGTCCAACCCACAGAAACAGCAGAGATGGAAACCTTCCTAACAGAGAAAATACTCCCTAAATATTAGTAGCTTCTGCAGTACCATAGGCTCAAATATGTTGATGGGTCGCATCATTTTTGCAGATCATATCGCTCGATATTGGGAAGACTTGCCGTGCCATATGTGCATCCTTATTCTCTTTCAAAATGATCAGTTGTTGAGAGGAAAAAAATAAAGAGTTGTGTTTGGGAGAGAAAAAGCAATATGCACCGAAGCTCAAAAGCGAGCTTGCGTTTGAAGTGTCACTTTTCGTTTTTATCACCATTTTATCACCACTAAGGGAAAGTGCTCTGCGGCATACAGAGCGCTGCCTTATTCAATAACACGTTAGAAGCAGTCTTTTTAGCGTGGAGATAGAAACAAACAAGGGGAAAGGTAGAGGCGGATGATTAAATGGACTGAAAATGCAGGCTGACACACTAGTACCAGTTGAACAAAACTGAGGTCAGGGGAAAGGTACAAGAGCATCAAACGCAAACTTAAATTATCCAGCCTAAATTCCCACTTTTTATAATACACCGCTGGCTTATGTCATTGTATCACCTTGATTTTGTGTCTGCATTCAGAAGATTGTGGAAACATTCCCAATTACAGGTCTATAGATTAATATTTCCACAATTGCAGGCTTATTCAATAGTCCGATCAGGCTCTTCCAGCATCATCACCACATCCATGGCTGTATAAAAGCATATTGTTGACTCAGACCACTGGGCCAATTTTCTGAAACAATTTCTTAGGAGATGTTACGCTCTAATATCTCTAAACCTACTTAAAGGTTTTATTTTTTTTTTTTTTTTTCATTTGAAGATCACTGACCTGGTGCAAGAAAATATTTTCTCTCCGTAGGAGGCAGACCTCTTCCCTTCCTGTGACTTTCAAACCACCAAAACTTTGAAGAATTACTGTACAGCTTTTCCCACTCTCTAGAGCACCCAGTTCTTTACCCAGGCAGACCCCCTGATGTTTTCAAAATATAAATAAACACTATATACATTAAAATTCTCAATTGACATTTATACCTGTGTGTGTGTTTTACAGATTTCTCTCCCAGCTCACTAAAAGTATTTATTATTGCTGACCTCTATAAGCAAGAAACATTAGCTCACAGGATTAAAATGAAAAAATTACTTTTATCCTTGATTCTGCTGTTCCTTTACTATTGTATCTGTGTGAAGTTCTCACACACTTTGAGCAAACGAAGGCTCATTTCTAGGTTTGTCACAGAATGGCAGAAAGTTGACCTGACTGGTCTGACCTATACTTAGTTGCAGTACTGCAACTTGGAAAGACATCATTATGTAGGTGTTTTGGACTCTAGTAGCATAGACCCGGATGATCCAAAATTTTGTGCACCATTGACACCGAATTTGATGCGATGTTTCATTATGATGGGAAAAGTAACGGCAATCCAATGTAACAAGCTATTTTGTCTATGCCACATACATATGCCGAGAAAGAATGCAAAATGCAAATCCATCAGCCATCAGATGCAAATAGCGAGATCATTTTTTTAATTCTAAAAACCAGCATACCTCCCATAACAATCTTTCTCAATGTTTTAAAGAAATTTGGGGATAGCTGTAATTAAATGGCCCCAAATCGTCCCATCCACTGTGTGTGCATTGGTATCAATCTGCAGAGTACAGGCTGCAAACTTCACATTTCTAAATATAAGTATCTTTACAACTCAATATATACAGGTTAAATAATTTATACAAAAAAATAATGCTAAAAATATTCTGTTGCAGAGATTGCATTTTCAAATGAGTATTTTCCTTAGGAGATCTGAATATGATAATATGTTTTTCTTGGTCCAAACCTCACCCTTCACTGTAGCATTTTTTCCCATGCTTTGATATTGTTTACCATGGTAAAATGTTAGGCCATCAATGAAATAGCTTGAAGGGATGAAACAGGAGAGACCTCCATTAAGAGCTTGTAATGAAGTAATCCACAAAGGAGAAGATGCACAGATTCTGCAGGCGGCTGGTTTGGAAAGGACAAACAAATCCTTCCTCATCGAGGACTACAGTGATCCTTAAACAAAAGCTTTTTTCCAACATACTGTCCATCCTCAAGCTATTCAGGAAGCTGCACCTTCACCAAAACCACCCAGGCTCCCAGGAGGGCTGCTGTCACAGCACCTGGAAAGGACTATGGCTGGCTGGTGGCCAAGGTGGCTCGGGAAGCTCTCAGGCATAAACTTGAAGAGTTTGTAACAACGACCCAATGTCAGGGCAAAATGTAGGGAAGAAGGTACCCTCAACTCAAAGGTCACCTTGCTAAAGAAGGCTCTCTGCTGTCTTTAACCTAAGGACTTTGCAACTTTAATACCAGCTGCAGGACAAAACCATCTGTGTGCATCAGCAGTTAACCAGCAGCTTGACAGAGAAGCAGGATTCTCCCACTCCTTCACACCGAGTGCTAGTCTATCACCATATACCAACAGAAATACAGCCCTCTTTGGCCTACATGCCAAATTTGAGAAGGTCCACACTGTCTGAATGCAGATGTGTTTAGACATTAAGAGCAGAGAACATGGTACCCCCTCCTTGATCTGAATTATGTGTATTGTCACTCTGTAATGCTGAACATATCCAGGGAGAAGTGAATCCAGCTTGCTACTTGTAGTATTCCTCTAGGAACTTAATTCCAAAGTGAATTGGTAACATAACTATGAGAAAAAACTACAGACACTGTTGTTGTTTTTCTTTCGAAACCACATACTCCTGTAACCAGCTGCATGAAGTCAAAGCCTGGTCGTTACTTAAGTTGACATTAGTTAAGACCAGACAAGTCATGCATCTAGTTATGATAAAAAGGTGGTGGAGAGGTAGAATTCTACTAGACTGGTTATTTCAGTGGCAGGGATTTGGCATGTTGTAAAGTCAAGGACAGAAGAGGAACTCCAAAGAGGTGAATTCCAGGGTTTAAAGAGCAAATTTTCACTGAACGTAAAATCTAAGTGATTGAATCGAGTAAAGAGTGTAGTACATCTGAAATAACCAGACTCCAGTGAAGCACCTAAGGTGTCACAATACAAAACCAGCTGGAAAGAGCATTTACTTGTCAAGGCATCACCATCTTTGAACTTTGGAAAAGTCCTTCCTTTCTATTGAGAATTTCCAGATACATATTTTTATTTTTTCTCTCTTAAATCTTGAAAAAATCTTCCAGGAAAAGAAATTAAGACTTTGTGGTCATTTTCTATTATAGTGCCTCTGCCTCCCTAGGTCTCTGCCCACACAGTTTTTTATATAAAATATTATTTTTGGCATGCTTCAAAATGGTCGTTACAGCTTCCTGTTGGGTCATAACAAAACCAATATTCCTCAAAATAAAGTTCGAGGGCTCGCAGCATTCCCCAGGTGGCCGTTGCTGGAAAGAGGGGCTGGCAGACACGGCCTGGTGAGGGACCTGCTGTGGGTCCCCCCCTCAGCTGGAGGGCTGGGTCTGGATTGCAAGGAGCTGCTGTGGAGGGCTGGGGTCCATACGGCTTTTCTCCAGCTATTCCCAGCTGGTGCAACCCCCTCTAGGTCATTCCTTGCTCCTGTTAAAGATGGAAACTAACAGCTACCCACAGAGTAGGCTAATCTTTCTTTTATTCATATTTACCAAATATATAACAAATACACTTCAAAAATTAAAAGAGAGTCTGATCCTGATTCATTAATAGCAGCACCTAAAGCAGCAGATGGACTGTGGCTACAGGACTTCAATATATCCATTATTTAGGCCATTAATTTCCTTTTCAGTGAAAACAATTGGCTTCTGATGCTCAGGGGGAAAAACAACATGATCCAAAACAAGTTTTAACTACACGTTCATCTTCTATGAGGGCAGGTTAAATTCACAAATGAGTAGAAAGGACAGAAGTTAATAATTTACTATTTTAGAGGATGGAAAGAGATATACATTCTTCTGTATAACATGCTTTAAGTAATTTTTGTAAGGGAAACTCCCTGGATATGGTTTTCTAATTGCTCCCTGTAAAACCCATGGGAAGAGCTGCTTTCTTTTTCTTTCCTCGGGTCTTTAGTGCAAGTAGAGCCCTACGAGTAACTAACACTTTGGAGAATCCCAGGCAGCGGGCTCAGAGCATCACCATTCCCCAACGATCCTTTCCCCGAAAGAATCCAGCACCGACAGGGATTCACACACACTCCTGCTTCCCTCAGACCATTCCCCGTGACACCAAATGCGTTTATTATAAAGCCAGCAACGTCTGCTCAAACGTAAGTTTTTAAAATTAGACTTTTATAAGGATTACTGCTAAGAGAACAGTGTCAGGGAGAGGTATTTCACACATCAGGGGTGACGAATTCCACCTAATAAGACAGGGAGGTGTGGCATTATAGCCTTGAAATTAAACAATATTTTTCTAATAAGTAATCTTAAATGAAACGTTATTAGAAGACAGTGAAACCGACTATTTTCAGGCTCTGACACAAGGTCTTTCCAAGCAATTAGCTTATGGCAGTGAACTGCCCCATGTAAAATGGAAGTAAAATTTTAGTTGTTTAATACACTAACAATCCCAGGGAGGAATTATTAACCTCTATTCAGATCATTATTATTTTTTCTTTAAACTCTCCAGGTTGCTCGAGTCCCAAGTAGGAAAGAATAAACCAGGGGACAGGCCCATTGCCTCCAGCTCCTTGCCTCTTTCAGCTGCCCAACCGGTCAGAAGGACATTTCTGTGCTCGTATTAAGATGCACTTCGTACAAATTGCATTGACTTTTTACCTCTCAAATGACAGGGGGGTTGCACAGGTCTGTAGAGAACTGAATTTCAGAGACAACATGTGCTTTTTCTACACGCTCTCATGGCTCACGAGAAACAAGCCATTGGAGAGAGGTTACATCTCAAGCCATTCGCTGTGTCGGGGACCTGGGGATTTAGACCCCACAGCCAGACATTTACAAACCGTCCTCCTAAGGACCCACCAGGTTTGGAGAGAAGGGCTCTCAAAGTTTTGGAAGAAAATGTTAAATCACAGATTCCTCATTCTGTAACTTTTCATTTTTCTGTAAAATTACTGTTTATTAAATAACAGAAAACATTCCAGATGAGAAAAACTGTACTTTCAACTCATCATTTTGCAATGAATTGTCTTCTTTCCAGTCTGTAAGCTTTCTATCGTGGAATATGAAAATGTTCTCAAGTGTTTGTGGTTACAGGAGAGCTGATTTTTAACTTGCTGACAATATCACGAGATAACTTCACTAGCCCATAAAATAATTATTACTGCAACAATTTGGATTATCCTAAATGAGATTGCAAAGGTTAGATTTTACTGATCATAAGTAAATACTACTTAAAATCTGAAGCAAGTACAACGTTGCCCCACTTTTGTGCTAGCCTAAATAGGAACAGATATTTCTGGTAGTTTCCCATACAATATATTCTACCTTTAAATAAATGGAAATTAAATTCTCAATGACAAATTGGGAGAACATGAACGAGATGATGATGTCCTGCTAGAAAGCAGAGGTGAGGGAGAACTTTAAGAACACCTTACTTCTACAGTGGTAGCCACTAAAATCTCTTGGAAAAAAATCTGTACCTGAAGAATTAGCAGCTGTCAACTAGGTTAGTCCTCAGCAAAAACCTGACGTCATCAGAATTCAGCTGTAATTGGGACAAAGACAACTCTCCAACAGTTTACTGTACAGCAATAAAATAGTCAACAATGCTGCACTAATCAAACTGTGAAGCAGCTCTCATTAGATGACTATCTCTGCATGAATAATGCACTACTACATGTTTAGGTTTAATTAAATGTAATACATAAAATTTTCTTGTAGCGAATATAGGTATCCATATGCCTGTTATACTTGACTTCAATATTTCATCTATTTTTCTCACATCCGCTCATTTGGGCAATTTATCATATTGTCAGACTACTAATGTAAGTCATTTATAGGAAAAGTTTTTGATAGCAATTTACAGCCTAACTAGGATTATAATGCTGCCACTGTAGATATTTAACACTTCTGTAAACGTGTATCGAGTGCGGTAATTGTGAATGGATAACTCCATTTAGAAAGAAAAAACAAAGGTCATCCTGACATGATGAAACGATTTTAGGAGGACTTAGCTTTTGATTCTCATATCATTAAGATTGCCCTGCATGGTGGAAATCCTACCTCTTTTCTTTTACCCCTTCCCAAAACAGTGTTTTGCTCCTTTTACCTTTTTTTTAAATTTTTTTTTTTTTTTTTTTTTCAGCCCATGCTGATCGATTCTACACATTTTCAGTCTCTGGGCATTTGGAGGTCGCACTACTCACAGACTTCTGAATCTGGAAACTATCCAGGAGAGCTTTTTCCCCTTTTGCAGGAGTTATCTATTACTGCAGGAAAAAAAAAGTTACCTATATCCCTGTACTCCTCGCATTTTGTAAACCTCCTGCCTGCTTTGTTTCAGGAGCCAGACATAGGTCCAACTTGCCTCAGCTCCCACCCCTGCCTGATTTCTGCAAAGCACAGAAAATTGCACTGCTAACTCCACATGCCAACATCTGCAGATCTGATTTCACTCTGTAAATAGATTATATCCAATATTTATAAAAAGATTAAGCTAATCTGACATTTAATTAATGGAAACGGCAATGTTTGACTTTTTATTTTAATAAGCAACACCCTTTGTTCCCACAGAAATCATTACTAGCAGTATGTTAAAAAAAAAAAAAAAAAGGCAGAAAGATTTAACAAAAGGTTCCATTAAATTAGAGAGCAATAAACAAACACAGCCAATTTATGCATCGGAGTCATTAAATGTGTATCCTCTCCAACACTTTCTTCACAGATAGTACTTAGGTCTGCTACAATTGATCTGCAGGGAGCAGTTACCTTAATTATAAAATGAAACACCTCTGCTAATGCAGTCTTGGAGCCTTGTTAGTTTACACCCCAGACATGTGGCTCCGAATGGGCTCCAAATGCTAATGCCAGTAAAGGCAGACATCGGCGGTCTCTGATGTGCAGTGCTTGGCAGTCCATGACCGTGCTGCCTACCAGGCACCCCTGCTTTTTTTTTTTTTTTTTTTTTTTCCCTCCCTCTTGCCCTTGGGGTGGAGATAAAATGCAAGAACTCTTTGGTCCGGCTCAGCGTGTACTTTTGAATAGTTCATTCATGGGCAGCCATTTGTACAAGAAGTCTTTTTATCTGATTATCTGCCCTCATTGTTAGGGCTTGTGCCTAGATGTGATGAGCCTTGCAGGAAAAATTAAAGAAGATGTAAACAGTAAATGCAGACATTTTGCAACATAGCTAAAAATAAATTGCACTACAGGCAATTATGCAAGTTTTACTGGATACATTAAAAAGACATTAAATGCACAGCTGTTTTAAGTGTCTTTTAAGCTGATAAATTAACTGTCTAATAAATTGTAAGATTTGTCAGCTAATAATGCTATTTTATCTGCTTTAACATATGCCTTCCTAGTTCATGAAGCATTATTGTAAGTGCCAAAAGGAGATAATGTGCATTTTACAGTGTTATGTCTTAAGTGGAATGGATCATTGGCCATGAAGAAGTGTGTTAATAAATCTCCTAGGCTTTGTTAATTGCACTCAATGAAGTGTCACTGTTAAAACACAAAAGATGTGATAGAGAAAGCTGAACATAATGTCTTTCAGTTTTACAATTAACAGTTCACTAGGCAAATCGACCAAAAAGACCATAATTTGTTGAAGCCTTATTAACTTACATTTTCCTAGTCAAGGTCATAATTGTGAATGGCTTAAAGCTATCTTTTAATGCTCATCAAGAAGAGTAACCTTGCTAGAGAGAACGAACTTTTCCGTCTCTCAGTAGCACTTATCACTTGCTTTGCAGGTAGAAGACAAATAAAGCTGAACTTTGTTATACAGCCATCTCTTTCAGTCACTCACCACCAATAAATGCCACTCTAAAGGTGGGAAACATGACTGCAAACATCTTCTCCCTACGGCAAATAAAAAAATGCAAAAATGGAAAAAAGGTTCTTTAAGAACTGTACAAGCCTATCAGAGCTAACCTAGTGCAGAGAGCCAAGACTTGATTTAATTTGAAGAACTATTCATCAAGATTTGAGGTTTGAGAGTTTTTCCACTCTCCCCTGGAAACTGAATTCAGTGCAGAAGAAAGAAAATAATCCAACACGTTTAGCAAACAATTACCAATATCAAATACAATCGCTAAATACCTTTCATGAAGAGGAGCTATTTCCATAATTCTTATTAAATATTGATTATTGAATGTATTAACACTTCACAACATCTCATCAGATTAGCACTACCGGGCTTTGTTGAAAAATCTTCCCACTTAAGACCATTTTGTGATAATATATTTTTTTTCAGCAGGGTAATCAGAGTAAATACCGATAATGTTGAATTGACATACAGGAATACAGATATATGATCACCATCTCACTAATCCTCATGAAGTAATGAGAGCACATGATAGAAGGATAATGACCAAGTGTTAATTTAAGTCTGTAATTTCTTCCTAAAAATCTCAAAATGCAGAATACAATGATCTCATGGAAATCACCGTATATTTAAATCTCCGACTACAAATGCTATCGCTTGCCATTAATGCGACCGTTGCATTGTGCTGTACTACTTTAAATACGCTCAGCACTGGCTGTTAGATTTGTCTGATAACAGTTGTAATACTCTTCCATGATGCACACGAGATGGTAGAATATATATAAAATACATATTAATAAATCATTCTGCAAGCATTAAAAATAATGAAAGGCACCCAGCTTTGCTGTTACTAGGTTACAGGATGCCACCCTGAGCCACGCAGTCGATCAGAGGGCTCTTCAAGTCTGACAGAGAACATTGATTGCCCGTGGCTGGACAAAGAGAGGATGCTCCCAACTCCAGGACCGGGCTCCTGGCTGCAGGGCAGCCCTTGCTGGAGGTGGAGGAAGAAGGCAGAAACCAGAGGAACAGGATGGGTGATGCCAGCACCTAGAGCACCAGGACGAGGGTGGGTGTTGGTGGGTCTGTGTTCCATCTCCATCGGCACCTACAGAGCAGGAGATGCTGCAGATCCGCTCGTACGGGTGCAGTAGGGAGAGGATGCAGCGGCGGTTCAGCGCTTGCTGCCCAGCTAGGGGTGTATGCCTCACCTCAGCTTTACACCGTGATGGACAACACCTACACAGGCTATGACTCTACTTGCCCACTTCAAAATTAAGGACAATAATTTTCACCTTTTACCCCAAGATACAATGAGGTTGTATCAATATCTGCCAGGGACTCAGATTCCTGGGTACCAGGGCCTATCCAAAACACAAAACATCACTGCTAACAAACAGCAGCCTTCAATAACATCTCCCAAAAACCTGGGAATATTCCTCACATTCTTAATGAAGCCCAAACTCTTAAAACCTTTTTTTAAGAATGCAGAATCAGAGGGGTCACAGCTCTCCAGTCTAGTCCCTGGGCTTCAGAAGAAAGAATATCCAATTAAAAAAAAAAAAAAAAAAGGCGGTTTGGTATTAGTCTGAAAGACAGCATGTGCACAAGTCTTACAGATAAAAAGTTACTGTCAGAAAACAAAGAGAACCCCTTCCTTTCCCACAAGGCTGCCTTTAGCAACAGGATTGTTTAAACAACAAGCAGTGTATGTGCATATTAGAGAATACCTGCAGAAAATCAATATTTTCAACTAATACCTGTGAACACGCATCCTAAAAACCTCTCCAGAGCAATAAACTTACCCAACCAGAAAAGGCAAAATGAACACATCATTTGTGTCCAAGCAAAGCAACCTGTGCTTCAAACTCCATAGCTAGCAATGAGGCCAAATATTATCCTTAAAAACCGTGCCATGGATGATTTTGCATGGTGTATCATTTTCTAATAGTAGATAATCAGTGAAAGGATTGGACTAAAACTTAATTGGAAACGGTATCTGGTATAAATATATATGTGCACATAAACACGTGTAGAGCAAAATAGAAAGGTATACACATGAATAGATATATATTTCCAACTCAGTTACTCCACGGCTGACAAAAGCAATTTCAAGAGATCATCTTGAAACCACTGACACCAAGATAACACAAAATAGCTGAAACGCTATGTTTTCTAAACAAAGATATTTATGTTTGTACTAGAATAGCTCAGCTATGTAAAGAGTAATAGCTGAAGAAAGCCATCCTGGGAAGCCGGGAAACCTGTAAAAATCCAAACATCCCACCATTGCAGTTGGCTCATTCCTTCTTCACTTGCATATCGACTAAAGGACCGGGACAGGAGCACATGCAAGAATTCAAACTCTGTCTGCTCCAGCACAGGGATGCGTCCCCTCGTGCAAAACTTGGTATTAAGGCTCAGTCTTGCCGCAAGCAGTGTGCTCCTGCCCAGGTACAGTCTTGCATTTGACCTGTTAGGGACAATCCCCAAAATGCTGTCCTGACAGCTAGGTTCAGATAACTCCCACACCTCTTACAAGCCGCTTTCTCGTTATTTTAACAATCCGAACGACGAAGCCTGTTGTTTGTCTGTGTGTTATTGCTAGAGACACGATTAGCAAAAATACCCTAAAGGTTTACAATTTGATTTCATGTGTAAGTCATGCAGGCATATACCTATCATAAAAAGAAATGCAAACTTTGCTTAAAACAGCGTATGGAATCTCAGACTGAGCAATCTAATTGGCTGTGTAAAGATTCAGGTATCTTTAGAGTGACATTGAGTCTGGTTTCGAGATAATGTATTTATACTTTATGACGATTCAATTCAGTGAAGAAGAATCTATCACTATCCATAGATTGTTAGTATGAAACCAGATGAACACAGCTGGTTTTGCCTTGGTAAATTGAGATCCCTTTAAATCTCAAATACAAATCGATGCTTTGAGAATTACAATGGGAAGGTCTCAGCCCTCCTGTATTGATCCAAGCCCAGCAAATAGGCTTTCAAAAGACATACGGCACAAGTTTTGCAGAACTCAGCTAACCAATCTTCTAGAAAACATGTAATAATTCACTCCCCTGGCCCCAAAACATTTATCTTGAGTAGCATGATTTCCTGAGATAATAAATTACGATTCTTCAGGTTAAGAGAGGGTTGCTTGACTAGACAAGTTTCCTGGGCTGACACTACAGCACACTGAGAAAGACCCTGGAAACTACACTTGAGTGGAAAGGTCCCTGTGACTCCCTGGGAAGGAAGCTGGCTCCTTGTCTTCAGCGATGCCTCTGCAAGAACAAACAAAGCAAACTTCAACTCCGCTTTTTGTTTTTTTTTCTTTAAGTTGGCTTCAACAGTTCTTAAAGTGTTCTTAAATCACCTTGAATTTAATTTCTCTAAGCCATGTTTAAAGAGAATAATTACCATCTGTCACAGTTGGTTAATCAGAATCAGTGTACTACAACTCATTCACTTTTTATTAAAAAAATAACCCTTCAGTTACTAAATTTTCTGGGATCTTTCCCGTGAAGACACAAGCCATGCTTGTCCCACAGGAGCTACTGACACCGCTCGCAAAAGTTAACTAACCTATAAACAAGCACACAGATGCTGGTTCATATAATGTTGCCACATCAATTTTATTATCCTATGCCTATACCAGTGGTTTGTTTTTTATTTAGTCTCTTGCGAAGCTCAGAAAACATTAACATATGATTCAGATAAACGGCCACCCCATAAAGACAGGGAACTTTTAGAAAGTGGCGTCACCGTAAAGATATTAAGATTGTAAAGTTAAATGCTCTGCTAGTGTCCGTTTGGGAAATAAAACACTTGAGAAAAATCAGTCAAAAGAAAAAAAAAATAAATCCCTGCACGCTACCAGATTAGCACGTGTGAATCCAGAGTAACCTGAGCACTGACTTAGCCAAGCATGGCTAAAGCTGGAACAGTAGCAAGAAAAGAGATGGCAATTTTCTCGAAACTGTGAACAAAAGATCTGAACGCCAGCAAATAGCAATGAATCCTCTTCATTCACCAAAACCAACTAAGTGGTAACAAATTGTGAGTTTCCAGTTGGAGACAATTGGCCACGAATAATTATGCGAGATGCTAAAGGCTGGTTTAACTCTTTCTTCCACCCGTTTCTGCAAGGCATCAGAAGGGAGAGCTGTAATAAGCGTTGCATGCTGGGACCCACGCCACGTTACAACCAATTTACTTTCTCACAGAGAAGTTCATCCTGCTGAGAGAGCAGGTTTCCATAGATAAAAGATGGGATCTCAAAACAAATTAAGGCTACGTGAAGCATGCCTGCATTTTACTGTAGTAAATTCTGCAGAGCTTGCCTGTTGGCGGGGGTGAGCTGTTATGACTTAAGCAGATACCAATCTGAGATATGTTAAATAAATGAAAAAGCTGAAGTTACTTAACCAAGCTCAGTGCATTGGAAGGAACAATACTGGATGCGGCCTTTTCTCCCTCTAATGTTTCAATCCTTCATTATTTAGTTTAATTTAATAACAACTTTGTAGGCAATTTAGTTGGTAGGCAGAAGAATCAATAAAAAAAGAAGTACTATTTTGCTTGGAGATGACGAAGGATGTTTTCAAAATCTTTTGTTTCAGATCATTATACTAAAGCATTGGGGGGTAATTCTACAAGTGTTTTGAGATACTGTTGGATTTCACATTTAAAACGTTACATTATCAGCTTCTAATAAACATTTAGCAAGGACTACAGATAAGAATATTTTTTTTAAAGAACTCTATTTTCTGAGTCATTTTGTTTACGAGCCGATTGTTTTGCATGAATCTGTTTGAAAGCACATTTTGTTTTGATCCATCCTTCTCAGCCTTGCAGATAGGAAGAAATGCTGAAATTATTTGCAAATGAGAATCATCATCTTCACATTCAGAGACTGTAGAGCAGAACAGAAATTGCTAATCCTAACAGAAATTGCTCATCATAGGCATGTAATTAAATTTCTCACTGAAAGAAAAAAAAAAAAAACACACCCAAAACAATCTTACTATTTGAAACATGAAACACCTGAGCTTAACATTTTTGGCCAAAAGCTTAAGTCAGACCTCTCAGTTATTTTTTGTATCATGACACTGGCATGGATTTAGAGATGCAGTGTTTCTGAAGATCTTGTTTTATTTCTTTTACTTAATTCTTTCTCTTCCATACGGGTGGTGACTGCCCTCCAACATTACTCAGGCATATGCTTCTCTCTCAAACTCTGGTAGACTCATTCGTTCTTGGACTTAAAAATAGTCTATAAATCAATCATTGGCACATTATTACATTGGTACATTATTACACTGGGCGCAATAATGTAGTAATTGCAAGTTAATCATAATATAATAATGTGATATTAATATAATTATGCTATATTAAGAATATATAATTGTGTAATATAATAATTGTAAGCTAAAATGCCTGGATAGAAATAATCTCGTTAAAGCATCACCCTGCAAACTAAACGCCCAATTCTTTCAAACCCCACTTCTAGCAGTATTACTTTCTTATTATCCTGCAGTACATAAGCAGGTGTTATTCACACCTTCAATTCATATAGGTGATTTATTAGGAGATATACTGAAATGTACTTGCCAAGGGAGGATGGTGAATTTACTTTTTCCTGATTATGGCCCATTCTTTAACAGCTCAGTAAATATTTTCCTCATCCCTTTAATACACATTTGAAGGATAAACAACCCAAAGGAGGGAAATCAGTCAGATGAAGAAAAAAAAAAAAAAAAAAGGCCATGCAGGTTTCCATCAGATTAAGTATATGTTTTGGTAGCGTATGAAAGAAACTGCAAGAATCACCAAAAGAAGAATGTACAAATTTGGGGGGAGATTTTGCTATTAGCCTGCTCACAACCCAGGGCAAGCAATCTCCAAGCAGCCCCCTCTCTAGTCTCCAGGATATATATGTGCACATTCTATATATAAAGGGTTATAAATAAAATAAAAAGAGGGATTTGCCATTATTTTAGAGAAGATAAAGTGGAACCCACCTTTGGTATTTATACAGTCTCATAGTATTTTAGCACTTAACATCTTTCCTCAGAGCACCGCTGCGGGACTCGGGAGCGCTGCTCTGGCAGGCGTGCGTGCAGGGATGCGGAGCCCAGCCTCGTCTGCGGGTTGGGAGCCTTAGGGCTGGGAACACCTTGCTGAGGGGCCCCTAGACTAGGGAAAGGCATTTTCTTGCCACATCTTGGGAAACAGCCTGTTACACCTGTCCTCCTCCTCTTTTTCAAGCCACAGACCTAGCATTTGCACACCCCCATACAGAAAAAAAGAAAAATCACGGCTTCTACCCACCACCCATCAAATTTACCCCATTTCAGGAATTTTGTTTATGAATAGAGATTAGCAACAGTAAACCAAATTCTAGACCGATCTTCTTGTTGAGCTTAACCTATTCTGTATCTTTCCTACAGGATTTACATATACTATTCTCCATGAATCTCACCACAAAAGTCAAACCTGCCTCCTTTACACCCTGGCTGGATCAGCATGCCTAACCTCTCACCCTCGTTTTTGTTTTTATTTAACTATAACGTCTTTTAAAGCCAAGAGAATTTTGGTCTAAGATGTAAGTCAGATGTGGATATTGGCATCATCTTTCTTTTTATGCTAATTAAAAATAATAACCAAGTGCTGCCTTCAGATAAAAAATTGCGTCAAGGCTTTCAGAGTGGGGTTTTTTGATACCTTATTCATTCTACCAAAGCCAGAAGATTTTTGGTACAACACCAGGAACAAAGAGCCATACCAAATCACCTCCTTGGTTGCAACCTCCATCAGAATTTTATTTTCTCAGATCATAAAAGCTTTTTATAACATCACAAAACCTTATATATGGACACTAGCAAACACAATCCTGGAAAACTTGCATCAAACCCTCTGGCAGCCTCCACAAGTAGTAGCAGCAGGATGCTTAAGAGATCAGGTGTAAACAACAGTTCTTGACCCTTGGGTCTAAGCAGATGAGCAACATCAACCTATCAATCACTCAGAATTGTTGTCATCTTCTACTCATATGCTTGCCATAAATCCCCACCGAATTCAATGCAGCTGTGCTGCTGGAAATGCAGATCTGGACTCACCGCAGTCCCAAACCTGACCCATTCCTCACAGCTGCCAACCTGCTCCCCCAGTCCTTTTGCCCCACTCACCCAAAATAATCTCATCTAAACAGACCGCTGCAGAGGGTTAGCATAGCTCTTGTTACCTTCTGTGGGAATTTCAGCCCCAAAGTGTTTAGACGCTTAAAAAACAGAAGGCAAACAAGCCTAACATTCAAAACAGAGCTTGTAGCAGACAGCAGGATTTACCATGGGTATTAAGAAGATTGTGGTGTGCATATGCTAACGCCACAGCATGCAGCGAGCGTGCAGCCCCTCTATCCCTGTCGCTGCTACATCGAGCCCTGCAGCATCGCAGGACTGGAAACTGCATCTCCTTTTGTATCCTCTTTAGGGACCATTGTGCAAGAAGGACTGCAAGTTACTAAAATATAAATTTTTTTTTTTCCTCTATTAGGCTGACATCTCAGTGTCAGAGATAAACCTTCCGCTCTCCAGATGATACACCCGCTCCCGCAGCACACACTGCAGAGGGGAAAGGTGGCAGAGAGCCAGCTGGATCTCTCATCCTGACAACATATTTTTGCAGATTATGCAAAACCGGCAACATTTAGCTTTAGAGGAACATCACAGCTGTTCCCCTTACCCTGTCAATCCCAGTATCAAACTCGCAACAGGTTTCATTTAGGAAGGGCCTAAAGTGCTCCCAAAGTGGTGCTTTCCTCACACACGGCCACGTACAAGCAGTGTGAGAAGTTTAACAGCATCCCTTCAAGGACAGCACCAGCTCCACCAGGCAGAGATATCACAGGCTGCCAGGGAAGGGACCAGCACAGAAAACTGATTTTTGTCATCACATTAGGTGCTTGTCCCAGATTTGCTTCTTGAAGAATTATATACAAAAAATACAGTATGGGGCAAGCTTCATTCATTTATACTTGTGCAAAGGGATCACTCAAAACCCAGAAGGCTCCTGCTTCAACCCAGAGGCTGAAGCTGAGGAGTCCCTTGACCACAGAAGCACCTCCCTGGCTTTGACCAAGCCGAGCAAGGCTCCCAAAGAGCAAAGAACCTCTCTGGGGAGCCAAACCTGGCTGAAAAGCCTATTAACAGAGGCAAGGAGACTCAACTATGCACATTTAAGAGGCTATTTTAATTTTAAAACAGAAGGGAGCATTGCATTTGATAGTGCACAAAGTATTATAATGCTCCAGTCATCCATAACCTGTAAACACTTTGGTTAGTGGCTCATTTTGGACCAAATGCCTTCACATGGTGCTAAAACCAGATTTTTGCCCATCAGCGGGACGCTAATCTGCTTATTAATGCATTACTCCTAACAGCAGTACATAATGATTTTTCTAACCTATTTCTAAAGGCCCATATGGGAAAAATTACTTGTGAAAAACTTGAATATTAAGACCATAAATAAAATTTAACATGACATCTTATTGCACAATAAACCAAATGGAGGTGATGCTGCGTGTGTAGGTGTGTTGAAAGGAAACAGGGACACAGCATAGCAAGCTACATTCAATGTCTCAATGTATATCCAAACATCCTTTAATATAAAACAATGCAAAAATGTTTGACCCAGCTGAACCCAGTTCCTGCAGAAACTTTCACCCTGTATAAAGCCTGCAGACCTTCCCTGACAGAAAGAATGGTAGTTCCCACACAATACCAAAAAAAGAAAATTAATGTAAAAATTTAGATAAAAGTTAGGTCACAACCTCCATTTGCTTAAGTGTAAGCCTGTCATCTTACTTTGGTGTAGCTGCATGCCATGATTTTTACACAAATTTGTGCAAAGTGGGGCCAGGTCCTGCTGCAGTCCCTACGCTCAGCTCGGGGTCTCCAGCCATTCTTGGTGGCACGGCTGAACCTGCATGTCACTCATTGATTTATCTTTTTTATTGTCCATTAGTGCCATTTCTAGATTTCTGAAACAAGCTACGATGGGGTCCCAGGTTTATGACACGTTACACAATACAGCACTCAGCTGTCATGGGGGAGAAGAACATGGCAGGAAGGAGGACTACGTGGCTAAAACCATTAAACAGCAGCAAAACTTCATTGATATTTTCAACCTTTTTCCTTACATTCTACCAAGAGACCTGTGAAAAAAATAAGTTATAGAAAGACTGGAAAAAGGTTGAAGGACTTAAAATTTTGTGGCAGAACTTCTTTCACTGAACTCCAGAACAAGAAGGACAACCATAGAAAAACCTGTAGTCACTCCAAAATATTTGAATGATGATTATTTCTCTAATAATAAATTTATTCCATGGATGGTTGTTAGTGGCAGGCAGTAGATAATAGTTGTTCTGGAGTAACTGCTGATAAACCAGAATAACACCAGAAGAAAAGCAAGTGACCATGGATTAGCTCTGCTCATGCAATAACCACGATGCAGGGCAAGGTTGTATTTATGGGAAAACTCACATCCTTTGGTAGGCACCTTTTAATTACTGTTTAGGCTTGATCATATTACTAATGACATGCCTAAGGTTTGTTTGGTGGTACAAAGACAGAGCTGTATTTGTTCACGTGTTTCAGCTGATTTTGTCATTGAACAAATTACATCAACCCCCCCCATCAGCGGAAGCGGGGTTAACTTCAAACATCAGAAAGGCAACGGTTAAGTCAAACTCCGGCAGCTCTTCAAAAGTATTTGAAGAGAGCAGACGTGGTGGCTGTGAAATGAAGCAATACACGGGAGGAAGGGGGAGCCTGCACAAAGGTTTGGTTTCACTTCCACATTTGCAGGATTATTGATGTCCTCGGCTCCCGTGTACTTGAGGCAGAGAGTTGCCAACAGCCGTATTTGATGGGCAAGGGGAGTAATGAATTTCTTATCACAGAGAGAGACGTTATTTCTCGGATCTAATCTTCACTGATATTGGCAAAGAATTTTCATAGCCTCTTCATCTACTCATATTGAAGTCATAGTTTTAAAATAATACAGAAAGATTTATTTTTATTAGGAGTTATGAGGCAGGTTGTCAGCTCCAGTTTGCCCAGCAACAGACACCAAGGAAAGGTGAAGTTCAGAGCCAAACCTCAGCAATGATATCCCGTGCAGATGATGTCAAATACCTCCTACGAGGCACAGAGACACGAGGCTAGAAATCTTGTGCTAAATAAACATGTCATCTCAACAACAGCAAGCATGAAACACTAGCCTGACTTCTGCACACTTCTAATACATGTCAAGGTGTGTAGGAGGTCTCAGTGCAATAATTTTCAAAGTGCTGTGTAGAGCTGATATCAAGAGCATTTTCCAGGAAAAGAAATCTCTTTTTTTTTTTTTTTTTCTTTTTTGCCAAAACACAGCCTGGACTGAAACACCCTGCAAGGGGATTTGAAGGGTTAAATACTTGTTTCTGCTCAAATGTGTTGCAAAAGCATTTGAAGCAACTGTTGCATGAAAGGAATGGAGGTGGTCGGGTTTGGGGTTGGTTTTTTTTTTTTTTTTTTAATTTTATTGAGAGTTGTTAAAACTAAAAATTCCCATATACTCTCACTTCCCTTTAGAGGTCTACTGGGGTTGGCTTATTCCTCTGCTTTGATATGCAAATGGGCAGCTTGCTTTCCTGCAGGGGACACTGGACGGCGTCCAAGGAACACAGAGGAGATGTCCTGTCAGGAGAGCAGCCCGGCCGCCTCGAACGCTCCTTGGGCAGCACCGAGAGCCAAGCTTGTGTTTTGGCTTAAAAATAAAATACCTTTGTTAATAGTTTTTTCTTCCAATATAAATGTTTATATATTTACCCTGCTAGTCATCTCTGCTGGCCAATAGCAAGAAAACAACAGTTTAGCTGTTCCTTTTCGGCCAGTGCGTTACTAAACTTGTATTGCTCTTTTGGAGATACTATTTATGCTGCCCTTCATTTATGTGATAGAATATAGGTTATTTAAGTAGCAGTTAAAGCATTCAGCTGCAATGAACAGCCATATTTTTAGAAATGTGATACATTTATTTCTGCTGGGTTGTTTTCTCATTACTTTTCTATCCGGCCCATTTCATGGGGAAGAAACAAGGAAAAGTTCATTTTAGGTTCCACTGCCTGGCCCCTTTAAGTTCCACTCTTTCTCACTTTCTTGTTTTTCTGCCTTTTCTTTTCACTGACATAATGGAGTACCTATAAAAAAAGATTAAATGGTGCCATAAAGTTTTATTAATGCCTTACATCATTGATATCTTCTCTGTATTGATAGTTCCACTTCCATTATTGCTACTTAGGCATTTAATTAGTGATTCATACAGTATGTTGTAAACTACAGTATTAGCGTTAACCATCTATATAAAAGCCCCCATTATGTAAAAACTCTTCTCAATATTGTAATTGGAGTATAGTTATCCACTTTAACTGACTTGAATTAGATTATTATAGATTAATTTATAAAAAGTTACTTGTAAAGGACATTGAAGATCACGGAATATTAAGAGTGGAACTTCATTACAATAAAATGGACTTCAAGAACAATGGCACTGTCTGAGTTTTATATAAATCCATTACAATCTTCTTGTAATAGGAACAATAACTGTTTTATCTGGCAACTCAGTGATACTTAAGGACAGAAAGACAGACTGTTAAGAAGAAAGAAGTATGCAAAATTAAAGGGAGGATGTGCACTTAAATCCTGGATAAAGCAGCAGAGAGAAAACGTGTTCTTTGCAGAGAGAACTTGGGTAAGAGCAGAAAATATAACATCGATGGCTAACATGGAAGAAGTGCATGGAAAGCCACATGATTCAGAGGAGGAGGGCTACAGTTAAGTTAAATATGAACTCTGATGAAATCACTGATCCACAGGGTGTTATTCTGTATGTCACAGTAAAAACAGAACAGAATTTGGGCCATCTCCCCAGAAAACCCGTTCACATTTTTATTTGCCTCCTCTCTCCTATCTACACTATTCCACTCAACTCATGAAACGACATGGTCTGGAGCATCACTTTGCTGACCTGACAAATTTACATCAAAGGAAATACTGAGCTTAGGCCATGTTTTGGCCCTGGTGTAAGGGCCAAATTGTAACGAGTCAAAGCTCCCATAAATAGAGTCTTCACACATGGAAGCTCCACGTGCCATTACACCACTTCTAGTAAGCAGGAGAATGCAGAAGCTCTTTTTACATCCCAGCTCTGTACTTTGTGCTTTACATCCAAGCCGCCCACTCTTTGCCAAAGCCAAGAGATGAAGAGATCCCAGTCTGCTCTCTCCTACTGAGGGATCCCCTTTATAAAGGGATTTCCCAGAAAATCAACTCTATTGGCTTTAGAGAAGCTTCGCATCAGCAAGCACAGTTGAAGGCTTTCAACAAGCTCTTTGATTTTTGTGGCTGCACACAACTGTAATCAGTCCAGGCTTCAGGAGGTGCAGCCATTTTTCCTCTGCAGTTTTGTCATTTTCAGAAAAATATCACTTTTTCCTGATAGATAACACAATAACATCCTTTAAAATTTCCCAAGATAATTTTTATGTGGTTGAGTATTGGTCTGCCTTCCAAAGAGAGAGGGTCCTCCCCATCTTTCAGATTTGATAGACATAATGGCCATGGACTCTAATGTTTGGTCAGGGTTAGCAATACTGTGCTTGCCACCTGTATATTTGCAGGGTCCCTGAATAGCCATGCTGCATTTCATCTGGGAGGCAGGAGCTCCAGAAATCATTTCACCAAGTTAATCAAACAACTCATCTATCCTTACTACCACCTGTTGGGTACTATTTCACAGGCAGCGTCACTGGGAATAGTACAACAACAGTGAGGCTAATGATGTTTAGAAACGGCACAGAGCTAGAAAATACCAGAGCTACAGGGTGATGAACCGCTCACCCTGAGGGCAAGCTCAGGAGAACATCCCATGGTGACACAAGCAGAGCTGACCTACACATCTGCACGCGAGGTCTCCGACTAGTCTCTGACACGTGCAATTCCTGTTGCTCATCTGTTGGCCATCTCTCATCTTTCTGAGATTTTGCCACACATACAGATTCTGCTTCCTTCAGGGTGTTCAAGCTTTTATTCACAACTTGCTTCAGACCTTTGAAGGGTCCAACTCATCTGTTTGGATTAAATCCTCTACATTTTCTACTCTTTCTGATTGTCACCCCTGTACACACTCGGGATGATGCTGCCTGTCAGTAGGAAATTTGATTCCGCATGCAATTTGGCCCAAATGGGTGAAGAGAAGCTGATCAAGCTTGCCTCAACTTTCTGCACTGATTTCTTGTATAATACAGTCAGGTCAGGGCCTTGGACTATAGCTTTTGTCTGGCTTTGGACCATCACGTACCAAAAAAATACTTATATGTAAAGGATGCCCAATAAAGATTCCTTTCCCTGGCACAATGAGACTTTCTAGGTCTATATCTGTGGGACACACAGCTTCCTTGGGAACTGCTTCGGGATGATAGGTCATGGATGAAAGCTCCAAAAACTAAAATAAAATATAGAAGTCACCACTCTGCAGTCAAAATACCAGACACTTCAACGTCTTCTTCAATGTCAACTTGTATCAACATGCACAAAGAGAAACACCAACACCCCCCCCCCCCCAAAAAAAAAAAGACCTTTGGGGTGTATGTATGGCTCTCATCATAGGAGTCACATTAGAGAAACAAAACTTACAGTATGTAGGGTGTTAGTGAGGTTAACGGAACAGGACTAAATGCAGTGCTAACGAGGACAATGAAGAGGAAGGACCAGGCTGGAAGAGAACTAGTCCTTGAAGGTTACTGCAAAGCTATAATTAACAACAAACACTGTTCCACTGCTAATTTCCCTGCCCAACAGCCCACTGACTCATCCTGCTTTTTAGCGGGGCTAAGTAGAGGCACTTCCATTACATCTCACTGTTAAGATCACTTTTCTTAAACTGTTCGAAGCCACATTTATATTTTTCCGTCTCTGATACAGCTCAGAAATCAAAGCGGGTTTTTTATGAAACTAATCTGAAATTCTTTCCCACTCTCAGCTCCCTCTTTGCTCCATATTTCCCTTTAGCTTCAACTATTTAGAAACCATATATTTAAAAAAAAAACCCAAACAACCCTGAATGCAGTACAGAGAATACAACCTAGCTCCGACTGCCCATACTGTTCTTGCAGTCTCTCTCTGGCCATAAATTTTGTAGGAGAGCAATAGAATGCAAAACACATTAGCAGTAACGTGCTGAAATCCCTGTGCTACAGGGTAAATAGGAAATGCAACCGCACATTTACAATTTTGGCCAGCAAAATACCAGCACTATTCATTGATCTCATTAAAGACCAATCTACATTCAGGGAAGAATAAGATTGATGAGCTGTTAGACTCTCTAAACACAAAAAAAAAAAAGTTACCAGCTACATGCATGTGTAAACGGGCCAAAGAGAGGCACGAGAGTTTCTCTGCTCCTTTAGCCTAATTGCAATAATCACTCTGTAACATGGGCGTAGCCTCCCGTCACTGCAAGACTTGGATGTGAATCTGCTCTGCCACTTTAGAATAGCCAGTGCACAAATAACTAGCAGTATATTTAAATTTAATTGACTCTGGAAATTGAATACTTCGTTTAATTCTACTTTACCAGAAAGAGAAAACACTTTTGTTTCAATCTCCTCTAAGCATAAACAGGTCTAAACTGCAGCGTCTTCACCCACAGAGATTTCAACTCAAACATTATGGATACCTCTTCCTAGGGACCTGAATCTTTATCCCAGGTCTGCCACAGCCTTCACCCCTGTCGGAAAATTATTTTTGTGTCTCTTGAGTTTCCACAGCTGAAAAATGGGAATGAGAATACTTGCAGAGCTTTGGAGACCGGAAATGTAAAGCACTCCATTGGTGCAAGGTATTACTGTGTTGATGATGATGAAATAAGCTTTCATACATTGCTAAATTATTCAAGAACATCTACTACGGTTTCACCCCTGGCAATCCCAGAATGCATCTCAGTGCCATTACTCTGCAGGGAACAGCAGTGTTGAGTAAATGGCTATGAAACTCATATATTAACCTCACTTGGTGGCTGGAATATTCATTTCTTTGAGTCATTCTGAGCAAGAAAAGAAAATCTTCACTCTTAGAAATCATCTTTAGCTGACACATTAAGGAGCAGAGATGAACAAATAATTTCCAGTGAATAATGTGATAAATTTATTTTCCTTTTCTCTGTCCCCAAGCAGACTGGGATTTCCTCAAATGTATTTGTTATTCAAATGTATTCAGCAACTATCCTTCGCAGTGTTTTTCTTCTATGTTTATTGTGCCTGAATGTGCACAATACCCTTCTTTCCTTTCGCTTTCAGCTGCGGGGTTTGGTTTGGGGTTTTTTGGGAGGTAGGGGCAGGGGGGGATTGCTTTCATTAATCACCCAGGTGTATTTAATGGATGAGAAAACATCAGATTTTTAATGTCGTAGTAAGATACACAGTTAAATACGTACAATGGACGTGTGTGCCTATGGCAAACACCCTGCCCAGACCTAGCTGATCTGTTAACCAGGGTGGTTTTGGGGATTTTGCAGTGCCCTCGGTGGCTGGCATATAAAGGAGCAGGTGAGACACGATGTACGTTAAACATGCTGTCCATGAGCTGTTACTCACATATCATCTAACATGCAGCGTTTCAGCGGAGCCCTGCAACTTCAACCACCAAAGCACAGACTCTGTGACAGAAGGAGAGGAACCGCTGAGGATTTTTTTCGCAGTTTGGACAGCCTCTTAATGTGTTAAGAGAGATGTCTTGTCAAGGATATTTTCAGTTTTGTCGTTTTCTTTATTCCAAGCTACAGGGTTGGCATGTTTTGGAGCCATCCTAATGTATTAGCAAAACTATGGCCTTGGCTGTTATCCTTAACTCTGTTGTAAACCTGGCACAGGACACTTCTTTTTTCCTGCTGTAAGGTTTCCTTTATAAAAGGTGGATTATATGACTTTTTGAGAGATCTTTCAAGACCCTCCAACCCAGGTATTACGGTCATTTATAGATACAGAGTTAGCTACAAGAAAGAGACTCCCCAGCAATGGGTGCCCTGAGATGCATTTCCTTGAATTCAGTGAGTAAACCAAAGCCGTAGCTTGTACACCCGTGCTTAAAACAGTCTGGGCACATACTGCACATAAGCTGACTTTAGTACCCTCTGACATTTCCCATGGCAGTTCCTCTCTCTACCAAGAGGTATCTGAAGCACAGCCTTACGTGTTTTTTACTATTTTTTGCTACTGAAGAGACTGACTATGCAACAAAGGGAAATAAAACAGGTAATCAATAAACTGGGATTGTGATATATTCACAGGCACCCCCAATCATTAGCAGAGAATTACCCACCATCAGATTAATAAGCAAAGAACAACTGGGAAAAATATGTTGGTTTTGCTTGTAAGGCGGTGTTTTTTCTTCCCTACATCTTCATTCAAAATAAAGCAGCCAAACCTCAACATGAACTCAGAAGTCACTCCTTACAGAAAGTTTCTTTTGCCTTTTAAATCAGCAGAGAGACTCAAGAGCCACCCCTACCACAACTGCTCAGTGGCCAGAATTGCCTCTTTGGCAACTGAAATTGAAATAGTTCAATTATTTAACTGAAACGATGATATCTCAAGGCAGTGCCTGGCTCATGCTCCGTGCAGTCTCTTCTCCAAATGCTGGACGAAAGGCCAGAGCTGGTGCCGATACAAAGGCTTGCAGAGACTGCAGCGGGGTGCCAGGTCTGCTTCTGCGAAAAGAGTCACCTCCTAAAAGCTATGCCAACATTTTATTTCGCTTCCTGATACTCCTTTCCTTTAATTTCTTTAAAATTATATGCCATCAGTCAAGCTTACCCACGCAGTTTTGGCTCTCATCGACACACTTATAATGAAGAAGCCATATAGAAATATCCGGGGGGCTCAGGACCACGTGCCACGTACCCCATCCTCAATGAGCACTCAATGCCCATGTGAGCAACCTCATGAAATAGAGTTTATACTTAATTTTTCAAAAAAGTTTTTCCTTATCGAAATAAACAAACTTAAAAGTGAATCTTTTCTGTCTTTCTTCCCTGTCGCCACATCTCCTAAAGCCCAGGGAGTGGGAAGGAAACGTTTCTTTCAGCGAGATACTTGTTTCCCCTCGCTTTTGAATTCTTAAAAGAATATTGTTTCATACTCTTCCAAATCTGTTCTCCCTTCCCCGACTCTCACCTTACCTTCTCTTCCTCCCTTTTCTTGATGACTATTTTCTTTCTTCCTCACTGTTTTTCTTTCTTCTCGTCTTCTCCTAGCTCTGCTCCTCTTGTTTCACCATCTGGTTCTGTTCTCCTTATCGGTCTCCTTCTCTCTGCCGCAACCCTCATTTTCCCCTGCTTACACCTTCCCCGTCTTTGTCTCTCCTCGCCTTTCCACTCGCTCTTTTCCTGTCCTGTTTCCCCCAAGGTTTTCAAAGCGAAACACAGCTAGGGCCAGTTTTCCCTTCCTGCCTGCTATTAATTGAGCATTTCATGAATTCTCACTTCTGGTGGTGGCTTTGCAACTTTCTAGCTCACTGTTAAACCAGGCAGAGACAGCACCAGACAAATGCACCACTGAAAAGCCAACAAGCCTCAGCCAGAAAATTATCCCAGAGGATGAAAGTCACAGTTCCCACTGGGTTGGTTTTTTTTTTTATTTTAGCACTTGCTTTTTTAAAATTTCTTTACCATTTTCTGTGCTTCTTGAAGATGTGAGTTGGACTTTAATATACAGTTAAAAAAAAATCTTATCTTGAACCTTTATACATATTCAATGCTGAAGCAACAAGTAACTAAATTGGTAGCCTTTTTGTTTTCTTATCGTGCAAATCTATTCCTGAATGCTAACAAGCAAGTCTTTATATACTTCGTCCACTTGATAATAGACTAATAATCTTATCATGATGTTTTCTTGAACTTGAACTAGGTGTACAAAGTTAAGGCTGGAAATATGGGAAATTACTAAATTATATAACATTGCAGAGATATTACAAGGAATTTCTTATATTTCGCAGCGAAATATTGCCAATTATTGTAGCTGTCAATTTAACAATAGGCTTATTCACTATGGTGTTTGATTAATGTGAAATTATTCAGTTGGCTACCTTGTAGCTGGCCTATTTTTGTGTCCAATTAGTATGCTAATAATGGTAATTATGTTCTATACTGCATGTCTCATCACCTAGAGGGTTTTTAAAATGATAAAATAATGAGAATAAACAAGCTGATGCTGACATTCACTGGGCCATTCTAATTACTTACTGAGAGCACACTAGGGAATCAACACTCAACCAAAGAAAATGATTCTTGCTTACTTTGTTAAAACTACTCTTTTCAAAGAGCATTAATAGTTTGCTGCTGTTTTCTTTATTACAAGGGACTGCACTATTTTCCCTTTTATTTGCCCTGTTAATATACAGTACCAGGAAAAAGAAAAAAAAAAAAGATAATCAAATTATGTTTGACTGAAGCGATAACTGTTTGCAGGGGGTGTCAGAAAAAACAAATAACTGTAATTGTCAAATTATACACCTTTGTAATGGTTACCATTTATTTCTTCACTGCGTGATAAACATACTATCACCTTTCTCACCAAGAGAGCGTGGCATTTTTTCAGCGTGCTGGTATTGCCGTGTGATGGAAAACTGCCAGCGATATACCCTGGGGTGGGCTTCCCTCGCCAGCATCCGTACCCGCAGCCAGTCTGCGGCGCTGGGGCGACTCTTTCCCTCCCATCCCCTGCCCACACTTAAACCCCTCGGGACTGGTTTGGTTTGGTTTTTGGTGTGGGGTTTTTTTTTTTTTTTAAGCGTTGGATGTTTGTAAAGATTACACCCTACAAGACTTATATTCTGATGAAAGCTTTCCTGATGCGCAAACGGCATTATCATAATCAATAAATAATAGCACATACACTTGTTTATACTAGCAGTCAGTTTTAAAACAATGCCTGGCATCTGTGTGTAAACATGCAGACACCAGAAATATGTACACAGGGTTTGAAAACCCGTGTATTTCTTAGTCCTCCCTTATTCAGTAGTAACAGTATGTCTACTCGCTGGCTGCTTCAGAACAGTTTGCCGAGGACGGGACTCGGAGACATCTGTTACACTAACACCAGAATAAAGAGTCAGGATTTTCCAGTTTCAGCACAAAGCAAAACAGAGTTGGGTACAGAGGGTGAAACTTAGCAGAGCACGTGGGAATTCTGAATCCTTTCTGTATCAATTCAGGATTTATGCACAGCTTCAAAATTTTTACTTTTTTTAAAGAATGAAAAGTTGCGTGATGTCATAATTTAAAAAAATAAAGTTATTTTAAAAGTTACTATCCCAGGTACAAGGGAAGCTGTATGAAAACATAGGGTGGTCAGAGGAACGCAAGGATGTTACAGACCTGGGGCAGACATCCAGACAGCAGTTTGTCAGGTATGCCTAACCCTCAAATTAACTGATTGTGGGGAAGATGGATCCTGAAATACCTCCAAGGTTTGGAATCCAGGCTGCCTTGGGAAGCCTGTTTAAAACTATGTGCTGTGGTTAAAGAGACTGAATGTAAATCCTTACAAAGGCAATATAAAGAAAAAAGTAATATAAACAATATTGTATGTTTCTATGGGTGCTAATATTTTACTCCACATACTGGTAAGCTTTAAGACAATCCATCATAAAGCCGAGCTGGAGTGATGGTTGTAAGCGCTGTTTGCTGACACGGAGCAGGGGCTGGTTTTAATAAAGGATGTAATACGTGACATGTTAACAGGGAGTCATTTGTGCACCATATATTGGTTACTCCTTTCCTGTCATTTTGAATTATGTCTCAATAGATCTTACTCGTTAAAGTAACTAACTACCAGCAAACAAAAAGTTACTATAGTCTAGGAAAAAATAACAAAAACATAATTGAGAGATAAGGCATTCCAAATTTGCTTTGCAAGATGTCAGGTATATGTTCAACTTAGAAATATAGTTGCAGTGCTAAACAGAAAAAAAAAAAAAAAAAAATCTTTGGATGTGCCTGTTCTTCCTCCTCACCTCCTCCCACCCAGGCAAGAAAATTATACCCTCATCTCATTGAACAGGAGCTTAATTTTTTATATTTTTTTTTGGTGAATAATCTCAAATGTTTATTTTCCACCCCACTGTACCGGTGTTTATGCAGAAAGGCTGCATGCAGCCAGAAGTGTGTTTGAAGAGTCGCAGGAACATTTTGAGTTGCTGTTTGAATTCTGCAGCATTCTTACAGATACAGGAAATCTTCCTGACAGTTGCTAATTATTCTGGACGTGATTTTTTTTTATTTTAGAACGGCAAGCTAATGAAAAGGGAAACTCTGCAAATTTATCTGAAATCAGTGGTTATTTGTGCCTTTTGTCCATTAGGGACATTACCGGCAGTATTTATGCCACAATTGCTAAAGAATTATCACTTTAATCAATTCTTGAGAGAAACAAATTCACAGCGACAGCTTCACACTGAGGTACGTTGGAAGTGTTTAGCATAGACTTTAAGAGAGCCACCGATGCCCGAGACAAATGCAGCAGCCTCAGTGGCAAATATATTCCACAAGCTTAAACTGGTTTTAAAAGCAAGGCTGAATGAGCAAGAAGGTAATTTTTGAAGTGAAAGCTGGTAGCGCGGGAGCTAATAATTAACCGCTGTACAAAGGTGATCCGGATCAACTCATCTGTAAATCCTGTAACTTTTACTAAGAGAAGAGTTGTTATAAATGACAAATTATGTGAAGCTGCATATACCTTCTACCGGATGATAACCTCAGCAATTAACATCTCACAGTAAATTCTAAGGCGATATCTTTGATTTAGCGTGCAATTTAACACAATATACATCATTAGCTTTGTGAGCTTTTGCCAAATTAATTAGCAATTAGGAAGTACAAATAAGTACATAATAATAAATATAAATATGTGCATTTGTATATAATTGTTATAGATATATAAACATTCTATCAATATGCAAATCTTTGAAGAAGGGGGAAGATCACAGGAAAAACAAATCCTGCTCTGAACTTTTTTTAAAGCTCCATATTTTTACTGTAAAGGTGAACTATTATTGATTTGTAGGGATACTGAATGAGATTGTCCAATATGTCATCCAAAGCCACAATACTGGAAAACTGGTTGCTTTTATAGATACAGTTACGTTGGAATTCAATTAAAAACTGCAGAAAACGTGAACTTAGTTCTGATACTTCAGATCTCAGCAGCTATAAACCCAAAGATTGATTCGCAAAATCCAGATTTCTAGCTTGGCAGTGGCTGACGCTGTAAATTGGGGGGTTTCTAATGTTAGGTGGCAAAAGTAGTTGATATTTCTCACAGCTGTGTTACTGATCACTATTGGTTGAAATTTTGTGGAGGGAAGAGGAAAACTGCTTGGGTTTTTTTCTTGTACTGAGAGACTTACTAAAAACAATTTTTCTCTTGCTGTTTTCAGAGCTCTGCCTGATGAGTTATCTAAGAGGCATATTTTCCTTTTGTTACTCAAGGGTGAGGTTTAGGGCTTTTTTTTTTATTATTATTCCTTATTTAAATTTGAAATGCTATCATCTGTTGAACTTCTGAGTGCTTTTGCAACTAAGATAAGCACCTACATATCTTCATGCAAGTTTGCTACCTGTTAACAATTTTCGCTGAGTAAAAACAGGTCCCAATGGAAAAAAATTTCTGAAAACTACATAAACCCAGACAGACTTTTCTAGCAAGTCAGTCAACCTCCAGTTTCTCTGTAGCTGGCCCAGCAGAGCTTGGGAGAGGAAAGGTCACTACAAACCTGTACTGCTGAGCACTTACCAACAGCCAATGACTGTGTTAATGAAATAATTTAACTAATACTTTCCAGAATAAGGTATCATGAAGGCTGAAGAAACCTGACCACCATTAGGCTTTTCCATCACTTTCTTGGTGAAGTCCCACTATCAGAAGTCCTTTCTGTTTAGGAGGGCTATTTTGGGTTGATTTAAGCTTTCTTGCTGGTAGGGAATGTCTCTGTAGAAAACGTGGGAAAACACCTGAATTTAACACCGTCTCAGCTTCCCTAAATTGAACAGAGGTGTTACAACAGAGAGATGAGTTCTACATAGCAAGTAGGAGACATATTTCCTCTGACACAGGCATATATAGAGACTAAAAATGTAAGGCAGATATAAGTGTGGGGTTTTTTTAAATAAGAATTTGGAGAGAGCAGGACAATGAAGTACAGAAGAAGTGATGTGACCCTCATCCCCTACAACCACTATCACAAACTGCAAGCAGTCAGTCACTGAGCCATTTATATTTTATGCCATTTAAGGTCTGGCCTCTCATGTATTTTTGCACTCTAACATCTGATTTCCCAGCACATGACATCAGCAAGAAGTGGAATAGATAAGTATCTTCTACCAAAACATAGTTCAGTGACCTAAATTACATATTCAGCAATGGGAACATTGCAAGTCCTAAATCTCACAACCATCTCTCTGGGATCAAAAGCTGTTTCTGCTACAGCAGCACTTTTTGTGTGAGGAGCGATTCCTTCTGGAACTCAGACTCTCTCCTCTGCTTCCCAAGACCAGCCATAGCAGGGTAATCGAAAAGGCAGCACAGAAACAAATAAATTACAAGAAAAAAGAGCCATTAATGTGGGTTACAAGCCAACCTTGGATGTTTCCCTGTGCTAGAGTAACGTAAACACCAGGGCATTATGTTCCTTCTCTGGGTTGCTGCTTTTAGAACTGTAATTAAATCATAAAATATACTTTTGTATATTCATTAATGTATAAATTCATTCCTCATTAGTCTGCACCTATATTGCTCACTTCAAAATGTGCAGCATATTATTACAGTTAATCACTTCATTATTAGATAGCATTGGGCTTTTCTCCTTTCAAGTCTGAAGTAGTAATGCATTCAAAGTAACATTTTCAATGGACGTGAAAGACTTAAGCTCCCAGCCTCCATTGACATCTCTTCGTTAAGCTACCGAATTTATCCAACAGGATTTATTTTAAACAGCTTGGACACAATTCTTGGCCACTTTTACAACCACCCAGTGATTGGGAAGGTTTGGACTCATTTAGGGCTGTCACCAGCCAAGTCATTGGGTTTCTCCCTGCTGCATCACACCAGGGGTACAGAAGCAGGCTCAGGGTCCTGTTCCCTCCTTCCCTGGTGATGGGGTTGGTGAATGCTGCAGGAGACAAGGCTCCAGGCTGACCAAGTGGCTGTTCTCAAACCCAGGTTTGCAGCCTCGCTGGGGGGCCACCAGTAAAATAGACCACGGGACATTGGTCTCTCCCAGCCATAGGCTATAGACTGGTACCCTGTATTAAAGTACTAAAAACTGTGCACAGCTTTTTTTCTTTTGCATAGGCATGATACACAGTTACAGACCCTGTTTCATCCCACTTCAGATGCTTCCCTGTCCTTTATCTCAAACACCCCCTTGTGCACATTTACAGCTGTGTAAAGTCACTTCAAAAGTGGTAAAAGCTGAATACTGGGGGATTGACCATCTAACAACCAACGCTCTACCCACACGCTCAGGCTGAAAGTCTTGACAAGGACAATTTAGGTTTTATTTTTATTTTCTTCAAGATTTATTTTTTAAGATCATTCCATTTCCTCACATGTTTTCATCTTGGTTTGATCTTGCAGGGAAATGTCTCCCCAGTTAGGATGTCTCCCATACTTCTGCTCAACCCTGAAACCCAAATACTCTCTCCTCTCCCCCCGCAAATGCGCGGTAATTAATTACATAGTTAAAACACAACTGCCATTCCTTTGCTGGAAACAATCAGCGATTTCTACTACCCAGTGCTACTCATATGCATTACTTCAATGCCAAAAGCTCAAACCTATTCTTGGCTGGGAATCGGCTTGCCGGGGGAAGCGCCGGTCCCTGCAGCATACCGTGCCTCCCTGCCAAAGTAATTGGGGCTGGGCAGGGAGTACCCAGGCACTCGGAAGCCTGGGTCTGCACATGCCACTGGAAATAGAAAATAAAATGTTGCAGCCATTAGTGAGTTGTCATTAATTGTTCTCCTGGTGAATGAATGAATGAGTATCTTTGAGGGAAGAATTCCCATCTTCTCCCAGTAATAATTATTTCTGCCTGCTTGACAAGACATCTCAAACCGGGAGATTCACACAGAAGGAAATAAATCCCTGTTTTATTTTGAGTCTTGTTTAGGCTTGTATGGCACTTGAAGTATGTGCCACAGAAGTGGGTTAAATGAGAACTGCCAGCAGTTTTATTCCCTGGCAATTATTTCTCATGCACAGCCCTTCTAGCACATGATAAGCATTTGGATAAAGCCTTTTCTCCATAACAAGAAAAAACATTCGCAGCACTGACAGCCCTCAGACCCCTACAAACACTCCCTGTCCAATCTCAAGCAATCTTAAACTGAACAAGAGATCATACAGCAACATTAAAAAAAAAAATAATCCTGTACACAGCAATTTAACCTTAACAATTTTAATAACCAACCACAATTTTCCCTCCTCAGTTTTATATGGAATGTATTTGTAACCCTCAGCCTCGAAGCACTATAAAGACCTTTTTTGGGTTTGGGAGAACCCTTCTGCCAGATTTGGCATTATTTAATTGCAGTTTATTAAATGGGAAAGTTCAGACTTCTAAACTTAATTTCCCTGGAAGATGCTAATTAACAGAACAATACCCGTGGCCCCAGCTGACCTCGCACACTGGTTATCCGTGGGCTGTCTCTATTAGCAAAGCAAAAAGAACTACACATAGCACCCTCGCTGCCTTTTTTTTTTTTCCTCCAACAAACACCAACTGCTTATAAACACCAGTAATGTAAAAGCTCTGCCAAACATTGGGGAAACACCCTCTCCTCCCCTAAATATTCCACCCTACAAAAATCAAATAGCAGGTGGAACTTTATGGCTCAGAAGTGCAAAATCTCACCTCTGACCATCGGCTTTAATAAACGCCGAGCCGGGGCAGCCGGAGAGATGTTGTTATTATTGCTGAGTTGTTGTGAGCTGGTATTTCAGCGAGCTGCCGGCCAGGCTGCACACAACGAAGGGCGTCTAGCATATGTCTGAAGGACGTATGTTTACAGCTATATTGAATATTGATCTATGCATACTCCACTGGCAATAAACTCCCTAATACGCTGTTGAAAATTCCAACTCATACATCCTTTCCGTGAAGGCTCAAGGACAGGGGAAAGCCTGATTGCCTCTGTATGTGTGAAATTTCTTCATGTGCATCTTGAAGGAGTTAAACAGGGTGCGATATATGATCTACCCAGAGGAGGGGAAAGCAAAGAACAATTCTGCAGGTTGTTAAAAGCTATAATAGGAACCATTGTGTATTGTGCTATGTATCACTAAAATCTGAAGTGGATAGGCAAATATAAATATTTTTTAAAGTCATCACTTATTCTGAAAATGTTTTAAGAACTACTTCAAGAATTTTTTTAAAAAAAAATCATATAAGAAACTACCAAAAGAAAGAAACATCAAGTGTTTTGACTCACAAGTTTATGAAGAGACCACGACAGATGTGTATTGATGTACAGGAAACCTAAAGGAAATCAGAGTCTTTTATACCAGCTATGCCACTGTAGTTCAGAAGTTACCGTGTAACTCTTCCTAACTGTCATTTCTTCACCCTGTGAATCAGTACTAATAAAAGACGAGAACAGGATTGACCAACTTCCATCTCTTATCAAAGTGTAATAGATGTGGTGCCTTAGGTATCACTTTGATACTATTTTTTCATTAAAAAAATAAAAAAGTAACTTATGCAAAATCCTGTGAATGTGTTTCTTACTGAAGGGGATTTTCATACCTGAAAAGGTTGAAGGTCCTGAAGTCTTGAGAGCCCTTTCAAGTAAATTAAGACATTTGTTCCCATACTGACAAACTCCATTCATATTTTACATATTTTTCCAGTAAAAAAGAAAAAAAAATTTCCTTCTTTTCTTTCCAGTTCCCACCACAGCTTGCCCTGTACCTTATTACCAATTGCACATCCATGAAAGCACAAAGCAAGACCCCAGGAATGAGACTACCTAGAAAAAAAACCTTGAGATTTCTTGAATTGCTTCTTTTTCTCTGTGGGTCTTTCAGGAAAGAACATAGAATACACAAAAATTACACACACAGAAAAGGGAATCCTGCTGACTTGCGTTTCGGGTTCATATACTACCAACATAACTCCCCATTCACCACTGAATTATCATTCAGTGCCACTAAAGCAGTTGAAGTTACAGTTTTCCATAACCACTACATCCAGACCTTCAGTTTATATGGTAGACTACTTGTCCCTTCCTCACAAAAAAACCTCATGTCCCCCTCAGTGATAACTTACACGTATGACTATATAATTCTCTAATTTATGTTCTGCTCAAAAAAAAAGGAGTTTTTATGCAGAACTCCATTAACTTTGCAATTAATAGCAGAACCACCCAAATCAGACGTGCCTCTCCTAACCCCCTTTTGCTTCTGACCCTGCCTATCAAGCTCCCAGAAGAATCTCCATCCTCCTGTCCCTTCCCTAAGTCCACCACAAAGCATCTCCATCCAAGCCAAGGTCCACCACCATCAGCAGCCCCTTCCCTAGCTTTGGCAGCTCAACAGCAGAGGGGACAGCACCAGCAAAAGACCTCGGACCTTTGCCTCGTCTTCCAGGCCTTGCAAAGGCAACAGCTTTTCTTGTCTTGAGCTGAGGTAGGTCTGCTTTTTCTCAGCTTTGGAGTACAAGCTGGCCAGAGGCCGAGGAGCAAAGGAGCCCCTCCGGTGGCTGCACACAGATGCAAACTTTCCACAATGTCCACTTTCCCACACCGTAGGAGACTGGCTGGCCACCACCAGGAAGCCATGCTTCTGGTGAGAGAGAGTTTCTCCAGGAGCCCACAAATAAGTCAGAAAAAAAACAAACAAACAAACAAAAAAAACCCCAGTGATCAACGCAGAAAGCTCAGAGGCAGCAGACTTGCCCGAAGACAGCACTTATCTCTCCGTTATCTACATCTCTTCTTGCAACTTTCTTCTGACTTCAGAGACTTTCACTGCTTTTCTTTGCTCTTCTCTCTGACAGTGTCCTGTCCTCTTCCCAATTGAATCCAATCCCCTGCTCAGCTCTTACTCCCCCGTGTTACCCGTTTTTTTCTCCTGCTAATCTAGCCAGATATCTACATCACAGAATCAGGAGCTGAACGACTTCAAGCCAGCCAGGTTTAGCCTACTAGCACAAGATGTACAACCTCCGAGTCGTATTTCCAACACTTCAGGTGAAACAGGAAAGGGAAGAGTCAGAAGCCGACGTGAATTCTCATACAACCAAACCAGATTGCAAGGGAAACCTACAGACTAATTAAACATTTCCCCCACCACCTCCACTAAATGCTGTAGCTAAAATGCTGCTGGGAGACTGCTTCATCTTTCTTAATCACCTCCCAGAGCACTTCCCCTTGACAGAAGTTGAACACAAGCTCTGCAGCCCTGCTGCTCTAAGAAGCTGGACCTGGATGCTCCCAGGTTTGCTCCGTGGCTGCAGCACGTGGGATCTGCCCCAGCCCACCGGCACTTTGGCCTCTGTGATCTGAACAAGCAGCACTTAACACTCCAAAATCCATGTGAACTATAGTCCAAATATATACAATTAATACTGTGGCAAACTTATTTTAACAATACTGCAGATTTTATTTTTCCTTCCTAAATTAAACTCCTTTGAGCCAGTCTTGCAAACCGACATGTAATTTCTGGGCATGACAGCTGTGCCTTGAGAGTTTATTTACTCTGTTTAAACCAGGAGCGTAGTTCTCCAGAACTGAAAACAAGTAAATTATTACTCTACAAAAATAAAGTTACAGGATTATTGCAATTATCTATATAAAATGAGGAGGGGGAAGCATACTGAAATCAAAACATAATGATAATACTTAAATAACCTTCTAAAATGCACATGGGCAAAATATGCAGAACAAGACTAATAACCAGATTTTAATCTCAGCACATATCTGGAAAATAGAAACAAAATTGTTTCTGTAAGACTTAACATTTCTCTGCAATTATCACCCTAAAATATTCCAACACCACCACTCTGCTCTCCGACACACGATGAACAGACATATTGAAAATATGCATTATATACATGAACTTAGACGTATGAAGAAAAACAAAAAAGAGCAGAATAAACCCAAATTAAACAGAAGAGACACAAACACTTTGATGTTTCACATTCAGCTGCAGTGAGCGATGGGTGATAGAGCAGGGAACCAGACACCCAGTTCTGTTACATTAATATTAAATATGCTCTACTAGAAAAAGCATGCAACGTGAAAAGCCTTCATTTTCATTTGCATTTATGGCATTGAAAAGATTTAAACTCCAACAACGCCTTGGTCCATCATTTGCGGTCCACATCCTACGAGTCAGAAATAGTTCAGCAAAGCAGCCAAGAAAGAGGATCTGGGGACATCCCCAGGAACCATACTGGCCGCTACATCCTTAAGTTTATGGACAGCTCTTTGACAAATTTAATATTCCCTGTCTTTCCCAATTGTTATACTTGCACATTTCATCACTGATTTTAACACAGTTCACAGATGGACTTCTTGGTATTTTGGCTTTTGGTCAGAGGATGATAGATGCCATGAGCTTGGCACAGACACCACAAAGTTTGATGTTTTTTTGAAGCAGAATGTAAAAAAATATGACTTTACAGGGAACAGAATGAGTTCTGGGGAGGATACAAACAACTAACCACTGAGACGCACCCTCCTGCCTTTTCTGAGAAGCTACAAAAAAAATAAGAGAGGAGAAAAATGCTGGGAAAAGCATACAGAAAAACAAGATGCCTAATTCTTTGCTTAAACCACCGAGTTTAGGTTCAGGTCAGCCTCCAATGGCAGTACACGATGATGGAACAAGTTGACCTTCTCTGGCATAGACATGATTTCTCAAGCAAATTAACCTTTTTCTCACCTACAGACAGAACAACAAAAACAAAACAAACAACCCATAAATCAACCAGTAAACCTGTTATTTTAGAAAAGACAGAGTAGTGAAGTAAATTCTTCCAATATGCCCTTACATCATTCATACAGACAGAAAAACAATTACAAAGCAAATCAGATCCTTTCTTTAATTGATTGCACTCAGAAGTTCTTTGCCCAAGAAGAAAAGTTGCCAAAAAAAAAAATCAACCAGTCTTTCAATTCTGGGCATCAGTGAAAACATAACTGCCTCTGGATTGCTGTTTTTCTTTCCAGCACTCTCTATGCTACGTGAAAGATATTAAACCAGGCTTTGTTAATCCCTTCCAAGAACGAAGCTTCTAGATATCACCTTGCATTCTTCCGCACGCATGAGAAATCGTTAAAAATGCAACCTGTAGTTTTGGAGGGGGTTTTGGGGGTGTCTGGGTTTGGGATTTTTTTTTTAAATGTCCTGTTTTAGCAGAAAAAGGAAGACATGCACAACAGGCAGTGTGCCCCTCCATGCCGAGAAGCAAATCTGGAACAGCATCAGAGCTCGAGAGTGCGGGTAGGAAATCCTCTGTGGGCTTTGGAAAGAAGAGCTAGAGGAAAGCAGCAGGTTAAAAAATTCAAACCCTTCCTGTCACCTCTGTGATCAACCTTGGCCATGCCCTAGTAAGCAACACTGAGCTTCAGCGGGAGCTGCAGAGGAGGTTCTACTCCACTGCGATGACAGCTCTGAAAGCCAGTGGATGGAGGCTCGCTGAGGCAAAACCCAATTAAAGCCAGGGGAAGACAACTTTTTCCGCATTTGGCACAAAAAGTGGAGCCAACCCATGCTGCAGCTGAGAGTTGCACTTATTCAGTTTTGAACGATGCGTTAATTCAAAGCTTTTGCCCTTAGAATTGAGGTTGGTGAGTTCAGGTGCAGCTTTCAGCATAGTGTTCCTCACTAAACAGCTGTCAGTCACTGTCCCAGCATCTCAGTCTAACCACCGCTGGAAATATCTCCATACACCCCCCGACAGAAAAGGCTTCGATACAGATAGGAAAGGACACAGCACTCCTCTCGGCTCCTTCCCACGGCTTTTCCTGGAGGAACCCCTCATCCCTTAATGCAAACGCAACCTGTCACACCACCTACGCTTCCCTGTGCTGGGATGGCACGAAGATTGATTGCCCCGATTCCAGCACGTGTCACATTGCGGAGCCACTGGTGCCACCTCGCAGGACTGCTGCAGCTCAGCAACGTAAGGACATTGGGGAAGGAGGAAAAGAGCTTGAAGACAGATTTCTTCATCGTTTGTGATTATCCGAATGTAAAAAGAAGTTATAGCAAACTCGCATCCTGGATTAAGAGCTGTTCTTGATGAAAAGGCTGACATTCCCATCCCTCTGTGCTGCAGAGGCTGGGGAGGTATCCCTCTAATCCCCAGAAAAGCAACAGCTGAGAGAAAACATCTCTTTCCCCTTGTCCCTTCACTATAATTCAGAAAAAAAAAATTCTTATCATGATCTGTCCAGTCTTTTCCCATAATTGTCTCAGGAACTTGCTTTTATTTACTATTTCATCTTTTCTCCAGGTACAGCTTTGTCCCTTCATCCGCATGAAGCCTCTCAGACTCTGTCTTGAATTGATTGTTCTTATCCTCTGATTAAAAAGATGCAGGGATCTGGATTGAAACCCACCTGACACAAAGTGGTCTAATAAAAGCACAGCCAAAACCAAATATTTTTTACTGTGTCAGGTACCTGATTTCAGATCACAGCATACTTTGGATAAGTTGGATACTGAACTAATGACCAAATACTCAGGCAAAAGGCTCCAGAAAGTACTAATCCTTCTACTGGATGAAGTTTATCATGTGGTTAGGTTACAGCCATGGCAGTTACCATATAAATTTTTTTAAATTATTTTCCACTAAATGATTACCCATTAAGTGAAAGTAGTATCTTTCGCACTAAAAGCTTTAGTACTCAATATAACTAATGATAAATTAAAGCTGGCAATGTAAATAAGATGTGGGTTGATCCGATTTTGCACTTTACTGAAAAAAAGTGACAGATTAATCAATTCAAATACTCTACAGAAATATTTATTGTGAGAACTAACATTTACAATTAGAGCTTTCTCATCCTCCAAACAAATACTTGTGAAGAATACTTTCTCAATTTGAACTGAAAGCAGGCATTCTGATTGCAAATTTTCACTTGAGATTAAATGCCAAAAAAAACCCCCATGTTTAAGTTGTTTTCATTTAACACAAGAAATCTTCATTCTTCTTTCTGTCTGCTGCCTTTCTGGGGAAAAATGCAGTAGGTGGAAGATAGAAAAGATAAAGCAATGAAGGTAAAGACATGTTTTCATGTTGCACTTTATAAAAAAGTTAAATACACTCAGATACATCATTTACTGTGCTTGAATCTTTCTTGAAAGCCGTTGGCATTTCAGTATTATTTTCCAAAATATGTGTACTCAGAAATTATGATGAGCAAATTAATGTAATCACTCAATAGGGAAGAAAGGGAACATTACATGAAAAAAACAAAACTTAATAAGCCATGACACTGATGAGGTCAAAAATCAATATTTTATTAGATGTGTTAATTACATATGATAACACAAAGACAAGATGAAGATATGGAAGACAAATATACCCAGAAAGTTTCAACCCTGATGATATTTTATATGCATTGGTAATTGATTTTATGTGGTGGCAAAAAAGTACATTCAATGGAAGTAGCCATGGGGAGTTTTTGGGAAATAGTTTTACAGGCCTAGAAAAGTCCAGGACTCATCTGGAATCTGTTTCAAGACCTTTGTGTTGGTTAACATGCAGACTTTATGCTTATCAATCCAAGTTGGTTCTTTAAAGAGATTTAGGGAAGTGTCAGAACTCCACTATTTATGTCGATGCCCATGTCCCGGTGCCTTTGGCAGGCGTTACCGTCCCCCAGCACGAGCGTTTGCTGTGTTGCTGCTCGCCTGCTCCAGGGCCAGCGCTGCAGATGTGGCTGACCAGCAGTGACTAACCTGCCGCAAGCCACTGTCCTCTCCTGCCAGCACACAGATGTCTGGTAGGAAGGCTGGTCCTCAGAAGTGTGATGTTCCTGGAGGTTACTGCTGCTGGGCCAGAGCTGTCCTCGCAGTCCAGCTGAAGGCGCCTCATCCGTGGCTTTAATAAAGTCCCAGGAGTGGAATGCTTGGCCACCTGCTGAAAGACTTTGGGTCCAAGGAAGTCATGCAGCAACTAGTCACCCTTCCTTCACCAGCTGCTGTTCCTGCTGGACACCAGCACAGAGGAAGGGTACAGTTGTAGCCCAAAGGGCAAGAGCAACACTCCCAATTGAAGGAAAACAGTTATAGTTGCAACCAATTGCTTAGTCACTCAAAATTAAGCTGATGCTTAAATGTTCAGCTAAGATCACATCAAAGTGAAAGGCTAACATTTGGACAAGGCAAGAAGATGCAAGCAACAATTTTGGTGTTGTGAAAAAATGATTTCTTTACTGTGCACAGTCCTACAGTGAGTCTTGGCTGCAAGTATGATCTTCATCGTTTGAAATATGTATGGAAAGAGGATGGCTTTTTGTAAGGAGCAATTCTTGAGCAAGGCTTCTATAACAGCAATTATGATTAGTGATGCAAGTCTGGGGGAGAATCAGGGCTGCAGTCTTTAAGGATTTCACTAGGATTAATGTTCAACTAAAAAGTTAGAAAACAAGTGGATTAGATTTTAGCAAAGCAAAGTTGAGAGAGTAAGCGCAGGGTGAAATTCAACATGATGAAGCCGGGAAGAGAAAGGACATTGTGGAAATAGAAAGTGTTCAAAGATAAATTAATGTATGCCCAAGGGTTATGCGTACCACCTCACAGTAATTGCACAGGGAATGCTCAAGTTGTTTTTTCTATTTTATTTTTTAAAGCCAGTGTGAAGGAACATAGAAATGTAAAAGTAATCAACAGTGGAAAAAAAAGGCAGATATGAGTTATAAAACATCAAATACAGAGCACGATTGGAACAATTGCATAATGAAGTTGAGAGCATAAAAAGCGATAAGAAAAGCAAAGGCAGCAAATGAAAGGAAACTTTACAGGGAGGTAAAAAAAAAATTAGAACAGTTCTCAGGTACAGTGCAGAAACAAGAGCCTGGAAAACAGTCCAGGTATCTGTCAGAGCTAGGGCACGACATTATCCAAAGAAGGGACCATGTTAAAAGACTGAAGTATTGCTTTACAATTTGGAAAGTAACTCAGATTTAAACCTTCTCACAGAAGACAGCATGGAAGAAATAAGTCCCAATGTGTTTTCTGTACTGCTGTTAATTAATGTCTTAAGGAACCCTGCAGGCAGCACGACGATGGCTGCTGGGCAAACATCTGCAACAAGCTGCGCTGGTCCTGTGGACAAGGTGACAGGCAAACATGACCCTTTGCCAAGGGGTCTCCTAACCTCAGGGAGCTCAGGCAGCCACAGCCACCCAGCAGACACACACAGCCCTGCCAGAATCAAGACTTCTGACGGTTAGTTCTTTCCTCAAAGTCCTAACACGAAACAGGTTCCGAAGCAACATCCTTCAGAAAGAGCAAAAGAAATATTGATACCTTCGACAGAAAGAAGCTGCAATTAGAAGCTGCCTTGCCAATTCACAACCTCAACTGGAAGGAACGGAGTTTCTATTTTGCTATGAAGCCACTAAGTGCCTCCCTGATGGAAGACTTTCAAATCTACGGACTAATGCTCATGACCTTACGGTTCAGGTGGATATTTCCTGTGTCCCAGGGGACACCATGCACATAAGGTGCGCTGCAGATGTTGGCCATATTTTCCTCCTTGGGCCTTCTCAAGACAGAGCTCTTTACTTCTGGAGCCCAGGTGGAGCCTGCCAAGAACAGAGGCAAGCTTGCACACATGCTACCCCAACCCAGCAAGGGGCACCTCTGCTACAGCCCACAAAGGTAACCTCCACCACCTGGTGCCCGACACCAGCTGCACCCCAGCCACACCAGGGCTGGGTGGTGGTTTATTGTGTTTTCTTTCGATAACAGCTCACATCCTTTAGCTGAACAGTATGTTCAGCACTATAGAGCTTCAAGGACACGTTCTCACTGAATTTAAGATGCTGTTTCAACCTTTCCTTCCATTCACCTAATCTCTTGTATTACATATTCCTGAAACAGACTCACAAGAAGCAGCGACTGCATCATGGGGACCGAAACACTGACAACAGATACCTGGAAGCCAACCAGGGATCAAGTGTTTCAGCCAGGCTCTCTCCACAGATCAACCTTTCTGCCCAAATCTAAAAAAAGTATTAGCAGTTTTATGGTCTTCTCAGGTAGTAAAGGCATCAATAGGGAATGAAAAGCAGAAATAGGACAGAAGTGGTAGATTTATTTCACTGTGCTTATTATCGGACTTACAGGTGGCAGCCAGGCCCTTCTGCCTGTAGATACAACATCTTTCCCTTTCCTGTAAACGCACAAGGGACAATTTAGTCACTGAGGACACATGGGTTTACATTTTACGTGTTGAACTAGCACGGCAGCCTCAAATGTGATTCAGAAGCTCAGCAGTTCTCTGAAGACCCCCCGTTCCCCCCTCTCTGTAGGACAGGCACTATTTGCAGGGAGAGATGCTGAGCTAGTTCCAACAGTCACACCCCAATACAGTGTCTGCTCCATGATTCTCCCAACAGGAGAGCGTAAGACACCAAACTCATCAGCATTTGTATTTATCAAGTTCCTCAGTTGTTCTTGAACCTCAAGGTAATTTTAAAAATGACAGAAACGCCCTCTTTTTGGTATCTTGGTTTTACAAGTATTTCAATGACTAGGGAGAACCATAAAAAAGTTGCAGATATTTTGTGCCATATGAATCTTTCTTTGAAGCTGCAAAAAAAACCCCAACCCAGCAGGTCTTTTATATCAATATGTTTTTCTAGAAAAAAGTGAAGCTACCTGGTCTGAGAGTTCTGTATCTTCCCTTCTGCTGCCACTAGAGGGAGAAACCTATTCCTGGGATCTCATGGCTTCTAAGCTATTTTTGGAATAGAATCAGAATTATTTCTGTTACATGGGAAAACGTTTGTCCCTGTGCGATAAGCACGGATAACACAAATGGAGAGCCTCTGAAAAATTTAGCTGGATAAACATTTCCCACCCCCCTCAAATAAATTCCAATTGCAATCCTCAAACCTTGTGAATTTTAAACACTGCTGCAATTGTTCTTTCCTGGTAATACAAATCCTTCTACTGTGTTTACTCCCATTGCATCCAGGGCAGGGGAGGCCAAACAGGAAGAAAGGAGAATACTGGGTTTCTATCAATATAGGAACAAAGGATGTTTTCTAGTGGCTTAAACTAATTCTCATTGAAAAACTATAAAGTTTTGCATTAGCTGTAGGGAACACTGGAATTTCATTCTGGACTGACAAAAATCCTAAAGTAGCATTTAAACTAAAAAATTCTAGAATTATGCCTTTTCAACCCCCTCCTTTCTCTTATCCTAATTCAACTGAAAGACTCCTATTGATGAATAATACTTATATCACTATATTTTAAATGCAAACTAATAGAGCTTGCTTTTGATAAGTATTTATAGTCATTACAAAGGCATTCCACTGGTGTGGAAAACGTCTTTGCAAAACATTTTCAAACATGGGTGTAAAAAACTTTACCAGTGAAATTCACCCTCCCTGTCTAAGTATGAGAAGTCTCAGCCTCAGACATGCTGAGTAACCACTAAAACGTGATTTCAAATACAGGCTGCTGATGGCCACCAATGCGCAACCAAACCTGGCTTCGTGACACAGAACATGACAGTCTTAGACGGGAAAAAATTTTCTCGGACAATGAGGAAGTTTGCAGACTCAAGGCTTGACCACATTCTTCTTAAAGAACTCTTCATCCTTTTCCTCTCCAAAAAGAAGCAGCAACACTGACCATTAAGATCACAACGAATGAATCTTTGCAAATTTTAGACTTAAAGGTGCAGGTGCAAACAATTCTATATTCCCAGAGAAAAATTTACTCCCAAAATCATTCCTTCTTATCCTTTAAAGACTGTTTCAAAGAGGCTCTGTTAACTAATCACAGAATGATTTCATTTGGGAGAGGTTTCTGAAGCTCTCTGGTTGAACCCCTGGTTGTAAACAGGGCCAAATTCCAAGGCAGAGGCTCTTCCATTCAAGCTCTGAGTATTGACTTCACCTCAAGGACACATGAATGACTCCCAGCTTTTCCACCAGGGCTCCAGGTCTTGGCCTGTAAAGCCACTTCTCAGCCTGTGGAGTTGCATGGAGTTACTCCAAACCACGTGCAGACTTTGCACTGTCTGTGTTGGCCTCCATAGACATTTCTCCATCCTGCCAAGAGCTTATTGGAAGGCAGTCCTGTCCTTCGACTTATTGACTACTTCCCCCAGTTTGGGGTCATCCCCACAGCCATTTCATGTCCACAGAGCACTTTGGGCACAGTGCCAGGGCCAGAAGACTGGCTAAACCCACACAAATAGGAAAACCTTTTCCTAGTTCATCTGTCCCAACATCCTACTAGAGTGGCCAAGGATAGCAGCTAATCCCTCCTATATCCACTATGTTTCATCATTAAAAAAATTAAGTATCTTGCCTACAGTTTTGACTGGAAGATGACCAGATCATTTTCTCTTTTGTCAGACTGCACTATAGCTCAGACATTATTAGCTTAGATATTGTTCTCCAACACAGTCTAAGTTCTGCCTCACCTCACCGTGCACTAAACTAGGAAAACCTTATTATTCTAATTCTCATACAAATAATTAAAGGGTGTGAGATGAGCAAACCAACTGAAGGCTTCCACCTGCAGAGGCTGGCACTGAGGCACGGAGAGGAGAAGCACATCCTTTGCCATCGGCCACACACCTGAGAAGCCAAAGCATCAAGTAAAACAAGAATTTCTTTTCCTGCTGCTTTACTTGATACTTTTTCAGACCAGCTGCAATACCTGCCTCACTGAATGTGGGGTCACTTTTGCACCATTTCTGTGAAAGAATCTGGAAATCAAAACTGTGGTTAAAAGTTCTAACTCATGACCCATCACGTCTACAGTATTTTGTTGTTATTGTTGTGAGGATGACAGGGTCTGGGATTTAAAAACTGCAGCTATATTTGTTTGATCCAAGTGATTTTCTTCTCCTGTGATGATTTCATATCAGAAAGCTTAACACAACATTCCAGATTTTTTCCCCCTTTTGTGTGCATGTGTTTATATACATGCACACATTTATATAAAATAGAAAAGATTCCACAGTAAATTTTCCCTTCTGAAAGGATTTCCACCAGCCTTATAGAGTAACAGCATATGCAGTATGTATGTCACTCAAACATTTCCTTTTACTGCAAAGTTTGTGTCAAAAAAAAAAATCTGTTCTCAAACAACTCTACAACATGTACTTCATATAACCCTGAATTACAGGTTAGGCTACATTTTAAGTATGAAATATTAAGTGAGATCATAATAGTTAAATCACTCCATTGTCATTCCAACACTAACTCAGGTTGGCAGAGCTCATGCTCAATGATGTCATCATTTATACCTTGCTGCAGTTGCGAGCAGAGCCCAGTTCGCATAAATTAGCTTCAATCGATGAGAAGTATTAACATTTTTTATTTTTACCTTGGAGCGCACTTTGAGTTATCAGTTGCTTTTTAGTGTTTTAAAAATGCATATGGCTGAGTTAAGTGGCAGGTTAAAATATACTGCAGTGACAAACTGCAGAAACATGGTCATTGCGCTGGAAGCCAAAGGGACTGGAGATGACAAACACCCTCACAATCAGCAACACTTTGATAGTGTCCAAAAAGCACCATCCAATTTGCAGGTTGGAAAGACTATCAAAGCCCAGCCCTGAAATAGCAAGGACAGCTGTAGGATGGATTTCACCATCCTTCCACACATTAAACACCGTCCCACTTTGCATCAACTCCCACCGAAATAAATAACTCAGGAACTATGCAACATAAATAACAGCAGAATGGTTAGGGGGAAAAAAATATCATCTCTCCATCTTCTAAAAATAGCTTCCTTTTGGCTAAGTTGTTCCTTTATGTCTTTCCTTGAGAAAGAGGTGATGAGCAGAATACTGATTGGGAATCACTAGCAGAGGCTGCCTCAGGAGCATCATTAAGAGGCACATTTCTCCCACAGCCTCCTGGTTTTCAGACAGAGGAAAGGGTATTCTCCATCTCCTTTCTCTCAAGGTTGGAGCAGCAACTGCCCGCTCCCCGCTCCTCTTCATCCATTCAACTCTCAAGACTTTCCCTACCCAAGACATGCCTCTGCTCACACAGACAGCTCTGCTCAGTGCCTCTGGGCTGGCTGGGCTTCTGAGCTTCACGGGAAATCCAGCGTGGCCCCAGCACTTGCTCTAGTCTTGCAGAGAACTGCCAACAGGACCTACAGACACACAAGGAAGGGAAGATGCATCTAATCAATCCTCAACAGTCCTTCACTGACTCATCTCTTAACTCCGTGCCATTAATTCTGACATTCACAAATGCAATGGTCACATCCTGACCGGGGTTGAGCTGGGGAACACCCATCCTCAGTCTGTTCTAGGTCCAAAACAAAGCTTCATGGACCAAGTGAAGCTGGCCTCACATCATCAAGTTTAGAGTCAGGCATGGCCACGCAGAGTTCACACAAGATCCACTCCACTGCTTTGAGATCTTTCCATGGCTTGGCCCCAAAGCAGAAGAGACTTTAAAGACATTTTTCTTTTTTTTTTTTTTAATATGCAAACTGATTTCAAAGGCCTTTGGGGGGGGGACATCACCATCCTCTCCTCCCTTGGGCCAAAGTCACCGAGATCTTGGGACTTCACTCAGAGGCTGCGAGGAGATGGGAGATTTGTTTTTCTACACAACAACCTGAGCTCCTCTGGAGGAAGAGCTTGGGAAACCAAAACACCTTATTGTCCCACATCACAACGTTTTCCATTTTCCCTGAAGCACAGTGAAACGGAGGAAAAGTGTCAGCACTGGTGGTGCTTGAGCTATATAGGCTGTTAGGGAAGGGAGTGACAAAAGTCAAATGCTGTGCTAAGCATACGCTTATAGCCAAATAAATGGACAAAAGGTCAAATCAAAGACTATCCACGGATTCGAGGTTTATTTCAGGACCCCTTCTATCACTACTAGGGGAACCACAGCCCTTTCAGAAACAAGCTGTTCCTGCTATTGCTGGCTTTGGACAAAAAGCATACTGCTGCTAACCTCTTACATAAAGTGAGCAGACAAACAGCTGAATTGCTGACCCCTAATGGCCTTTTCCCTAGGATTTGTGGGTTTGGACAAAGAAGCCAACATTTTACATGCAGCCCTCGATGGAGTTTGGAATTGTGCAGAAACGCTGTTTGGAGTGCACACTCTTAACTCAATTGTTTGTGTACAATGTTTCTCCTTTCTGATGCCAGACACTGTAGGTCTCCGGGTTATTTTTTATTTATCTATTAAGCTGCTTGGCCATACACAACTTTGAAGCCCTGTCTATACCTCTGCTGCCATTAATATTGTGATATAAGTACAAGCCTGCAGTCAGGGATGTTCCTCTTTGTCACAGTCCATCCTTTCCTCAGCTGAACACTCAGAGCTCAGTAGATACGGGCTCCAAAAAATGATTAAACACTTCTTGGCTACAAACGTGCAAGTCTTCTGTGACTGAAAGCAAGGAGCAGGCAGCAATATGCATCAGGTTTATGTTATGAGTGGGAGATATTTAGCAAGAGCAGTTGACTCAGACTGAGTTTTGAATAAACAATTCTCTTCACCCTTACTTGCAAACTGATTGATTTAACAGACTTTTATAGACTTCTGTCTATTGGCAACAGATACAAAACACCCGTAAGGAAGTGGCATTTCCCTGTGAGGGGAGAACCACAGGCAGACCTCAGGCACACAGTGCCAACCTGCAGTAAAGCAGCAGCTTTCATTGAACCCCTGACTCACCCTGCTCAAACCCCAGTACCTCCAGCAGCCTGCCCTCATTAGATCCATTAAACCCCCTCAAACACACTGGTAAAAGCATGCACCGCTGCAGAGTATTTCAGGGACCACACACATCACCTATCACCAACGTACTGGATGTTTTCAAGCATCCCCAAGTAATCAAGCCTCGCACCTCAGAGGATGAGAAAGTGCAAGTGATCCAACATCCAGCTGGTGTATTTACACAAGCTAAGGATGAAAGCACGGAACGCTACAATACTCGAATTCAACAATAACAAAACAGCATTCAGGCATAACAGCCAGCACAAAAATCACCATTGTACATTTGGTTTCCAATCATTCGAGCTCTGAGCTACTGAAAACTACAGCATACACTATTCTGTACTGTTCGGCTACACTGAATCCTACCTTCGCATTTTTGTTTTAATTCAAAGACATACTAATTGTTGTGAACTCACAAAGTATTACCTGGAATAACACTTCAAATGCAAATTAAGGGCTCTGTAAAATTATTGTAATGCAAGAGTACCGTGGTTTATTAACAGCAGATTTGCAAGGTTAATTTTCAATTATGTATTTCTTATTAGTTTCCTAGCTGTCTTGCTATTATTAAATTTAAAGAGGAAGATACTTTCAATGTGTCCAGCTTCTGTGGCATTATTACTGATAATTATTCCTATTTTCCAATTTGTGTTACTCTCTGTCTTGCAAAATTTGTAATTAATGAGCAAATAATTATAGCAGCACTTACTAGAGCTGCTTTAGTTAAAGCTGTGTCAGCTTTTGCATTAGGATCCCCATTTTTCAAGGGTTTATAACTCAAGCATAAAAATTCACTCTGGGCAGAGCGTTGTTATAAGAGCTGTCTGCTGAGCATGATTTTTTTGTTGTTTTTAAATGTTTCTAAGCAGCATTATTTGGTTTCTTTTAGAAGTTATGGACATTTTTTTTTTTTAAATCCTAAACTTCCAAGGACATTAAGTTTACAGCTCTCTGTTTTTCTATGCTCCAATGTCTCCGAAATAAAGACATTTTATTTTAAGGTGAATGCATTCACCTTTAAAAATATGAAATAAGATGCCTCAGCATCTCCAAAGACCAGAACCAGGTTTTTAATGCCTGGTGGTCATTAGCTTTACAAAAAAGACACAGAAGAGAGCTTGACATTCAGGGATGTTTATGCTGATCCCAACCAGTTAAGCATTCATGCACATACTCAATTAAAGCACATGAGTGGTCCTTAGGAGTCAACAGGCCTGTCCACGCTCTCCGAGATGCACACACATTCACTGCCCTGATTCAGCAAAACAAAGCCTCTCTTTTGACACAACTTTTAGGCTGTCCCTATTCACTGCAAACCGTTGTCCACATGCTTGAGAAAACTGAGCATCACAGGGCTCAGTTCTTCAGGATGCTGAGGACCCAGTGGCCCCTAAACCCATGGGGTTTAAAAGACTCAGCACCTTCTAGATGAGGTGCTCAGCATCGTGCAGTGTCCTGTCTGGTGCCAGTGTAAAACTGATCACAAAACTGTAACTTGTCTTCTGCCTGGAAGAGGAAACCCAAAAGACAAAAGCAGCAGATTCCAAAACACAAGGTTTGTTATACGCCCCGGACACTTTGCCACAAAACAGAATTTGATAGCGACAGCTCTAGAGCAAACAGATTCTGCAATATTTAGGTGCTATGGGAGAACTCATCACAGCTGCTTCCTCTGAACATCCCGCATGGTTAGTCACCCCCAAAACACCGACTCACTGGTGTCCCTCATCACTGCCTGGTATTCTGTACACCTCCTCCTGCAAAGAGCCTTGGAGCAGTCCCCTAGATCCTAGGGAGCCACTCTGAACCTGTGCAACCTCAACACCAAGCTGAATTAAAGCAAGACCACTGTAATTCAACAAACAAGGAAACAAGTCAGCAGTGCTCGTCAGCAATCATCTTGAGTTCATTTTATACAAACGTGAAAGAGCAGAGTGGAGTAAGGCAATTCCAGCAGCAAACAAACAGCAAAAATACACACAAAAAAAACCCAAGTATTAAAGGGAAACAGAGACTATGGCAAAAGCAAGGGGAAAAAATGAGACTTACCTGCACCAGTCACAGCAAACTGCGGAAAACAAGGTTTGTCTTCTTGAAAATCCAGACAACTTACCCCTCAAGCCTCCTCACCAGGAGAGAGGTAGAAGGACTCTGTGCACCTTTTATTTACTTTCCTCTTACTACCATCAGCTGAGGCTCTTCACACCCTCGTTTGGTATAATTACCTCATCTTTGGGTTAATTGGGGAACAAATTTCTCAACCAGTTAGCCAATCCAGAGCCATGGTCCTGGAACCCTTTACCACAATGACTAAAGGGGGGCAAATATATCTTCTTACTGGCACCATCCTCATGACTAAGCTGTATTTTATAAGCTTATGCTATCGTTAGCAAATGCACCAATAATTTGCAAACTTTGCCACGTTACAGAAACATCGATATCTTTATTCCTGTAAAGCACATATGCAGAGGCTGGCCCAACTATGGCTGATATTTCTAATGTATAAGAAATATAAACCATATATTTATATGGTTTATATATTTATATTTTGCCATATAAACTGACTCTTCCTCCTCATTTTAGGTGGCTGTCTATCTTTCAGGTAAATATTTCCTCTTGCTGACCTAGTGTCATGAGCTTTCCCAGTTAAGATTAGTTTGCTAAATCTAGTCAGAGGAATCTATATGTGCTGATATTTCCTAGTTGCTGATGGCCTCGCATTTTGACTGTAACCATGGTGCTGCTGGATTTATCATGGCTGGATGGCACGATGTGTATCTCATTATTCTTCCCTGGCAGCTTTGTATAGCTTTTATTTAGCTGTAAAAATAATTTACATTTCTTGAGCATCTGAATTAAAGATAAAATAGAACTATGACATCGAGAGCTGGAGATTTTATGCAAATTTATTTATAAATATAAATCACATTTAGAATGCAAAATTACACAAATGTCTTCTACAAATCGCCCATCTCTTAAAGAAATTAATTCTTTACTTTTTTAAGAATAATGCCTTAACATATTATCTACATAGGTGCCACATGAATGGAAACTTGGTTGAAAATCCAAAGTGAAATTTGGGTACCCTGGGTTGCCAATGAGATCAGTTGTGTGACCAGGAATTTTTTCACTTCTACGTCACTGACTTGAAATTGCTGAAGGTCACCAGCCCGCGGCACTCTCCGTCAGCTGCTCCCAGCCTGGGGTGAAATTCTGGCTCCGCTGAAGTCACCGGCGAACTCTTGGTTGGCATTACCAGGGCCACGATGTGCAGCTGTGATAAGTGATGTACAGGAAACGCAGCGACATCACGCGTCCACCTCAGTGCTCCTGTACCCGTGTCACACACACAACCCAGACACCTGGCCCAACAGTTGTGTTATCGGAGTATTCCACAACAATATTTATGGGAAAACCCAGCTACTTGCGTCTAACCCGAGCATCATGAATCCAGGTGATTTAGATTGTCTTTTGGCATTTCGGAATGGTATAGAATATATATCTTAGCGTGGGATACAGGAGATGGTTTTTTTCTCACTATAAAGCTATTTTCAGCAAATAATCTAACAGCAGTTATTTTGATTTCAAACCTATGATAGATTTTTCAATACAAATATGGTTTCATAAAATTTCTGTTAAAACTTTTGACAGTTTCTCTCTGCTCTAACCTCAGGCTTTTCCATTTAGCCCCTTCTGGTGTTCGTTATTTTAACATTGTCTCCTCTTACACAAGATCTCTGCTTTATATTTACGGGGGAAAAAAAAATCAGTGGTTGTTTACTTGACTTTCCAATAAAATAATCCATGTAAGGTCTCAGCTTTGATGAATAATTTGAGTATAACATCCCTTCTGCTTGGTGGAAGCAGCATCCAAACCATCTCAGAAACCTCCATGCTTCCCATCCTTCTGCCACACTGAATTCTCCGCTGTGCAGTCCTATTCTCATTGTACTTCTTCCAAAAATAAAAGATGGAGAATTGTTTCCTAAGGAAAAAACAAAAGTATAAAAATATTAACTGCTAATGCCCTGCTCTTTCTTTAGCTCTGCTTCCACATTGAGGCCAAATACAACTCTAGAATCAGAAGAAACACAATAAATTAAATACTTCTCCTTTAGTCAGAAAGCAGCTCTGTGGGGTGTTTGCCATGCTGGACCTGTGTAACTCACAGGTTTACCACCCAAATTTCTGAGCCTCTGCTCATTATACTACAAATAAAAGCATCCAACTGCATTTCGATATGTCCTGCAGATCACTTGTAGACAAAGTCAGCTATCATCTCTGACATATTAAAATAGATATTTGAGCATTTCGTGTTAACTGATGTGCAATTTAACTTTGCCTCTTGCCTGCCACACAGCACTGCTTGTTTTTCTGTGCATACAGCTGGGGTGAACCCCAGGACAAAATCCTTCCCAATTTGCAATTCTCCTGCCTGCAGCTTTCCTGCCAGCTTGGGGAGAGCTCAGGCAGAGAAAGTCTGCCTATGGAGCACCTCAGGAGCCCTTTGAGCTTCAAAGATTATTTTTAATTATAGATTTGGGCATTCAGCAGACAACAGGCTGATCTGGCCACCCACACCTCTAAGGACTAGGTAAGACAGAAAAAAACCAAGATCCCCATGACCATTATCATGTGTGCTACTGCTTTAGGGGCATCTCTACTTGCCTGTAAAAATGGTACCTCAATACCACAGTCAGTGATAAGAGTTGGGAGCACAAGGAAGACAGGCTCAAGTAAATTTTTCTTTTCAAATTGTAATAAATAACATGTTTTAAATTTGGGTTTTTTTTAATTTCACCTTCGGAGAAACTGCACAGGAAAAAAACAGTATTACAGTAGAATATATTCATAAAATGACCCTCTGGAATTTACCAGGTTAGAAACTTCCTGTCAGTGTTTTTAACCATCCCACAGAATTCCTTAAAAGAAATATAATTTTCGGTTAAGTCTCACGGAATCACCTAAAACACAAGCAAAATGGATATTCTGGTGGATTAACACTGAGGACGTGCTGCTGATTTTATACACGTAGTTTATCAGAAGTACAATACCTTTGCTTGCCAGTTATTGCTTCATCAGCACAGTCAGAAGGAGCTGCAGGGTTGTGGGCAGTGGTTGTGCAACCGTATGCCCCAACACCACATTAATCTTGATATTTGCAGGGTGGAAACATCCACTGTGAGGAGCAGGTGAGTGGTGGCTACGGATGTTCAGCTTTGCACCCTGGCTAGTACTGGACCGAACACATTCATCAAGGCGTCTGAACAGTGAAGATCTGAAGAAAAGAAAAAAGGGGGGGGAAAAAAAAAAAAAAAAAGTGTGTGAATGAGAAATATCATAATTAAGAAGAGCCAAGTTGACTGGAGACTGGTTTGACGAATATAGAATAGTTTTACATCTCAGGAGGGAATAATACTGTTACAACCTCAGACAGGGCCTGAGGCCCCAGTCATGAGGAGTTTATGTGCTTCAGTCCCATCACAGACAATTGGATTTAAGCACATGTTTAAGTACGTGGCTGAGCAGGGATGGTTTGTGAGATCTCTATAAAAGCACAACCTTCCATTCTCCCAAACCATATGGGTTTGACTTCCCATATGGAGTGACAAAATAAAAATATATTCTAAAAATAGCTCTCAAAAAATGCACTGGCTGAAGGCTGCTTCCTGTGCTACAATTTGATTAGCCTTGTGTTTTATTTCTTCAGCAGCGATTTCAATTTATCTCTGATTTGGAGCATGAAAAGCTGCTTTTATAGTTGTAAGCAGAGGAGAAAAAGGCATCCGGGAAGCAAATATAGAGAGCTCTTCTGGCTTTATAGTAGCTGCAGGAACAAGTAAAATGATTTTAGAGCAGCAGAAAACAAAGTGATGCTGGGAGATGATCTATCTTTGCAATCTGTATTTAAGTTCCCTGTCAGCCCCTCCGCGAGTGCAGAACATTACATATTCTGTGCAGCTCCAAAGTAACCTAAAGGAGCCAAAAATTGTCAGTGCAGAAATCCCCTCTGCGGAAGGGATCTCTGCCAGCATGGCTCCCGCCCTGCTCGGTGCGGCGGCCGCACGCGGCTCCTGACAGCTCCTTCTGTCCACCGCGACGAGAGGAGCTGGAGGAGCCACTCCCGCAGTGTCGCGGCGTTGATGGATGGTATCAAACGCAAACATTTACATTTGGGCTCTGCTGTAAGGTGCTTTCTTAAAAATCATAAGCTTTTTTTTTTTTTTTTTTTTTAAGAAAAGAAAATATAATGGAAATTTTAAAAATTCCTTCCCGCTTCAGCTGGATCAGGGAGCAAACCATCAACCAAGTGTCCAGGGAGCTGCTTGTGGCATCTAAGACGTGGCTTTGGAGGAGGTGAAGGAGGGAAGACCAGTCTTGGAGGGAGCCTCCTACCATCAAGTTCTTACTTGACGACTCAAGAAGTCTCACATTTGGACGTACCAGGAATTACTTTCCCCCATCTTGGCGTTGGAGGAGAGCTGGAGAACGGCACCACAGCATAAACACAGCATCCCTCAACAGCAGCTGCGTCTTGACTAGTTGAAAGAGCTGGTCCTACAGTGGTCATGGGGTTTTCCTGTGCTTGCTTTGGGACTGACACAACAAGGCATATCAACAAGGATCTTTCCTTGAAGCTCCTGTGACTCTGTAAGTTGCCCATGGATGCCTGGGCTTTGCTGCTCCCCGGTTTGAGTTGCTGCCTTAGGCTGAAGACTAGGATTTAACACCCACCCCTGCTCCAGTGGCAACATGAGCACAGGCAGCGGTCATTTATTGTTCTGGGTTATGCAGGTCTGCCTAAATGTTTTCATCCTCATCGCCTCTGAGAACGCAAGGCAAGGTAGCTGCTCTGGCTAGAGACATACATTTCTCATTATTTGTGTCTTTTGCTAAAATAAGTACAGGAATAGATGGATAGCAGATAGACAGATAAGTAAAAATATTCACATTCAACTTTCCAAGATGATGGAGTAAGTCCTGTCTTGCTTTTCCAACATTTCAGTTTTCCGACATCCGTGAGTTTGCTTGTTTTTATGCAAATAATAAGCGTGGATTTCCTGCAGGCCTGTGACACTGCTTTAATAATGCACTCTGGAAGAGCTTTCTGTCTTGTTTCTGGGTTAATATTTGTTGCTGTGGTTGCAAAAGTGAAATAAAACCTTAGTGTTTGCAAGAAAACCGTGCCCTTCTCCTCGGCACAGGAGGGGATAGCAAACACCGGTGGGGCGGGGTGGAGGGGGAAGAGCAGCTCCCAGCTCCTGTTCAGCCCAGAAGGAATGAATAACCAGCAAAGGGCCAACCCCTCTGCTGGCCATTTGCACCAGTTGGGTATCTGGAGTGAGAAAAACCAGCCAGAGCGATGGCCAGGACCCATGCTCTGGGCACTGGTCAGGCTCTCGGCACGCATCTCCAAGCCACGGTCCCATTATCTGCAGTGATTCGAAATAAAATTCTTTTATTTGTTTTTTTTTTTTTCTCTTTCTCCAGTTTATTAACGCTTTAGGAATGACATTTCCAATCTGAGCAAAAGCTCTCAATTTACCCTTAAAAGAGATTTTTATAATATCTAAGAAATATTAAAACCCAAAAAGGGAAAAGGAAAGATATCTAGAGTGGGAAGAAGCTGAGCTGTAAAAGCTTTGGAAAAGGAAGGATTAGAAGACAGCTTTTCTCTAAAGAATTTATAGAGAGAAAAAAAAAAAAAGAAAAAAAACAAACCACACACACTTTGGAAACAATTATTTACAAAGTTCAAAGTATTTGGCACCCTTTGCTTTGGTAAGATAAGGGGCAACAAATAACATCCATAGTCACAAGGAGTTAGCCCAATTACTTCTGTCAGCAAAACTAATTTTACAAAATATGTATTTCTTCTAGGAAGAATACTTTTCTTGCTTCAAATTCATTTTTACATTGCTAATAAGTCTCTTAGCAGTAGATTATAAGTGCCTCTTAAGCCAGGAACAGGCAGATCGCCCTGAGCGCAGCCAGCAGTCTCTTCTCTGGAAAAAACATGATTGAAGCCAAGGAGAATTTCGCCTGAGGAGGTTCACTGCAGGTGTTTGGTCCCGTGTCTGTAACCTGCACCATTACAGAAACGGTTAATAATTATTATTCACAGCCAGTCTTCAGATATATGACCTAGGACTATTCTGACCTTTTTACCTCGCCTTACATCTGAGAAGTGAGGGGGCGCTTTCAGGGCTACATGACCAGAGAGTAGAAAAGAGTCCACCTGCCTGACAACCTGTGTAAGGCCCACAAGCCTTAAAGATTTTTTCAAAATAATCCAAAAAACTATTTGAAACTTCCTAAACCTGGCACCTGCTGAGCCAGGTAAACTCTTTAAGGCAATGCCAGTTCAGAAGAATTTAACTTCAGTAAAAAATCAATGGATGAGAGACAAAGACAATGAAAGACAGCCCTCTCCAGCCAGCACTGATGGGTCCCACTCTCCTGAGCACTGCAGATGTGGCCCATTTCCCGAGGAGATGCTGAAAAGCACCCGGCTGTGCTTTCTGGAGGTGAACAAAAGTCGGAGCTGGATTAAGGCAGGAAGATGAGTAGTGGGTATGGGACACAAATGGAGAACTAAAACTTCCTGACACATCACCAGAACAATCTGAAAAAAATTTTACTGTCTCTTTGTGGATAAATAAACTCTACCTGAAGGTGGTGAGAAGCCCCAGGCTGCCCTTGGCACCTCACCTGCACAGTGCAGAAGCGGTCATCCTCCCCGGACACGTATCAGGGCTGGGCTGGGAATTCATCACTCCAAAACCAAGAGGCCTGTTGGTGCCCTCTCCTGTGCCAGGACAGGCAGAAAGGGTAAAAAGTGATTTTAGAGTTAATAAGAATTACAGCTGGTAATGCCTGTATGGAACAATAAGCTGTTTTCTAGGAGATTATCGTCAAGTATTGCCTGCTCCACAGCGCTTTGCCCAGAAAAGCATCAGAAACAACACGCCTCGGGAAGCTGCCTGGAAAATAAATGCAGTAGCTTAATTCACACAGACAAATGCTCACTTGGGCAAAGAAAATATTTAGATGATGAAAAAAGAGGATCAGTGTCCAGCTTTGGATATTCTGGGCAACTCTCTGATCTGTGCCTGGGCATTTCGCTGAAAAACGGATTGAAGGTGTCTATGGCCAGTCCAGACCTTATAAGAAAGCATCTGACAAAGTTACAAATCTAAATCCTGCACCGAGAAAAGGGGCTAAACTCTTTAAACTAAGTTATTCCATTTTAATTCTTTGCTTTCCTCAATGTTTTGTTCCAAAGGCTTTGTGGCAATTCATGTCAAAGAGCCAAGTAAATATTTTCTTGCACTATGTGGAGGATGATGTCAGGCAGTGTTGGAAGTGAAATACTGACTTTGTATAACTGTTTGTACCTCGGATAGAATTGACTCATTTAGTGAGATTATAGAAAATGCATTCTGTGATTATATATGCCCCTAGAGGCCTTGTGGAGGTGAGATTATGCATCTCACAATGTTATTTTACCAGGAAAAAAATGGACTAAGTAAATAAAAAATCTGCAGGATGTGACCTCATCATGCACTGTTGACATCTGCTTATATGATTTAAAGGATGTTACTATGAATATCATAGTTGCTAATGTAAATGATGAAGAAATCATAGGTCAATCATACAATAATAAATATTAACATAGGTTTCCCAAGGCCAGAAATGGCTGAAATGGTAATTGGAATTATGATTTTACTCTTGAATTATGTGATACTGAAACCACTTTGGTGGCTGTTGCTTTCCTGGAACTGCTCCATTAAAGCCAAGAAGATACAGTCGCCAATCTTTCTTATTCCAAGAAATAATGTCACCTTTTCATAAGGATTATTTTTCTTTCATGTAGGCACCCACCTCAGCCCGTACACCATGTTAGGAGGGGTACACTGAGCTGCAGGCACGTGGTCCCTATCGCTCCGGGTGCTGGTCTGAGGAGACAGCACCCCATCTTTAGAATCCATGGTGGATACCTCAGGGTAAGGTAGAAAAAGAGAGAAAAAAAGCCTCATAACTGTGCTGCGGCCACAAAGCAAGCATCTAACCTTGTCCTCAACCACGAGCCACTTCCCTCTTAAACACCAGAATAAAGTGCTCTCAAAACACATTAATTCAATAGCCGATATATTACATTTGATGAAAGACTGGTCCAAACAATATGGTTTAAATTGACAAAATACCTGAAACTCGAGGCACTATTTATGACACCACTGAATTACCCTGGACATACAGAAGGCACAAAAAAATGTGGCTGCAGCTTTAGCGTAATTCATTTAGGAGTTATCTGGCAACACCTTGCGCAGCGAAAAATCACCCCAGCCAGGCTGGTGCTGCAGAGCAAATGCTTTCTCCAGAGGGCGAGGGGACTGATAGTCACTTTAAAGCACTAAGTGTCATTCTTCACCTGCTTTCCCCAGCTCTGTACATCCCTCCCTGCCATGCAGGCTGCGTGACTTTGTCCCAGAGCCATCTGAAAGTCAGAAGCTGCTACATGAAAATATTTTATGTAATAGGAGTTGCTGGGTGATTACTGTATTACTTGGGGATTCCTGCCAACCACTGCATACGGCAGGCTTTGGAAATGCTGCTAAATCATATTTTTACAGGGAAAAACACCAAAAAACAAAAAACAAAAAACCCAAAAAACCTCCACAATCTAATCCTGTAATGCTATCTGAATATTGTTGGGTTGTTTTCCTTTAATGCTTGTAACTCCTTACTGATGGGAAGTTCATATCTGAGCAGTCATGTTCTAGCTGGTGTCTAATACTGAAACACTCTGTACAAAGAAATCCAGATACACCACGAGTATTTTAGTGCGGTTACACAAAAGTCTAAAATTAGGTCATAAATTATATAATCTTGCAAGGAAACAACAAATTTAATGACTATGCCAAACCAGAGATAAAAGCTGAGGAAGGAAATAGCATCTTGCTCATTAAATATTAAGGATCAGATCCTTCAAACATTTCCCAGTGATGAACTCTGTGGGAGTTTGGCATCTGTATTTGTGTGTATTCTATAGAATATGCTTATACATCATATACAAGTGCTGAATGTGATTTATGGAGCACACACATATAGTAAGTATATTTATAATGCATAAATATATTCCATCAAGAGCAGAGAAGGTGATTAGTGACAGTTTCTTAAGAGGTTTAATCAGATATTTTGATGGCTTATTTCCAGTGTTGCTCCAAAAGCGTTTTTCATTACAGGGCAGGGAGAAAGAGCAGGTAGAGGCGTCTCTTTTTCACACTTACAGCAGCAGCAGATATCACAGACTTAGAGATCAGCTCTGTGCATCCTCGGCGGGATTGAAGAACCCTGTAAAAGAAGAAAGATTACCGAGTTATAACAATGGATTTGAAAATTCCCTGCAACCTTTGAATCTCTCCCCTCATGCTACCGTGCCCTAGCCTTTCTTCTAACCTCACACAAGACAAATCTGGTTTGATCTATTTAAAATAATGCAGGGGCGAGGTTTTGTGCATATTCCCTTAAAAGTTTTATGCGATTCCCCTGGGACTGGTGGCTGGTGCTGATGTCCTGAGTATGTTAATGAGAGGGAATGAGAATCTCTGATGGAATAAGGCAGATAGCGCTCCCGTCCTTGCTGTCGTCAAAGCCTCTCTGATAACCATGTCCGTTTTTTCAAAGATTTGAGTCATTTGTGGATTGACTATATAATCCTCATGCTGAAGCCTGGGAAAACTGCTGTTGATGCCCTTGGCAAATTCTTATCCTAAAAAAGCATGAAAAAGAGTACCAAGTAATTTCAATTGCATAAAATATATTAAATGCAGCACACAGGTATGTAAATGGGAAACTCCATAACTGTAATTTGCCCATTTAGAGCCTGATCTAAAGGCTATAAAAGTTAATTTGAAATCTTTTCATTGATTTTAATGGCCTTTAGATCGGGCCCATATTATTCACTGCATATCAGGTTTGTTTCAGTGCAATAGTGTATTTATGTGAGATGTGAATTATGTGGATTATAACACATACAGATCCACTGCTTATTGTCCAAAGGCAAAGCTTGTGAAATTTATTGACTTTAGCAACACACATAAAATCTGAAAATCAAAAGAAAGTCCCAAATAATGATTACACTTTAAAAAAGTGAGATAAAAAATGAGGAGGCCTTCTTTTCATTACATACTAATACAATCTAAATGTATGTTAAGCATCATGAAATCTAAATGGAATTTCTCACAATTCCTCATTTCTGACTGAAGCAGTTCAACAAAAAATGGCATGTAAATGATTCAAAACCTCTTGAAGAAACAGCGTTTTTTTCTAATTTGAGGAGAAGGAAAAAAAAATAAAGTTTCAACCCAAGCTCAGCAAGGGATAACGGTATTATAGTTGCTGCATGGAGAATTTAGCCACTCATAATTCTAAATCCTTCTCAAACGCTTTATTGCTATAAGGTGGCTAATACCAGCCTCTACACAACAGGGCTCCCATAGCATTAACCATGAGAGATAGGCTTCCAGAAAGAAACTATAGCAAAGTAATTGTAAATCTCTAATGATGCATAAAACCAAGCTGAATTGGTCCTGAATTCTCAGCATAAAAGAAATGAACCATCAGAAGAACCAATTCTGGTGGCAGTATAACATACCCCAGTGTGGAAACTGTTTATGGTGTTTGCTGCAGTGGAAATATTCCTACTAATATGCAAGCAATATGAATTCATTAAAAATGCCCGAATGCTGCAACTTCTCGTGATACCATGTGTGACATTAAAAACAAATCATTTGCCAAAAAGAAAACCTTATCTGTACCAAACCAATTCACTGCCTTTCTCAGCTGTAGCCAGTTTCCTGTACAATAAAGGGTTCTGCAGGTTTTTGAAACCATCTTGCAAGACTTTCGGGATTTTTTTTGCACCATGGAGGGTTCTGCTTCACCAGATCAGCCTGTGTTGGATCGGTGTCCCACCAAGACTGCGCACGCCCAGGTACTCAGCTGAACCTGACTGACTACATGGGCAGGAGACCACCCTGAAGCCTCATCCCCCTCCCCTTTGCTCAAGAGGAGAGTTGTGCTGGAGCTGTGGCCACCAAGGTACAGAGCCATGGCCAGTTCTGTCCCTGCTTGTGCACAACACAAACCCAAAGCCTCCCTTTTTCATAGAAAGTTTAGTCAATTCCCACTGGATAAGCACCCAATAAATTATTTAAATCCATAATTAACTCTAACATTTAATTTATTAATGATGCAATACACAAACAAACAGTGTACACAGGGCCTTCCAGAAACCTCAGCGCAGAAACCTGGACCTTCACCCATTAATTCATCACTGTCCAGAGGCAACTTGCTCCAGAAGCAAATCAGTTTGATTATCTGAGAGACTAGATATCACTTGTGCACAAAGGAGGCCCACCCCACGCTGAGGTTACGCACATTTCCCCACACAGCCTTACCCAGGAGCTTCAGCGTGGCCACAAACACGATTTCTTTTGAGATAAGAAGCCAAGTCTTACTTTTATGTCTGGAAGATCTCTGGCTTTTTTTAGACACTGCCAAGAGGTATTGCATGGGATGATGCTTTTCTAGCACCAGGGCATCTGTCCACTGAGAACTAGATTGACAAGGCTGAAACGGTTGGGTTTGTTTGTTTTATCATTTCACAACTCTAAGAGCCAGACATCTGAAAGCTCGGATACATCATTGCACAGTGTCAAAATCGGCAAAGGCACAGATTTGAAATCTGCATACGTGGACTAAAATAGGGCATATCTGAAATTAATTAAAATTTCTAGGCACTACCTAGAGAACAATATTTATCCATAATAAGCATGCATCAATGTATATCACATTCAGTGCGTGGTTTTTAATGAAGCTGCAGTTTTCAAATCTGTATGTAGGACTCCAAGGCTCAGCAATGACTTTTCATTCTATAAAAGCAATTTAAAGAATTCTCTTATTAAAAAAAAAAAAAAAAGAAGAAGAAGAAAAAAAAGAAGAAAACGTCACTGATTTAAAGTCAAACTAAAATGAAATTAAATACAAGTGACCCACTGGGGCTTTCTAAGCTTGCTATTGCAACTGTCCGTACCACATACTACATGTGCATTATAAAACATATCATAACTACGTATAGGTGTGACAGCCTTATCTATAATCCCCATGGAAATTATGGGGAAAAAAGGTAAACAATTTTGTGATGGATTAAAAAAAAAAAAAAAGAGCCATTGATCTGACTCTGCTCCTACCGCAGTTAGTGACATTTTTAATACTGACTGCCATAGAAAAAGTTAGGATAAGGATAAAAGGTGAAGAAATTAAGTTTCCTTATTAAATATCCTCCTTGCACATATATATGACAATAAAGCAATGGAGAAACTGATGGAAGAGGGGAAAACCACCGCAGGCACGAGAGAAACGAACTAATTGACACTGTTACAAACATTCAGATTGGTGAGGTGCTGGCACCATGAGCATCTTTTTTATTTACCTGTGAGTGAGGGGTCTTACCCTGTAAGCAATTTTTATGATTGTTCATTTTGGAAAAAAATCCAGACTACTTGACCCATTGCCCAGAGGATCTCACAGCAGTAAGTGCTATCCAAGATACTGCATTTGACACCTCTATATTCAAAGGTACCTCCATTTTTTCCAATCAAATCAGAACAACTCTAATTAAATTTAAACAAGAAGCTAAAGCAAGATGAATGGTTTATAGGTGCTTCATGTTTCCCTAAATTGATTAATAGATAAAGAATTCATACCTACACCAAATTAGTTGACAAACCCTGCTGTAATTTATTCCTTGTACATGATGATCTGTAACCACAGTGCACTGTAGTCGGGACTGAGCTCCAGCTCCTTCTAAATATATTTTGTGCTGGTTGGCTGCACCCACCAGGTATTTACATTCCACAAATCTTGTCTTCGTATTCAAAGTTTCTCAATACGGTTTTCACTTTAAATTAAAGTAGCAGTGGTTATTCTTGCACAGAATGCCATTATTTGTGAATCAGGTTTGCAATGTGGGCAGTTGCACTGGACCGTGCTATTTCTTGGTGCCCAAAGAACTGCTCTGTTGAGTTTGATTTTTCCTTTTGTTTTCCCTGCTGTTGTCCTGCATATTGCTCTGCTCTGTAAGTGAGCAGCAAACGCAATTTTCTTTCACACACGGATGGAATTTTGCTAGAGACATGCATTTGCCACTTCAAAAATCAGGTTCTTTAACCCCGGAGCTGGTCCAGAAGATGCCTGCCTGCCTCTAAAGCAGAGCATTGCAGGAAGGCGGCACGCCAGGGCTGCGCCAGGGACTGCCTGTCTGCCCCGGCCGGCAGGTGGGCTCCAACTTTTGGAGATGGCACTGACAGAGCTTATTTTTAAGGAGTTTGCTTTTTAGAATAATGCAGTTCAGTTTAGGGTACGAACCAGCAGCTGGCATGAGATATATACAGGGTTTAATCTGATTCACCAATTATTTTGCGGTTCGGATTTTGCAAGGGGCATCCAGCCCTTGAGACGGATATCCCTGTGTCAGAAAAATGGAAATCAATAAATCTATTCAGAAAAACATAATTTCATTTTCCTTCTTAACCAGAAATTGAGATACACACATTTCTCCCTTCCCAGTCCTCCCTGACTTAAATATATCCTGTGTTATATAAGTAATTGTTTTGAACCCACTCTAGGACACAGTCAGAGACATGACTCCAATAACACATTATCAGTAAAACAAAGCAAAACAGTTTCATGTCCCTGCTGGGTTTGTATATACACTCTTAAATGAGCAGATTCTCTCATTATTCACCCTGATCTGGTCATTGTATGCTTAGTCACAGCTGTCACAACAGGTGCTCGAGCATCCTCCCCCTTCATGGCGCTGTGTTTTCTCTATAGTTTGTTGTCAAATTCCTCTGCTGCCTTTCTCTGGTGACTTTGCTATTCCATCTCTGGCTCTTCCCAGATTCAACTTCATAATTACTTCCGAAATCATCCAGGGCTGCCTGACTCTGCATGCAACAACCCTTTATCTTAAGCATCAGTTCTTCTTTACAAGTTGATGTTCTTCATCCCGTCACATGAAACCAGTTTATCCATCATCTTTGGCCATGTTTTTCTTGCTGGGACTTTTCTCCGTCTTTCTTAATACCTCCAGTGACCACTTCTCCTAACTGCAATACCCAACATTGTGTTGCGGAGTATACTTTGGAACCGTGAACGATTTAGAGGCTGATTCCTCTACTAGAATGGATTATCTCTCCCTATGCCAAATGACATCAGGACTCTCCAGTGAGTTGAGGATTTCCAGATGGGATCTTGCTCAACATTACATCTAACATGAAAATTCTTGGAAATTAACATTTATGCCCTGAAATATCATCTCGTCACTCTTGTTTCTCTCTAAGGTCCTTCAACGGTGGTTTGGGGTTCCCAAAATTGAGTGAAGAACTGCTCTCCTCCTGTTCTACTCCTCTCACTGCAGATTTATACACTGCATTTTCCCACTGAGCTTAGCACTCATTGGGGACCTTTTACTGCTAAAAATCCTGTGAGTTCTTAAATTATCAGCATGGTGCTACTGTGCACTAACAAAGTTTATCTGATACCACAGCATATCAAACATTTTTAGTTCTGTAAAAAATGTTTTCTTAGCTGGAAGCCTCCTCTGATATTAAAGTACCTCCAAATAAAGAGACAAACTTATATTATTTTTTTGCTATTGTCTTCAAGGAATATAGTGTAGGTTGAGGGCAAAATATACACAACTCAACTTCTTTTATGTTTTGTAGACATCAGGATTTAGAGCCTGATTTCCAAAGTGCTATAATCCATCAATCCCACTGAATTGCAAAGGCTGGTGAGGGAGAAACTAGACTGAAAGGCAGCTATGTAACCTGTACCAATCCCCTAAAGCACTGAAAAGACTGGGCCAAAACATTACGGTAAAAGCTTTCTATAATTTTACTTCAATAAAATTACAAAGGAACAAGGAAAATACACAGATTTTGATTCACAGAACAAACAGATTCAGTATGGTACTAATGCTATTTAGTTTGTTTTCTCCCTAAAACCCCGTAGTTAGGGGTTAAGACATACATCTATATCTCAGGTTTCATCCATTTGGGATCTTTTTTTCCTAACTTACCTTTACAGTGCTGCCTTCCCTGTCCTACAATGCAGTATAACATCCCTACAGCCATTACAACTGCTTGCAGTTGGGAACAAAGTATTACAAAGACTTTTAATGCATTGCCACCATTTTTAATGCAATTTATTAGCTGAAAAACAAAATCAGAGGCAGTGTTATGTATTCATCCAGATTTCTGTTGGTCACCTGCACTTTAAAGAATTCATCCTCTATATTATTACAGTTGACAGGTCTCTGGAATTATTAATTATCATGTTGAGCTAAATGCACTTAAATTCTTGCTGCCTTAAAACCGAGTAGAGAATTCATTCCTCTCCTTCTTAGTCTCCCTCTTTTACTAGATTACTTTAAAGATGAAGTAATTATTGCTGGTGTGTGTGGCTTGACCCATCCCAGGATAGGAAATCTCCCAGGGTTGCATTTGAGTACTTGCTAAACTAGGATGGGAGCAGCTCCTCTGCTCTGCTGCGGTGCAAGTCTGCCCGAATGCAGGTACATACTGATCTTAAAGAAAACATAAATCTACAATAGATAGGAGGAAATTAATAAAGGTGAACAGTGATCCGGTGGGGAACAAACCAGAACTGAAAGCTGGTGCACTGCAAAACCAGCAGTCTGAAGAATGTGAAGGAAATGAACTTAGCCATAACTTTTTTAAAAAAAAAACAAAAACAAAAACAAAAACAAACACCTTGTTCTAATTGTTTTAATTTATGGCTTTACTTAACTTACTTTCTCTGAAAATCGTTGGCCAAAATAAAAGAAACCTTGATTACCGTCTGCCACGCTGCAGCTGAATGGCAGGCATCACTTCTCCAAAGGTAATGGGATGCAATCACTCCCATGGGGCAGAAAGCCGGAGTTTCGAACCCACTCTCAGTTTTACACGGCATTTCTATAGCTGTAAAAGCTCCATGTTCCATATTATTAACCTCTTTCTATTCAAGGATCCAGAAAAGGTGGCTGTGTCAGCTACCCAACCTGAAGTTCAAGACCTTTATGGGTAAGGTGACATTTTAGAACATAATAACTACACAAAATCCTTATCAAAGATTGTCAGAGAGTTGGAATTACCAGTGGTTATCAGTCAATAATTGTTAGAGTAACTGATGGGTAAGCAGTAACCCTTCACATGCAATTCTTCTGTGGGAATGAGAAAAGCAGCTGGAAGGAATTCATAACAAGAACCTCACAGAGCTCAGAGAAATGTGATGTATAAACAGATTATTATTTCCTGTGGATATTGATGATAAATGAACTGGATTTGGTATGTCTGGGAAATATCACCACACTCTAAGCCATCTGAACTCCCCACGGCTCAAGGTAAAAACCTCTCCTGTAACTTCTGAGAACTCGGCATAAAGCAAGCACTAAATATCTGGGTCACTAGAAATACAAAAGTTGAACATTCCTCTCTTGAACGTTTTTCATTTAATTAATCTTTCCTGCGGGTTTTCAGTGTAGCGAGCCATTGATTATTGCAAGGAGCGCTTTATAGAGTAAATTCATATAAGAGAAACAGGAAGAAGTGGTAAGTAACTGGATAAATAAATAAAATACAAAGTGTGTTGGTTATCTGGTTGCGTGTCAGCCTCAGGGTACTCCCATATCTCTAAATCAGGTACCCAGTGAACACCACCAATACCCACGCTCCTCTTTCCTCAGCTTTACCTACACCAGCAGCTTTTATAAAATATGAAAAAATCCCATAGAAAAAGCAAAAATAACCAAACTCTGCTCTCCTGTCAGAAATTAGATAACCTATAACAAGATGCTAGCTAATTACGTGAGAAAATATATGCAAAAAATGGCTTTTCCATTTAATTTAGAAAAAAAAAAAAAAAAGCCTATTCAGTGCATGGTTGTTCAGTTCAGTGTAACAAGCAGCATTTCTAAAAAGAAAACAAAGCAGAAAGAGTAGAATGCCTATGTTTACGGTTAAAAAGAGAAAAGGCTGAATTTTGGAGAAGCTGGTTGAATCTGTGAAATTAATCTTAAAATACTATTATGGGCATGGGCCAGGTCTAAAGATATTACCGGGCTTTTCGCAGCTTTTCCAGGAAGATTGAATGCTAATGAAAAAGACGTTGAAACAAGAAACATGCTCAATGCAAAGATGAAAAAGGAGCCACCTTCCTCCTTGGCACATCTCTGGTTCTTCTTTAGCTTAAGTCATACCAGATATATATGAGTATCTTTATACAGAGCGTGGTTTACCAAGTCAGTCAGCAAAGAGTAAGTTGACAGCTGGCCTTCAAGAATTACACACAGGGGAAAACTACACTAAAGAAACCATATAATTCCTCATAACCTTACCTTGAGACTAGTCACAGTGCAAACTAGCCTGGATTGCAAAAGGTTTTACACCACCAAAAGTATTTAGGAGATGGCAAGGTTATAGTCTATGAAGATCCCAAACTGCCTGCAGTGTTAAACTGTATAAATCCAGAGTAAACGTCGCCTTGTATTCTGACTGTACGTGGAGCTCCAGCATACATGCATGTCTTAGATGGTGTTCAACATTGAGAAGGGGTCCCATCACTCTGTGAGGATATTTATTTGCATTGGTCTCATTTTATCTCTGCGAGACATGCCCTTTACTGTCCACAGCCTTAGAAACTGAATTTTAGATGTTTGCCGGAAACATGCTAGAAACTTCCAAGCAAGGAAAGGTAACAACCACCTCAGTTTGAAAATATATATTTCTTCCGTTCATACCAAGGAGAAAAAAAAAAAAAAAAAAGTATATTTTTACACAGGAAATTATTCATAGAAATCACAATCGAAGCAGGGAGAAATGCTAAATTCAAGAAATAAATTAGTCATTTATAATATGCACTCAGATCTAGCCTGAAATGTGCTATTAACTCATTTTACACTGCAAACCTCTAGGGGCAAGAGCCACATCTTTCACTACAGAACTTGTACCGTCAAATTAAAGCACATTAATGGTACTCACCAAGCACTAGCACTGTGAGGTGGCCTTGCCGAGCAAACTCTGAGCCCATGGCACTGATAGTCTTGCACAGAATAACTTCTTTTTGTGCGAGATCCTTCTCACAGTAATGAACAGTTATCAGGCTAAAGCTGAACTAAAAACCCCAACTTGAAATACGGTGTTTAAAAAGTAGCAAAGAGTCCTTTCCCTCCCTGGAGATCACTGGTTTCCCAAACAAACGGATGGATTATAACAAGCCATTGTGCATTATTTTCTGTTTGTCAGTGACCTCGTTCCCATGCTGTCTGTGATACTGAAATGGGAAACTAAAGCTTGAGGGGTAGATCTTCAGCTGGAGTAATTCAGCCCGGCTTGCTGTGTCAATACACAGCAGGCGGAGAGCATCTCCCAGTCCGCATAAAACTAAGCAAGTTTCATGTCTTGGCTTGAATAAAATGAGAAGGAAAGGTGCCTTCCCAACGTCAACAAACAGGTGAGTAGGAACATATTTACAAGCCGGAATTTTGGGGTGACTTCAATAACAGAAATGTGTTTGTTTGACAACTCACAAAGCTGGGGTGCATTTCTGAGACGATTGCATAGATTTTCATTTTTGACCTGGGACTGATTGCGTGATGAAGTTTAAGTGGCTGTTGACAAAGGGCTTTTTTACAGATTTCTTTGATTATTACAGTTAATACAAGCATGCAGTGAGAATATTCACAAAAAGCTGCATTCTGCCTTATTATTATCTTGGTAAAATATTATTTTCTTAAAATTGCATATGTTGCACACTGATGATACTTGCAATGCCTTACAAATAATGCATTTATACATCATTTAAATCACACATTATAATTTATAGGTTAGTTATTTTATTTTGGTGTCAATCAAAAACGGAAGCTGTATGAAAGAGCTTAGATTAAGAGAAAGGTTTTTCAAGGTAAGCTTTAATAAACTAATGATGATATTATAAGAGCTATCACAGAAAAACCTGCTATCTAATAATAAGCTTGTTCCTGTTTATTCAAATGTTCCGCCTTGAGCTTGTTTGTAAAAAGTTAATAATTACAGCATAGTTAAACATGTAAATAGGTGGGTCTGACCTGGATAAAACCTCTGACACTGAGCTGCAGCTCTACCTAATCAGTGAAGAGTGGATATTGAGATTTCAGCCTTTTTTATTGCAGCATACAACATCATTCTGAAGAGGTATTTGATGTTTTGCCCAGATAACTCCTGTAGGATTGGCAGGGTGACGACGACAAGCACCCAAACCCCGTCCCCAGCACAGCCACAGGGATGGCTTTGCAACGGCTCTGCCTTTGCAGGCACTTCAGTACTGATGTTGCTGGGTCAGCACAGACAACGGCACACACGGCAGCAGAGCAGGAAAGCAGAAAATCGCTGTAATTTCCTCCCAGGTCTGTCTTGCCCTTAACCCCACCAGGCTGGAAGCTCCAGTGGCTTCCGGTGGTCCCCAGAATGCACACAAGAGATGGTGGTGGCCCTGCTAGGCAGCCACCTACTCTCTTGTCATCCACAAGCTAAAATACGTTCAAAACTTTTTAATTAAAGATTTTTATTTACATTTCCTTTCCTGTATTTGTCACTGAGATCTTACCAAACCTCATAAGGTGAGAAATGAGCTGCTGTCAAGCTGCTATCTTGTCGCCATCAAAAAAAAAAAAAAAGAGTTATTCTTGAGGAACTAACTCTCCCAACATCACGAACCCCAAAACACACCCATGTGCTCCGACCCCAGGGGAGCACAGTTGTCCTGCCTGCTCCGCTTGAAAGCCCCCCAGCAGAGACTGGGACAAAGCTCATGTCCCTGGCACCTGGAGAAACGTCGCACACACGCAACAGCTACTCTCCACTTGCTGCCCACGCCACGGTGGTTAAACGCTGACACTACTCACTGCTCCCTCGCACGTGGCGGACCTCTGGCAGCTGCTGATAAATGTGGTTGCAGGATGGGCTGTGTTAGATCACAGATATTTGCGCTTGTAAACCCACCTCCTGCTGTGACCCATCTTACCACAGCCATATGGATGGGGTTGAGGGGGGGGGGCACCAGTGGTTACACGTGCAGGTGGCCCCACGGTCGGATTCTGCAACAGCGCTGCCCTCCACGCTGCGTAGATTCCCCCCCCCATAAATCCTGCACCACCACCCATCTCCTCAGCGACCTGGGGGCCGTCCAGCTGGACCAGGGGCACAGAGCAGCCACCTCGGCATTGCGGTGGTGGGCAATGGCAGCAGCACAGGATGCTAAAAGCTCTCCGTGGTAAAGGGATGCTCGCCGGGCAATGCAAGGCACCAGCTCAAATCATCTCCAGCCCTAGACGAGCCCTGGTCTTTCCACCACCCTTAGACAAAGCATAGGGGAACAAGTTCACCTCGCCTGACATCAGTCTTTCTGCATAGAGAGACCCAGATGCTCAGAAAGCAAACTTTCCTCTTACAAAGAAGAAAACACCTCTCACACCAGCCCCTTCCAGCGTTTTTGCTGCCTAGAGCAAATCGTTGCTGCTTTTCTGTCGAAAGGAGCAGCTTAGTCTATATGATTTAGAAATATCATTTGCCTTCTTCCCCACAGATGGCAAACTCTTCGGTTTCTGCCACCACTAAACATACAAATAAATCATCAAGATATGATCTGCTAACATATTCAAAATGATGTTTGGCCTGAATTTTTTTTTTTTTTTTTTAGCTTCAAACATCAATTTCATTTTGTAATGAATACATGCTTCATCTCATAACATTTCATTTTTCATACATTTAGCAAAATTGCTTAACTGATACATTTTATTTTTTTCCAAAACAGCCTTATTTCTACCCTAAAAACATGCAAATCAAAGACTGGCATACTTACATAAATGTGCAGAAATCCCTACTGTTGGTGTCATCGCTAAATTATAAAATATTCATAATATCTACATCTTTTATACAAAATGAATTTGGTATCCCAACTTCTTTTTTTTTCTTTTAATGAAAATCACGTTAAGATACCCAGATAGAATTTTACAGGCCTCTCTGTGCTATTTCCACCTTTAGGTGCTCCCCTCTCTGAAGGACAGCCTCCCCAGCCCTCATCCACGTGCTCCGCACACCGGCAGCCTTATCGGAAACACCGGCGAGGCACAACCAGTCCTCATTTCCTAAGCTTAATGCCCTTTGCAATTCTTGTCTGAGCAGTTGTTCGCTGAAGACAAGAAGACTTATTTCTATTCATTCCCTGCATAATCCACCTTATGAATTTACACCTCACCTACCCGCACATTCAAGGACCCAGAAATACAAAATATTTCCTACTGTGTTTTAAACCCACATCCTCCTGGATACAAGATAAGAGCTTAATAGCTTTGACACTGCACTGTTTTCATATTCATGCATAAGTTATGGATACAGCAACAGATCAGCACTTCTTTGTGCTTCTCATTGGCTCTGGTTCGCTGCCTTAAACTGTCTGAGTCAAGGCCACGTTTTAATGCCATAGACGCTCTATTCAAATACCAGTATGACCACATTTTAAAAGCCACCCTGTACCACTTCATTGCCGCAGATGTCCTTTACATCTGGCAAGGGCCGTTTCTCTGCATGTCAACAGTAATTCAGTTTAACAGCTGTCTCTTTTGACAAGCTTAGTGTCAGACTCTAAAATGACAGGGTGACAGTTTTCCTTTTCTTTAACAGAACATAGTGCAAATTAACCATTTGAATGCAGGATCACTGAACGCCTCCCGAATACAGTTTTCAGAGTCAACTGAATAGGATTTAGGAATTGTTGGTATTAACAACCAAAGCTGAAAACCTGTAGGATCTGACAAACCAACGCATTTCAGCTGTAATTGAGATTCTTACCTGAAATCTAAGTGTTCGACACCCATAAAACCTTAAAATAAGTTGAAATAGATGTCGGAGGTAAACACCGGGAATTTGCAAACTGGTATGATAAGTACTTTTCCCACATTGCGTAAATACATGGAGAATTTTCTGTATATTTAGTTAAAGTGCTTGTTAATACAGCAGCTAATGGTACCGTGTGTATCAGCTTTCAAATGGCACGCTGTACAGGCACATTTCCCACAAATGCCAGACATACAAAAGCACCTCAGCATAATTTCTCTAGGACTAAAACTATGCCTGAGATAATACTGTACATCTTAATGATTGAAACCTTTAGCATGGAAACCAGCCTGTGGACAGTAACAAAGTGCCACCGTGATTTATGAACAACCAGTAAATGCTAGAAAGACACCGCTATAATCTGGTGCAAGAGTGAGCTTTATGAGGCTGGCTGTATTAGGCTCACATAAAAGTGAATTAAAAAATATATAAACATTACACTACACATATTTAAACCGCTTACTGATGTAAGTTGTACGGTGAGACACTGCGTTGTGTTAATATTATGCCACGGCTTTCACAATGAGGAGGAAGGATAACTCCCTGATTTGGATCTTTTATTGAAACCAACGACAAACCTCAAAGTAACTGCAGTGGGACTAGACTCCAGGTCGTTATTTTAAGGAACTGTGAAAACCTCGTTGCTATTTGTTCCTGGGCAAGCAGTTACACCTAAAGCACTACAAAAAAACTTCGTGTTGAAAAGATGGTACTGGGAGCGTAACATTTAAATGCCTTTAGTAAAAGCTTTTGTTTGCTTATTTATATGTTGCCATAAGTATTTGTACGTGCTGCCCTTTGGCACAACATTTGGGCATCCCATAATATTTAGAAAGATTCACATTCAAATGCCTATTACCATCTCTAAAAGCCGTGCCCATTTATATGAGCTGAAATGGACATTTCTCATTTCTCAGTCTCGTGATACAGCCAAGTTCTTCCTCTTTTATTCAGCTCTTTTTATCACAGAATTGGTCATGACCTGCAGAAGGAGTCACTTCTTCTCAACCACTCTATAGCCAGGTCTCTCATACAGTAAAACCTGCATGTCCCTGCTCTGCTGACGGCGTTGACCTCCCCAGTGACTCCTTTCTTACCGACATACCCTGTCTGTTTGTTTCCACAGCCCGGGAATTCATACTTTCACAGCCAGAGGTGAGCCTCTGTAAAGGGAACATATTGCTAGTATTTTATTAATATATCATGAAGCTAAGTCAGCTGCAAACACATATTTTTAGCGCAACATCAGCCCCATGGGAGTGTGCAGGTTGCTGGGTTTGGAGGGGTAGGCTGTTACTAGTATTGCACATTTATAGCTCAGCTACACAAAGCATATATAACCATTTAAAATACTTAACCTCCCTAAAATCTATCACATGCCTGAAACACTAATAATTCTATAACTTAAGCTAAACAGAGTACTATTCAGCTGTAAATTTTATGGCTACTCTCTCCACCTCTTATGAAGTGTGAAAAGAGGCTTCATATCTGTCAGTCTTTTCTCAGAAATGACTTTCGCTGATTACTTAAACTTTCGTTAAATAAGCTTTCCACAAGCTGTAAAAACAGAACACAGTAGGGAAAAAATTGGCTCTCTTTTAAAAGTGCTGTAAAGTCTCTTTTTGAATGAGTAATTAGAAATGTGTAAACTCTTTTATGGATATGTGAGAAGCACACACAAAAAATTTGACATTCCATGCAAGTATTTCTGTGTGCTATCAAATTTCATTGTATTTTGCAGAGACCAAAACTATACAGACCCAAAATACACATACATTAGTGGACATGGGTTATTTGCCAAGAAGGAATTTACATACAGTACAAGTAAAACATCCTAATTTAAATCTACGACAATGGATAGTCACATTCTTAAAGAGAAATCAGAGTTGTTTGTCTTTCCGCTCATATTTATACAGATTGCAAAGCTGTTGACAGAGCACGATTTGAGCTGGGCCTTTCCAACTGCTTACTGTTATTTTTATTACCATGTTCAGCTATCTTTTTCATATCAAGAATTGAGCTTAGATGAAGATGTTCTTATTCCCCGAACCCGTACACGAACACAAAGAGACACCGTGTGATCCAGCAGCTGGGCAGGGTGTGGGCAGAGAGGAAACCCGAATCCCACTTCTGGCCCTCATTTCCTTGAAAACTCACCAAAACCTTTAGTTAAACCAATGTACTTTTCCATCTTCCTTTCACACACGCACACACAAGCACTCCATCCCCAAACCAGCCTCTGCAGATGCTCTGCAACCTCCTTGTACTGTCATTGCTTTGGGTCCCTCTCCCTCCCCTAAACTCATGTTATTTGTGCCGAAGACTTGCTTTGGCTTCGAACCTCATGATCATCTCCACGGCAGGGGGGCAAGTATCTTCATCTAAAAGTAACTGAAAGAAACCTAGAGACAAGGGGAGATGGGTGCTACCCCTGCGTGATTTCCCACCTCCCTGGGAGAGGGGACAGGGCATGTGGGGGACACCGAGATGGAGAGCCTCCCCCCTCCAAACTGGTAGGATGTTTGCTCGAAAAGCTGGTGGATGTCACGCTGTGTACACGTACTGTGCACTATAAATAGTAATGTCTTCTATGCTGCTCTCCATGGAAAAATCTGCAGGAGGGGAAATAGTCTCAAATCTGTGTAGTTTTCAAGCCAAAGAGAGCCAGCCTCATTCTCTCCTCGGTGGGGAGGCTGTAGGTGGGGGGTATGCCCCTTCAACCCTACGGAGTCAGAGGAACCAGAGGAAAAAACAGGTCCCAGCTAATGAATCTGGGGGTGAAGAGTTGCCCCCACCCATCCCCTTCCCAACCTCCCTATCCCCCAGCAGTCCCGCAGCCGTTTGCCTTCCCTGCCGCGAGCAAACCCAGCCCCTCTCCAAGGAAGATGCATGGTTATGCAGGTGGCATTGACTGCCACCCAGCTCCTCACCCCCCCAAGGCATCCCCGTCGGAGGGGAGCACACCCCAAAGAGCAGCTGCTGCCAGACACTGCTCCCCCTCTGAACCCCGTGGATTTTCAGCACAGAAATGGTGCTGAGGACTCCCGAGGAGAGCAGAGAGCACCGCACTGAGCTCTCCCTTCTCCCAGTAAAGATATTAGTGTCACTATTTCAATTTTTTTTTTTTTTTTAATCCCCATAAGAGTGATTCAGACCCCACCTGCAAAGTTCAATAGTCCCGTAGGCAGCAGAGCAATGCTGCCACCCCTGCTCCCCACGATGCTGCTCCGAGAAAGTTCTCTGGCAAAGCATTCACAGGAGCAATTTGGTGCCAAGTCTGTTATAAAACCAACCACGGTGCAAATGTTTTCGAGTAGAAGAACAAAAGTACGAGAGAGGGAAAAGCTTCACACATCTTTAGTGTGGAGAATGTATTTAGTACTCCCAGAAGCTATTAGATGAGGTGATACAGGCAATTTATTGTTTTGTCAATACCTTTTATTTTGATTTAATAACTTACAAAACCTATGGTCTATCTGTAGCGCAGCCTCAACTTTCTTCACACAACCCCACTTAACTTTCAAACACTTTAACTTTCAGGTCAAATCTCTGTCATATTGATAAATGGGTCTATTTAAATTTTTATCACTGAAGAATTCTCCCTGGTGTCTTTTTCACTATCAGATTTCATGCACAAAATAACAGGATACTTCTTATTTTTTGTTATCCACTGCGCACACACACACACACACACACACAGGGAAAAAAAAAAAAGAGTCACTACAGAAAGCACAGATGTTGTGGTGAAACGTCGGTAATTTGTCCGCAGTAGTATCATTCCTACAGACATTTCATACGGAGAGAGGTACAATATATCTAGGAATAAGGTGTAAAAACACAAGACAGAAATCCTACTATGGGATTTATACACTAACTGCAGTCTACCCCTGTGCTAACAAGTAAACAAGTCAAAGTATTTTACATTCACCCTCACGAGGCATAACTGTTCACGATATAGAGGCCCCAAGCGAAGTTTAATCTTATTTGGCTATCTGACTATTGCTTCATTAAGCAAACTAAGAAAAACTGCTGCAAAGTCAACAAATTTTTAGATCTTATTGTAAATAATTACCTGGTTTTCTTGCCAATAATCAGGACGAAAAATATAATCCTTATAGCCCTAAGTACGCTATATATGCTTAACCTTTACTTTAAAACAGTATTAAATGCTAACGCTGTGGCTACTGTAAAGATAGTAAAAACAGATACTGTAGGAATATAACTGTTTAATGACAAGTTACAAAGAGTTCTACTGAAAGAAAAGCAAGAGCAAGAAAGGTTAAATAAACAGAAACCACAGTGTTTCCCATCTTTCTTACATTAACTTCCAATAACTATAAAGTAAAAATTTTGCTATATATGAGTTGATTTCCCAGATCTGTGCATTAAATATTTACTTCTAACTATAAACTTACGAGACCCAAACAAAAACTAATTTGCATTATTAATGATGCAAGAAATGTGATGCTCAGTCCCTTAAGATTCATAATAAAGAAGAAAACGTTAGAGATTTACTTTCTTTTTCATTTTAAAAGGCAAGTTAAAACGATAAAACTTATTTAATTAACAGAGACTCTATTTATGAATTAGTTGTTTCTGCCAGCAAGAATGTTTTAAAAAAAAAAAAAAAAAACCTGTCTGAAATGAGGCTGAGACTACAAAGAGTCCATTTTCAGCTTGGGAGTCTCAAGGGAAAAATCAAAGGGTTTCTTTCTTTCAACAGTTTGGGTGAGATGATATTTTGAGATGTTGACAGCTGCCAAACTGCAGAACCAGTGAAGAACTACCAAACTGAAATCGTTTTTATCTTTTTGAATTTTTCTCAATGTTCAGTCCAACTTCCTTTTACAGACTGAAATTTCTACTTGGTTAAAATGTTTTCCCTCTCTTTCAATGCTTCCGTCTAGTGCTTTGGGCCAAAAATGAACTCCCTTTCTTCTAAATTAACCATAAATAATAGAAAGCCATTATTACTACCTATTATTAGTGTTTCTACTATAGTAATGTATTAATTGCCATCCTTTTCTTCCTTCTTATGTGCTCAGTGTGGAACCAAATTTCAATGGTTAATCATCTCTATCACACTGAATGTTCTCACTATGTTTACTTACAAGATGTTAGTAAAACAGAACAGTCTTTGCTCTAGTAAACAAAGTAGAATTAAAAGTCAACATTTAAAAATTGTTTTCTACTTTTCTGACAGAAGTTATTTATAATATTCAAAACAAGCCAGCCTTTAGTAAATAATAATAATATTATTATTAATAATAATAGTAATAACAACAATGCTCTCCGTATGGCTCATACCATTCTTCATTTTCCATTTTCTTGCTAAATCCTGTTTCCACTGCTAAAGCCATCCCTCTTTTTCTAACTCCTTCATCTCTATTGGTCCCATGACCAACCTTGTGGTGGCTTCTCATCTGCTTCAGACATCTGCCCCACGCTCCCTCTTAAAGCCTCTTCCCCTGCAGACAATCAGCCCACGTGTTTCTGTCTTCATCACATATTCATTAACCAAAACTAAGTAGAACAAACCCTTTCCTCTCATTGTTCAAGCTGTCAGGCTCAGCAACAGCCTCCGATTTGGCTTCCTCTATCCACTTCTGCCTTCTTCCCAGCCTCATGTCTTCTCTCCTGGTGCCACATCTGTGTCTTGAAGGAGACTTCTTTAATCTTCCTCCAAGCAACCATTGCTTTCTAAACGTGTCCTTTAAGAGTCTGGCCCAGGCATTCCTCTGTCCTGTCCCCCGCTTGCCCCCTGTGCACTCTCTCTTGCCAGAGCTCTGGTGGTACCCATCTCCTTCTGGTTCTCTCCTACCAAAGCCAGCTCACACAACACCAGACTAAGGAAAACCAAGAGTCACCCTCCGGCAGGGGAAGAGCAGAGCCCTGCTGGGGGCGTGAGTCTCCAGCGCTGCTTTAGCAGATCCAGTTTCTGAGGTATTTTTGCCATTACAGCACTGAGCATGAACGAGCATCTTCTGAGCCTGTGACCCTCACCACTGTAATACAGAGGACCTTGCGGATTCATGTTACAAGGCACCTCTGCACTCTGCTTCATGAGATCTGATACAAATATTATTTGGAAATAGCAAGACTGACTTCTGCTGGCACAAACTCCTCAGAATTTGGATTAATTGCACTTTGGGGCGCTTTTTGGTAAAAAAAAAAAATAAAAATAAAATTAAAACTTTATGTTTAATTTAAAAATAATTCAAGAACAGAGGTTCAAATATCAGCCACTACAAGACATTGAATAAAAATAAATTTTCTCATGAATTATCATGAGAGTTTAATACCCAGCCAAGATAATGATGTGAGAGAGATTATAATATCCCCAAATATGCTAACCTCTTCCGATTAGTGATCCAAGGACTAAATCATAGTTACATGATGAATTAGAATGGATTAATTTAATTATTTTATTTTTTTTTTTAGGTTTGTAATTGCAGAAGGCAGCACATAACTGTTTTGGGAGAGCTCCTGTCAACACTGAAAGAAAAAAATCTAAAATTCTCCCTTTTCAAGGAGACCTATCCATACCCTTCAGCTCCTAAACTAGTAAGTCACAATATTACAAAGACTTTCTTACCTCTGAAACTAAGGCAGATATCTATACAAACATTACTAACTCAATACTTTTAGGATTAATAAAATACATGAAGACTCTCAAAATGATGCCTCTGATTCAGCAAACACAGATCTAGCTGGACAATCCACACAAGCAAAGCGTCTGTCCAGGGGAGAACACAGCCTCGCCCTCCCCACTCACTCATTGATTAATATTTTCACTACCCTCAGAGGATGACCCTCTGCTAGCACAGACCTGAAGCAGAGCACACCTCCTGTATCCTCTCCCCGGGGCTGGGAGAAGCATTGCAGTGCCCAGCAGCAGGGCAGATCATGGCCATCGGGTCCCAGCGATGCTGCTCCCCCAGGAAGACTCAGCATCAACAGGAGCCAAACAAGAGCTGCATTTGCCTCCCGTTATTCCCCTGGCCTAACTCTAGAGGTTTACATTTGAAAATAGTATCTGTCACTCCCACAAACCAGGTATTTTTCTTTTCTGTTTGAACCTGAATGAAAAAGCTCCAAATCCCCAGGTGTCTGACATCAAAGCGTGGTAGAAGGAAACTATTGGGATGGTGTTCTGACATTAACACGGCACTAGAAAGGAAGAGCAGATGGGCAATGAGGAAGCAAATCCTGTTGAAATATGATTAAGTGACACTGAAGATAAGGAAAACCATGAAAACTAAAGGGCAGGTAAGGGGATTTTAAGTGCAATATAAAAGGGGATTTGTGGCACATGTAATTCTTCCTCTAAATGTTGATTAAACATAAATTGTTTTTTTGCCTCTCAATTATAGTTACAGATCATTTCGGTTCTGTCGACGCTCTCTGCATGCATCAGTGAAAGCGGAAGGTGCTTGGCACTTTGGTATCTACTGTATGTTTACGTTTTATTCTCGCTCACCAAGTACATTTACAACTAAAGATGAAAAAGGAGGCATAAAGAGGAGAATATGCTATAAAATATCTCCAGCGTTCTGAGGAAAAAAGCTCATGATTTTCTGGAAGGTGATGGTTTCATTGCAACCATGCTCCGAATCAAGCTTTATCAATCGCCGTCTATGACTAGGCAAGCCTGGCTTCCGATCGTGTTCTCTCTTACATGTCATTTGCCAAAGTAGAAAGTCTGTTCTAAGTATTATGGGATGGAGGACCTTGATTTTTAATTTTTTTTTTTTTTAAATTATTTGTGCTGATGCAATCAGTTGCGTATTTCAATAAATTACTAATTGTGAGTGAATCACCATTCTTAGCATTAACAGAAATAGGGTTTTTTCTCACATCTCTATACATGCCCACCTCCACCAAACCCAGCCCTCGCTATGCCATTTTTCTTTGAAGCTCATTTACAGACCCAAGCAGACTAGAACAACCAGCCCTCCCGTTTCCCAGTGGGACAACCTGCACAAGAGGTGGCCTTTCAAAGTGTTACATCTCGTCATTTCTATTCTTTTCTCTGCCTGCCGGAGAAGAAGATTTAATTCAGTCTTTAAATTCAACAGGATCCCTGGTGGAGGCGGAAGACAGGGAGGGAGTGAGGGATGGATGAAGAGAGGGAGGAAATACTTCATGTCTCTTTTTGGGCCAATCCCACACATTTTACTGAACTTTTCCACAATCATAAATACGAAGGGTTCCTCAAACACCTCTCCAAGCTGCACTGCTCACTCTGCTCCAGCACAAATTTGGGGTAGAGGGGGAGAAATAAAGGCAGGTGTGTGCAGACAGGGTGTTTGCCCCAGCACTTTGGAAAAGGAGACCTCCATTCCAACCCTGCAAAAACTGACATTATGCTCAGATAAATACTTACCATTCTCTGGTTATCAAATCTGCATTTAGCATTCCTTTGCATGGGAAACCCTTACTCATGCCTGCGGCTGGGATTGGGCACGTGTGATGTGTGCTCATCTAGTATTGCTTTTGGCCAGTTAGAAAAATCATAAAATCCACCACAGGTTTAAAACATAATTTAAACCTGCCAAGTCTCATAAGGACTTCCAAGAAGGCAAATTTACCATAAAGAGAATGGTTTCCACTTACTAGATTTTATATTCAGATCTCTGGCACACAGGCTTGCCACCAAAGAAGTCTTTAATGCGACGGAAGCCTTCATTTTCTCTGCGGTTAGATTTAATGTGATAATGAATATTCCAGTGTCAGCTCCAGGTAAACTGATGGGGTTTCACCTCAGATTCCCTCCTTCCTCACGCAGGCACACGCTTGCTGAGCGGTAAATAATTTAGCAGCACCAGCAGAAGGACACCTGAGATGTGTTCAAAATGCAGGAGAAGCTTCCTCGCTCATGTACTGCCCCGTGTTCCTGCTCTTGTAAACAGCAGCAGCGGCGCAGCAAAGAGAGTAAAGGCTTTGTTACCTATTTATATCTGCCCCTTGCCACCAAAAACATATGGGAAAAATACAAGGCTTCAGCAAGCTGCTTGGGGCAAAATCCCCACTGGGTGCAGCACAGTCACCCCTGAAGGTCCCACTGGGCTCACCACTGCCTGACTGGTTCTGGTGGGACACCAAAGGTCTGGGCAAGGGAGCTCCATGGTGTTGTCCCAGACTGACGCCAGAGCAGCGAGGAATCCGCGTCCCCTAACTGGCAGCCTTTATTTTTATTATAATTTGCAGAACTACAGATGATATTCCACATTCATTTGAGAGTCTCTCTGCAGTTTGCAAACATTTAACCGCCCCATATGAGGCGAATTCTTTCATGCTCATTTTACGGACGTGGAACGCGGCTGAATTAGTATTGCTGTGAAAACCTTCGCTGCCAGATTTCCCCGCCTGCGTCACCATATTTTACCCTCATTACCTATCTAGGGCTGCCTGGGGGAGCAGCTTTCCAACCTAATTTTTAGGGATCTGCTATTTCTTTGAGCTTTTCACCTATTTTGCCGTTATTGGCTGATGTTTTTCCTCTCCTTCTTTTTGCCAGTTTCAAGTTTCTGCTCTGACACCAAATGCTTTCCTCTTTTTCTACCGCTGTTAACACTAGGCAGATCAAACAAACACAAAAGTGTTTTCTCAAAAAATAATCATTAAGCATATCATGTAGTTTAGTTCAAGTGACAGCTGAATATTTGTTTCATTAATAAGTAATTTGTAATTAATTCATGGAGTCATTTCTAAAAGAACATTGTGATGTTTCCATGGTTTTGAAGTGGCAAAACACTAGTCATTTTTTGACAAAATTTCAGTACAAATTGCTCATATGCATCCACTGGAATAATCCAGCCTCTGAAGAGGAGTGTCCCTGTGACGTGGGAACATGGCTCCCATTAGTGTTAGTGACAAGGCACCTACATACAATACGCAAATAGCTGCAGTATTTAGGATTCGAATTTCAGGTGCACGGGTGCTCACGCTGCTCCATTCAAATGATTAGCAATGATATTACTATAGTTAAGGGTTTTTCCCATCTAAGGCCCATAAACAACTCTTCGCCATGCTGAAAGAATAACAAAATCTCCAATACAAATTGTTCAGTTGTTCTATTTTCAATCAAAAGGCTGGAAAAAAATGAATTATTGTTATCCTGCCACCTGAAACCGAAGATGCTCCAGCTCACAAAGGGTCCTGAGGCTCTAAAATCATGCCAGGAGTTATGGGTCACCCCTCCACCAGCTGAGCATCGCTCTTTGGAGGTGCAAGGAGCTCCATCCTCAAGGCTACGAAGGTCACCTTCTGTCGGGGATGGAATAGGCACCGTTTTCACTGACATTTTATTAAGAATTAAATCACAGTTTACCATCTCTCACAATGTTTTTTCTAAATTTACAAACTGGCATGGTTTTGGAATAAATAACAGTGAAAAGTGTCTTAAATCCTGGACACCAGCACCACTTCCACTCTAAGCCCCAGGACCTGCTACCTGGCCAGCAAAGACTAAGGACATTTCTACGTTACAGAAAAAATTATAATTGTTGCCATATCACCTTCTCAATAACCTTCCCCGAAAATTATAGGTTAGAGAGTTGTCTGTAATCATTAACTGACTGAAGGAGAGAGACACATTACCAAAGCAACAAACCTCTAATCAACAGAGTGGGAGCAGAGCAGTAGAGAAATATAACTCCTTAACAAGCAAGCTGCAATAGTTTCTTGTTTGGGTTGGGTTTTTCTTTTTTTTTTAAAAAAAAAAAAAAAAGTCTGATTTGGTACATATAGTTAGCACCCCACAGTTGCAAAATTCAAATGCTGGAAAAAGTGAACATCATAAATTTGTGCCTACTTAGGAATGTAATCTGCTAGAATTGCACTTGTAGATGAAAGTGCTTACAGGTTTTCAAATTCAGCAGCAAGAGGACCAATTATATTAACAAACTGACACAGCTCTAAAGTGACACAACAGAGAAAAGAAATCAAATGTTTGGTTTTCAATTAAAAATGAAGAACAACAAAATTTTTTAAACTGAAAAAAATGCCCAATTTCAAGCGATCTTAATTGAGATGAATACATAGCTAGCTTGGTGTCTGGAAAGCGAAGTTCTAGAACCTTTTATAAAAATCTTTAACTGGAAGAGTTTTTTAATTTGTCAGAAAGATCAGGTAAAAATTAGATTGAAAAAATTTTTGCAATGCCATAATTTATAAGCTAAAACTTAATAAAGTTTGAGAAGAGAATCTATAAATTATCTGGCAAGAAAATCTGGAAACAATCAGCTATTTTGTATCTTCCATCAATACACCATGCTTTGCTACACAATGATTTCCATGATAACATGTGACTTTGCCTTGAATGCAATTTGCAACCTATTAGCTTGATCCAGTTTCCACTGAAGTAAATTAAAAGATTACCACTGACTTCAATGAAAGCTGGATTAGACTCTGTTCACATTCACAGTGGGGGGAAAAAAAATTAAAAATAATTAATGATTATTTATGCCAGAAATTCCAGTGTAAAAAGCAAAATTGGTGCAAATGTGTTGAAGAATTTGAAGAGTAAAATGAGCACAGAGGATATAAAATATGATTCCACTAAAAATTATAAGATTACTAATTACTCTGAATAGGCTTATAGAAATGCTATAGATGTAATTAAATGGCACAAATATACTTTGAAATCCAATTACAATGATTATACAGTTGCCTTAAGAGTTAAAATAAAATATGATACCAGATAAATGGGTATATTAGAAAGGCATTATTAGATTTTCTTGCATTTATCCACCACCAAGTGCCACCAACCCTTCAAGCTAGGAACAAATAGAAGAAAACAGAGGAGAAAGATTGAGTTTGCTTGCTAAATACAGTCAGGAACAACTGAGATATTTCTAATAGAAAAGATAAAAGGAAAGATACCAGCTACCAAAACATGACCTGCACAACAAATCAAAATACTGAGTCTTATTCATAGTCCTACAGTTCCACCAGGATTACCAACTTTTGTAAGAACCAGATCATAAAAGAAGTGAAACTTGAAAAGGATTTACTGCAGAAAGTTGAAACATCCCAGAGAAAATGCAATATACCAATAAAAAGCCAATTATTACAACCATCAATATTCGGCAATGGAACACCAGAGGGAAGGATATGCAGACTCAATTAGGAAAAAATACAGTCATGTCAATCATTTGGCAGAAGAACATTACTTACGGGTAGGAAAAGGGACACTCACTTTATTTGTATGTTTAAATAATAATTTGATACTTTACCCATTATGTCAAAAAATTAACATTTAGAGGAAACAAATACATGCCCAGTGTCACAGCGAGTCACTTTCTGATTTAAAAGAAAAGTAAGTCATCCCTTGCTTTGCTTTCTCTTGTCCTTGAAATTCACATTGACTTAAAAAATATATATCTATAGTAGGTATCAGGTTTGCCAACTTCTGAAACCCGAGGGAAATATTCACCAGTTGCCAGCAGCTTGCTTAAATCGCTTACAACCTTACCTGTTTTTAAAATTCAAACGTGAACCAGACACAACTTGCATGGGGTTTTCTGTGAGAATTCCTCTCCGGTGAATTGGTAATTGGGGAGGTTCCCCGTTAATAAACACCTGGAGTTTATCCCTAGTTTGCATCCCAGGGAGAGGGCTTGTAAGGGTTTCAGTTTATGAGGTCACAGAGACTGTATCTGCCCCCCCTAGGTATGTGTTGGGCCATTAGCATAATAAAAAGAGGGGGGGGAAAGAACAAAAATACCTCTAAAAATAGTCTTTTATTCTGCTTTTACTATAACACTATAAAGACAAACAGAAACATGCCTTGGCTAAGCAAATCTCATAAATGTCTGAATTTTCCCATTATGGCCATGATTTCTAGAGGGAGATGAAATCTTTACCTCTCTCTAAATTGATGGGAGTCTCCCTCCTCCCTTCCGATGCCAGAATATGGAAGTAGAAGACTATCCCTCTGAAGGCTGTATTTTATAACACTCTGATGAGATGCCTTTTGATTTAGGGTTTGCATGAAGGAAGAAAAAAAAAAAAAAAATCCATGTAGTCTGCCAGCTCATCTAACCCAACTTTAATCACTTACTGTGCAGACAGCTATAGCTGAGCTAGTCATCTAAATTCCCTTTAAAGTCAATGGTGAGAAATAGATGTTTTTAGGATGCAATTAATTGATTGGAAGGAAGAGGGATCTATCATATATGGAAAAGAATTGTGGCCCAGAGGGTTCTGCTTTTCCTCATTTACTTTACAAGGAGTTCACATTTCTGCATTGTAGTAGTCATACAAAAGAGGTGAGAAGAGTATCACCAATCGCTGTTAACCAATCTAACTTTATTTTTTTTAATCTCTTTTACTGTTCCTCTTCCCTTCTGTTTCTACACCTAGTCTCTCCTGGGACATCAGTTCCGTTTTTTACATTATAAGCCCATTAACCGCTCAAGAAAATGGGTTCGTTCATCTGATGGTAATGAAAACTTTGGGGTCATACATGACCATTCATCTGAGCCAGAAGAACTGATCCACCAGGTTTAAAAAACACAGTAACAGATAGTTTTCATGCCAGTTGTCACAGAAATATTCAGAATAGGACAGATAAGGGGAAATTTCCTACTGTTTTACCACTCTCCCAGGGATCTACAGGCCCTTCAGCTCCCAGGACTCCAGGTCACATTCAAAATGTACCAGAAAATTATACTGATTACATATAGCCTAAGGAGCTGGGCTGTGATGATTTTCATGGAGACAGAGAAAAATATTCCCCCTCAAGAGGACATGGCAAATCTGTTGCCTTGAAAATCTAGCAAACTTCAGGGGGAAGAAAAATTAATAATAATAAATTTGCCTTCATCAAGTAAGATCCAGTGAAGTCAACTTGAAATAAGTTTTGCCAGACTTGAATATTGTGGAGACCCCCCAGATACCTTCCTTTTGCCTGGTCTACCACCCAATGGATAGCCCTGTGCAATTTTGTTCTGCTTTTACAAGCTGGTGAACCAGCCTATTTCCTCTCACCCACCAAAGAGGAACCATTGTACTGAAGATCTTTGAGAAATCTGCTGCACACTCTGACATAAGGGAGTAAGTTTTGTTTCATGTTTTCCTTATTCTGGGGCATTCATCTTCAAAGTGCCTTGCACGCAACCGGGGAGCCTTAGAAGCATATCAGGGGCAATTCAAAGAGCTTTGCATGGAGCAGGAGGGGGTTCCTGTTCAAAGCTGCAGCCTTGCATCTGCCAGAGAAGAGCAGATTCAAAACCGAAGAGGTCACTTCACCTACCTGTAGTGGGATCTCATATTCAGAAGACTCCAACTAAAAATAAGGGATATTTAGACAGTGTGATAACTGAAACCCTCTAGGCAATGCTCTTTCTCTCTCTCCCTCACACAGACACATACAGAGCAATGTCTCCTTTAGAAAAAAAAAACCCAAAACGGTAGGAGACATAATGGCCTCCAGAAAACTTACTCACAGATTAGCTCCATCTATAGCATCCTCCTGGTTTGAGCACAAAAGTTTCCAAAGAGCTGGACCACCACAGACCTCTGGTTCAAACCACCCGAAACAAGGAAACCAGAATAAGCAGTTGTTTCATAGATGCTAGAGTGGTAAAAATACTGATTTCTTTCGATTGCCCAATTTAATGCCATACAGAGGAAATATTCTGCTTGATCCAGAAATTACCATTACCTGTTCTGTGGTCAGACCTGGAAGGCCCTGGATAACATAAAGGCTCTGCTAGCATGGGCACTGTCTAAATACAGAGAAACACAGAGCTGCTTTCCCCAGAATTTATCATTTACACGGGAAATATAGAAAAATAAAGAAGAAAGTACTGTTCTCCTCATTTTATACATGGAGAACTGAGTCAAGGAAAGATGCAGGTTCACGTACAAGTAGATCAAGAGAAGTTTAATGTCACTGATATTATTAAGGAAATCAGAAGTGGATCTTTAAGTGAAGCAGAAGTATAATAGTCTTTCAGATTATCTGTGGAGGCTTCGTATCAGACACTTGACTATTTTTTTAAAAACAATTTAGATTAAATCTCTGTAATGTCTGCTTTTTTATAAGATGTAAGTAGCTCTACATCTGCAAGGAAGTCTCAGATTTGCTACTGAGGGACGGCAGTTGCATCTATGGGATTTAATCCCACTGCCTCGAGTTAGCGGGGTCTACCCCTGCTCCCACTGCCATCCCATACCTGATGCTAGTCACCTCCTTTTTCCTTCCATCATTCACTGCTGCAGATACAAACCCCATCTCTGCATACAGTTTCTACCACCTGTAATAGCTCTTCGGTACCCACCGTCTTCAAGGGCTTTTTTTTTTTTTTTTTTTTAATAGTACATTAAAACTCACAGCATCCTACACTGCTTTCTCAGACTCCTCTTATTTATACCGTAGTTGTCTTATTAAAAGCTATAAAGCCTTTGGGACAGCCTTTGTCTGAATGGCACTTCACATATACAGTTACATTACTCCCTGTACCTTTTTTTTTTTGTTTTTAATTAGAAGTACCTGATTTTGTTTTTCTTTTAAACTCAATTTAAACATTGCCTCCATTGCCACATGCTTCATTTTGCTGCAGTGCTGACTGCGGTATTTTAGATTCAGCATGCTTACTCCAAGTTCAGTTTATAACAGCAGGGCAAGATGGATCATAAACTTTATGTGTGCTTCTGCTTCTTATGTAACATTTGTGGTTTTTTTCAGATGTTTCCTACTTAGCAAATGTATTATTCCTTTAAAGCACCTAATCAAGTATACTGGGATCTGGGACATAATTCCAAAATTTAATTGTAAAATTGTGCATTTACTGCATATACTCACGTATAGCATAATTTGTTACAAGGCATCTCTCAAGAAGAGCTAACCATTTTGAGACTCTTTCATACCATAAGGCAGCTAGAACACACACTATGCTGTACAACCTGCTTTCAGATTATTTCGAAGCCTGCATTTGCAAAGCGCTTCCTTTTTTCCATATTTTATTCTCACTTTCGTTGCTCTTGCAGTGACCTCACCTGGAGCAATGAGGCTGCAAACCCTCCATAGGTCTTCACAGAAAGAGCAATTGGTTTATGCCCTGTATGTTTCCTAGGTTGTAAAGCAGCATAAAAGTGCAAATGAAGAGCCTCATACTATTTTTCTTCCTGCTGTGTGCAATCAAGCCAGAAAGTATCCCTTACTCAGAAGGAACCTGCAAATTACCTCGGCGTACCTGACCCACCAGCAGTAATGCAACATTAGGACTGTGCTCCCCCACTCACTGACACCGTCGGGGCAGCGCTGGCTCTTCTCCTGCTGAGCTGCTCCAGCAGGTCTGTGATCCTGCCCGTCTCCACAACGCCTGGTTTGAAGGAAAATCCTGAGTGTGAATGAAATACAAATCTTTGCCACCAAAAGATATGAATTATTTTTAAGGAACTTTACATCACTTTACGTATTGCAGAATTGACCCCGTCTATCTAGGAAGTCTGAAACTGAAATCGATTTATCCTCCCCTGTGAGGACAGGCAGAGAGAGTTGGGGGGTTCAGCTGGAGAAGATAAGGCTCCGGGGAGACCTTAGAGCGGCCTCCCAGGGCTGAAAGGGGCTGCAGGAACGGGGGGGGACTCGTCATCGGGGGGGTAGGGATGGGATGAGGGGTGACGGTTTTAAACTGAAATGGAGCAGATTTAGATGAGATCTAAGGCAGAAATTCTCCCCTGTGAGGGGGGTGAGGCCCTGGCACAGGTTGCCCAGAGAAGCTGTGGCTGCCCCCTCCCTGGAAGGGTTCAAGGCCAGGTTGGACGGGACTTTGGGCAACCTGGGCTGGTGGAAGGTGGCCCTGCCCGGGGCAGGGGGTGGCACTGGAGGGGCTTTAAGGTCCCTTCCCACCCAAACCATTCCGTGATTATATGTTTAACACAGCTAAGAAACAATCATGGGAAAGCATCTCAGATCCAGCCAAGTATGAAGTCAGGCAGCCTATTTTCTCCAAAGCAAGCTGAGGCTACCTTTCATTACATTCAACTCCATCAATTATATAAAGCTTTAATGGAAAAGGCTTAAAAAGTACAAAGGTAAAACCAGCAGCATTGCTGCAATGTCCAGTAGGATGAAACAACTTCCTTACATGTTTGGTACAATTATAGAATTACTAAGAAAAGGAAGGAGGAATGAAAGGAGGGATTTCATGTACCTTGACCAGACTCACTGCGGCACATACATTTTAGAAACAAGCCCCCATGTGCCCAGCCTCATTGCCAGAGCTCAGACCTGAACACCCTATTCCTGTATTTCCTATTTACTTCTAGCAAGAGGAGCACATTATTTCATAAATGAAAAAGTTGTGTTTCTCTAAGTCTTTTCAAATTGTGCCTGTACTGTCCCAAATCATTGCAAACTATTTATTTCACTACTTTTATCCACATTTTCGTTTGCAGGATGTGTGCCATTCGGCTCTATATTCCTTAAAAGTTTGATATCGAGTTCTTCATATGCCTAATTTGGGCTTAATTTGAGGCTGGGTAAATCATTACAACTCAGATGAAGTCAATAGGAGCACAGAGACTTACATCAGCTTTGTGTCAGTAAATACTGACAAGATTGATCTCAAACTTTTTCAGAACAAAAGATTTTTGAAGATGGATTAAACAACATAAATGCTGAGCTGTTTTCCTAGACTGCAAATGGCATAACACATGCTTTGTGTGACATCTCTGAATTATCCCTTCGTGGTAATGTTGACATTACATGGTATTGACTCATGGAAGAAGCTTAAATACCCTTTTAAGTTTTCAAGACTCTTTGACAAAGCACTATTTCATTAACAAAATGTTAATGGAATCTAGGAAGCTTGAATATACAGTATACCCTGCTGGTTTCAAGAAGCTCTGTTCACTGACTGAGAGATGCGACTGCAACAGAGCGATGGAATTCTTCATTTTAGGCCAACAGAAAAGGGAGCATCTCAAGCAGAGCACTCATCGGTTGAGAAAGGAGGACCCAAGGCTACTTCCACAGCGTGCCACTAAAGGGCTACCACACCTTCTGCTGGAGAAGGTCAAAATAGCACAGACAAGAAAATACATTATACAAGGTAAACTAGGAGAGACAGCAGGGTTGACATTGGCTTGAAGCTCAGGCTCCTTGCTTGTGAAAAGGAGGGAGATCCAGAAAGCACTGCCATGCAGGTTCGTACTCTGGGGTCATGTTTGGGGAAAGGGTAATTATGTGCCTACAGCTAAAATTGTTGGCTCTAAGAGTGTTGCTAATGACACAAATGGCTCTCAAATAAGTACAGGGGGTTGTATTTGATGGGCTTACTGCTAGGAACAGATCTTGGTTTTCAGGTTCTTGACTGACCCAGAGGACGTGGCGGTGGGAGAGCGGCAGCGCGGGCAGAGGGGGTGCCCTCACCAGACACCCCCCGTCACTCCCCAGGATGACGGTGGGAAGCGCTGCCGCAGCAGGCGAGCCATTGCTCTCACCTCAGCCAGAAGCCTTCCCCTGTGAACAGCAGGGAGCAGGTTCCCCTCCCGATGACGGGTGCTCGCTGCCTGCTAGGAGGGATTTTCCCCACAGCCCACAGCTGAGCGGGGAAGCCCTGGTCATGGCTGAGCAATGTCCTGCCACCACGGATGAAAGATAGCATTGAACGCTGGAAAAACAGATGTCTTTTTTTTTTTAATTGCCTTTTCTGACGTCCACAGCAATTGGTTGTTTGTGAACAACCACCCACAAATCTTTTTATCAATAAATTTATAACTATTTATAATGCATGCTGCTCGTGACTGTGACGTACTCCCAACACCTTTCCAACACTGAACTCCATATAGGTATCATATGTAAGCCAAATCCTGACAAATGAAATGTGACAGACCTTTGCAACGGTGAAGTTTACTCACACACTGAATAGTCCAATTTTCAAATTTCTGAAGTTAAGCTTTTCTGTTGTTTTCTGGATCTGCAATTGCTTTAAGTAATAAGGAACATCATTATTAACAAAAGGGATGGGCAGGGAAATACTAAACCTCTGTCCATTTACTTGCTATCTGCATTTGATAGCATTTTGTGTGTCAACAGCTTCCACATTTCATTCTCAACAGTCCATTTCATCTTTTATATGGACTCACATAAAGTAATGAGGGGAAGAAAATCATATAAAAACAATGAAAAGTTCCGTGCATAAATGCAAAACTAGACTGAGTCATTCAAGGACTACCTTGCTGTCTGAAACTGCTTCTTTTCTTTTTTAATTGTTTAGATTTCAAGCTGATAAAATCCACAGTAGTAGAGATAACATTGCCTGACTGCCCAGTAGAAGGCATGATGAGAAGTTGTTTGGAAAAGGGGCAAGGTCTCTGAGATACTTTTGTATGCATCCCTGCAATATATATTAAAAAAAAAAAAAAAAAAAAAAAACAAACCACACAAACAACACTAAAAAAGAAAAAAAAAAAAAGACAATGGTACATCTGCATATACAAATAACAGAATCAATCAAACATGGCAAAGCTGTGAAACACGTCTGTGCTTGGGTACCGATGACTGGATTAAAGGGTGAAGTAATCCAGGTGTTAATGAGACAGGAGTCGGGGACCCTCGTGGGACTTGTCTCCATGCTGCCATCTCCGGTGCCATCAGCAGTTTTGCCTCTAGCACTGATGGGATCTGGACCGAGGATTATAAAGGAAGAGGGAGATCCACAGCTGACATGTTTGACGGATGGACAAAGGGTTTGTTTTCTGGCTGAAAACAAGAATTTTGGTGCAACGGCAAAGCTTCATACACACCTACTCAATCCTTATGTAACCGAGAGCAAAGCGATGCTGAAGGTCACTACTGTCACCAGTTTAATGCTCTTCTTAACAGCATCTTACCCTGTATTTTTAATGCAAGTCAAATTACCTTTTCCTCAAGAGCTGTACAACAAATACAGTATTAATTGCAGTCTGATGCCCCAAAGATAAGAAAAATACTGTAGAAAGGGACAAAAGATTTTGTGCCAGGCTGAAGGCAAAGCTATTCATCTTTCCAAATACCTTGCTTGCTCTCAAAAGGAGCAGAGGAAAACTGCAGCACCTGAAGAGTGCCTGGCTGCACTGCACCGATGCACAGGAGCTCTGCAAATCCTCTGCTCAGGGGCTTCCTTCCAGCACAAGGCAATTCCACCTATCAATTCACCACCAAAACACAAGAGGAAAGTGCCCAGAGCACATCCTTGGCAGGCAAAGCAGTCCCCCGGCCTGTCCTCCAGACACGGCTGTTAAAGGGCACTCCTTCAGCTGAGAGAGTGTCCTCAAAAATCTTGATGTAACTAAATTAAAAATAAAAGATTGAGCATCTTCAAGAATAAGGAAATAAAGTCCTGAATGACTGCTGCGGTTATAATGGCCATACCAGAATCAGCAGAGGTTAACCTCTGCGCACAGTGAATACGGCCCATGAGCAGAGGATCCAGGCGAGCTGTCAGGACTTAGTATTCCTACTCGTATGGAAATGCAATAATCTAATAAAACAGAAAGGAAGAACACAAAAAAAATGATTCCTCAAAGGTTTCTTGGAGAATACTGTAGGTTTTGGTATGAAACAATTTAAAGGACTTAAAGAGAAATCAAATTCAAGGGAATTACAGGAAGACATTTCAATCCTGAGTGCAAAGCACTGCCCTCAGTCAAGGACACTGAACTTTGTGATCTTGCTGGGGTCGCAGATTTTCCACATGAATTAACAGTCGTCCATTGAGCTACAGCAACTGAGCAGGATTTTTTATCCTGGCTGAAGATCTGCCCCACAATGTTCGCATCCTATTGCCAGGAAAGCATCTCCCACCCTCCAGATAGCACTGGTCAAAGCTCTCTGTGAATAACCACTTTATAATGTGAGACACTTACTATGCAGTGGGTCACTGGTAGCAGGGTTGAAAAAGGGACATTCAGATCTAAAATCACAAGCCTCTATAGTCGATGCTGAAAAAATTAGCTCTGTCTCAAAGGCTCTTATAGACCTAGGAGGATCAACACGTTCAAAGAACAGATTGCTGCAGTATGCTAGGAAAGGTTAGGGAAAACTGAAAACCTTAAAGTCTTGCAAATCAATCTGCGTATCACACGAAAGTTTCTCCTCTTCCAAACCTGAGACAAATGCAGATTGTATTTATCATACTTTTAGAAAAACCTTTAATCAAAACCTCTCTCTTTCTGTTTTGAACAAGATTACAACACTCCGGAGATACAAAGACAACTGGAACTCAGAAGTTCTGCAGAAGGGGCATTTTACTTCTAAAACTCTACTTCATGCCCCTTGTGGTTACACAGATATCTAGCATCCTGTCAACTCAGTATAATTACACCCATATTTTTCTTCAGCTGTCACATTTAGCCACAAGTGCTGTGACCATAAATTAAAAAAAACACTTTAAAGAAAAAAATCTCAACTACATCTGCAATTGCATTAACATAAAACTCACTAGATGCAACTGCCACTACATGGTTGGGTTTTTCTTTCCCTTTCAGAGGAAGGAGTTGAGCTGAGCTGAGCTGTAGTCCATCCTCCTGCCCGCAACTCTCTCACCAGGTGTTCCTCAAGGATCACATCCATTACTTCAGAAGAAAAATACCTGTGTAGTTTCAGGCACTGCTGATTTTCGTGCAGTGAGAGGGTATTTACTATTGCTGTAGTACACTTGTAGGAATCAGCCTGCTTTTTTTTCTTTTTTTAAATCTCTGGATGAGTCTTTAAATCAAAAGATTAAAGAACTGAGAAAAGGTATCCAAAACCTGATAACCCCAACACAGACACCTTCCAATCATAAATACTTGTCATTCTTAGGAAAATATGCAACCCTCGATATACTGTTCTGTTTCAGGCATTTAAGTACCCTATAGAAATTACTTTCTGCTCCTATTATCCCCACAGAACTTCAGATGAGTTTTGATCCATCATCATTCATCATGTCAGCCACTCTACGGATAGTTACACACACTTTGTCTGCTCAGTTTTATCAAATAGCTAGCCCTAGGTTTTATTAATTTTCCACTGGTATGAAGAAATTACAGAGCTCTTACACTTGTTTATAAATTATATCCTAATTTCTATCCATTTTCTGTGAAAACCCAGCAGTGCTTTAGAGATACATTAGGTCTTCTGGTGCTGGTACTTCTATAAGAAGGGCATCCCACATCTTGCCTTTTTCTTGTGGCTTGTAGCTTAGATTTCTCTGTTGTGTCTGTTTGCTGTGATTTAAACTTAAGGAGAAGCATTTTTTTGTTGTTGCTGATAACCGCATTCCCAAGGGAAAACAATTGGTTTGTATGGTGGGTCTTTCTCTTTTTGGATGTTCAGCAGCCTGAGCTGACTTCAAACCTTTTACTCTTCAAACAATTTTACGTCTGCAGGATTAGTAACCATCCCTATGTAGTCAAAGATAGAGAAAATCTGAACTTCCCTTGTCATCGTAGAGAAGGAGAAAAAATCGGTGGCCAGCATATTGCTGTCACCATCCAGCATGGGGTTTTGCTCCCTTTTCCATAAATCACAAAATTTTTGGAAGAGCCAGCAGAATTGGCCATTACAGAAAGCAGCACACTCCAGCAAATCTACTAAGCAGCAAACTACCCAAACCCGAGCTGTAGGGTTGTTGGTGAACAGAAAATATGATATTCACAGGAGTTCCATTCCAAAATTTTTCCTGAAGTGAGGTAGAGAAAATGACGGTATTTTAATAGGATGATGTGGCAGCTCAACAAAGCTTTAACTGTCACCACTGACTGGATAGCTCTGTGCAGACAAACTGGTATTTGGTGGGAAGAGCCGCAAAGGTCCCAGCAGACACGTTACAGCTCATGTACAGGAGGCTTCTGAGAGGCACGGGCTAAAATTTTAAATAGAGGATAAATCCATGGGACATTTGACAGCAAAAGACCTCCTGTCAAGCAGCCAGCAATCACGTACCAGCGCACGTGCATGCATGTGATGTAGCTACAAAACTGAGAGAATATCCCCCAAAACGGCTGCAGCCATATTCATCTTCTCAACCAGGGAGAGGTGCCTTTATCAGGGATATAATGGGGCTCTCCTGAGGGTACATAACAACCTCCTAACACCACCAAGACAATAGGCAGCACAAATTAACTGCAATCCACAACAGTTTTCAAAAATGCTCTCCTCTCCCGTAAATTATGCCGTGTACTATTTATACACTTAAATATATGAAGGTGTGCAAAATAGTCACTTATCTAGAACGCATAAATCGCGTTTTAAATATACACGTGTAAGCACGCGGACGTGTTAAATCAACATGATTTTTGGTTTTGTACTTTCAGTGGAAATCACCCCACGTTATCGTCAAAGCCACAACTGCTAATTTAACAGTTCTACTGCAAATAAAGGAAAGGAAAATCAGAACAAATATTTACCATGTATATATATATATATATATATATACACGCAAAATATTGTATATGTTTGCTCTAGAATGTTACTTTATTAGATTTTATGCAGCATCTCTATCCTCCTCAATGACTTTTTGCTCTGTGAAAGCTGTGCAGGAGGCATGGTGTAAATCAGAGCAAGCCCTGGTGCAGGGAAGAAAGGCTCCCATCACCTCCAGAGCCCTGGTCATGCAGCACAGCCACCCCGAAGCCACGCAAGCCCTGTGTGGCATCCAGAGCATCAGTCCCACGAGCCCGCGCTTCGAAGAAACAGCAAGGTGGGGAAGCACCTACTCAGCATGTGGAGTCCCGGGGGGGGGCTTGGGGTCTGCAGCTCCAGCAAGCCTCCCTGTCACATGCCCACGCCTTGGCCCACCTCGGGTGTCCCTGGAGCTGGAGCTCCCCTCCACCCTGGCAGCTTTGTGGGTATGGAGAGTCCCGGAGGTAGTTCCCATCTTCAAACCCTTCCCTTTGGAGCACTTCAGCCACCTGTTCAGCAAGTAAAATATCCAATCCATTTAATGAGGCTTTTGGTAAAATAATTCCTTTGAAGTCCCTCAGACCACGACAGCAATTAACTTAAGACCCGTCTTCACTTTTGTTGTTTTGCCTGCTCTTATTCAAGATCAACAACACCACTGATGGTGCAAATTATTTCCCTGCATAAGCAGTAAGGGAATGTGTCTCACATCCAGCAGTTACAGTCAGCTGGCAAAGTGACCTGACTGCAATTACAGCCACAATGTGTGGTTTCTTCAACGTCCCTGGGCTCATCTGGATTTTTTAAATAACCTCCATTTTGCAGACATAAGGCTGTAAGGCAATTCATTGTGTTTATTGCTGGCAACATTTAGATATGTAACCTACTGTACGTATAGATGAGGTGGGCACGGATAGCATCACAGGAGAACAACGTACACAAACGGGGTCGTGAACGGTGGCTCCTCTTTATAAAACTGTTCCCAAGCACCTCCTACTTCAGTTGTGCATACATATGCACACATTCAAAAACGTGTACCCAAATGTTTGCAATGTATGTTATTTGCATCGCAAATTGTTTATAACAACCTACATTAAAAAGCAAATACGACATCAAGTATAAATAAATATAATTCTTAAAAAGCTAAAAAATTCTAACTGAAATGTGAGTTTCTCCACATTAGAAAATGAGAGAAATGAGAAACGAGGAGGACAGCGAGGAACAGATACAAAACCAGAGATCGTTAGTCTAAAAATGCCCTTGGAAGAAACTTTTTCAAGGTTTTTCTGTTTGGTTTATTTCTGCTTCTGTTTTTTTGTTTGTTTTGGATTTTGTTTTTAAAGCGAGCAAGATTAAGGATAAAAGGAAACTAATTCCCCACTAAAGGGCCTCCTACGGACCAAGCGGGGTGGCCTGCTGACTCCAGCCATGACGCCTTAACCTTTGCCAGGGCGGAGGTGTGTAAGCACACACATCCCATCACACGAGGTTCAAGTCAACGATTCTCACCGATGACAACACAGATGTCACAGGGAAAACAAAAGATGATCTGAATCCTTCTCCTTGTGTACGTTTGATGACACTACCTGCATCCTACATATTAATCTGTTGGCCAAGACCGCATCTCCAGACCCGTGAGGGCAGGACAACACACCACTACAAAGTAAAAATTAAGACAGGAGAAATAGTTGCAACCTGGAATTTCTATTCCGTGAGAAATTCCAGTATGTTCATGAGTACGGAAGGGAAATGAAATCTTAAAAGATCCCTGCAAATTTGGAGTTATGAAAACATTTTATGGAAATGTTACATTTTATTAATATGCAGTGGTAGTCTTAAAATATTAAAACTACCCAAATGTAACAAACTATAAGACAACACATTTAGTAAACATGACAACTACACTATAAATAAATTAAAATACAAAAATAATTAAAAAAAAAAAAAACACCATAAACCAGAAGAAATTAAAACGTTTCAGCATCATCAAAACGAAACACTTCAACATTATACTAACAGAAATGAAAGTCAAATGATGCATTGGAACGTGCTTTCTCTCAAAACTGTTTATAACCAACAAAACTCCTATAGAAAAATTAATTTTATTCAGACTGGATTTTTGGATTCAGAGCTGTTTGACCAGGTTTTGACTACCTATACCCAAGAAAATTGCTGCCATCCCAACCTCCTCTGCAAAGGTGATGCAGGCGAATGGAAGAGTGTTATTCATTCTTACCGATGGAAAGCCAAAGACCTATGTTTTCAATAAAATTGGTGGCCTCAGCTTATTTCTCAACAAAAATGCTTTAAGGAGAGGTAAAGCAAAGCTATTGTCACTAAGACTTTCTTACTGTAAGAAACCATACTACAGTGCATTTACTGGTATGCTATGAAATACCATAAATCATTCTGACAACATGATACTTGTCAAAATAAAGGCATAAAATACGTCTTGGAATAAAATATCCTCAATCTTATTTATTTGTTTGCTCACTCATGCCATTTGGCTTTTCTCAGTGGGTTTCCCAATCGTTAGGGTGAATTAGTGAGATTCTGCTGTAAAAACATAACCATGTGCATATTCACAGGCTTATACACACTGAGAATATCTGCATATAGCACTGTACAGTCATTCAAGAGAACTAAAAATAAAGCTTTCAAAGGACACTTCAGCTTTCCTGCAATATTTTTTTCCCTTTTCCAGCATTTTTCCCCCTCCCCCCCCCGTCAAATATTTCACTAATGCTCAACGGTGGCATGGTTTAAGGGAGTCCTGCATGGAAAGCTCCTTCAGCTGCTTAGCCCAACAGCATAAATTTGATCTCGTAATTAGTATTCAGCTCAGCATCTTGGATAGAAACCAATGTTACAGCCAAGAGGTGGTTTAAATCACATAAATCATAGATCAATGACAGAACTCTAAGCACTGGATAGATTACAAAAGTAAGCTTTAGTTAAAAATAGATTAACCATTTCCCTGCAGGAATTCCTTCAAAAAAGCCCTGAATATAAAACAAATAAAATTAAATCTGATAATTTTTTTTTAATGTATGCATATACGAGATGAATTGTTCTTTCCCTTGACAGTTACACACTGATTAAAGAAATGTGTTAACATGCTCTTTCAATGGAAAATATTGTAAATTGTGGAGACTTTAATTTTTTTAATGAGCCTTTAATAGCCAGAAAGAACGCACCAACAATGTTGTGTACAGCTAGGTTTGTAGCAAATGTCACAGTAACTAACAGATCGTTCTTTAGTAGCTGTTTTTATAAAAAGAGTAAAAGTTCTTCCCGAGCCAAGAAAAATGTTTTTGAGACGTGTTTTTAAAGTATTTTATGTTTTAAATTTTAGCTAATAAAGCACCCAGTCCTAAGAAGTATCACAAGCCATCTGCTATCCTGATTTAAGCGCCCATGGGGGTACTCAGCATCTTGATGGATTGTGCCCAAGATCACCAAATTGTTAAAAGTTCAGTGGAAGAGGAAATACGAGGCTGAATCTCTTCCCTTTGACTAAAGAAGGAAGGAGGGTTTGGCTCCTGCAATCAAATTCTCTGCCGGTGTATATCAGCATGACACCAAAGGGGTGTGTGCCAATGGATGCAGATCATGTCAACCAGGGATCCAGCCTGCAAACTGAGAAGTGCAGAATACAAATTAAAAGTTTGTGCTTGCTCCTGTGTATTTTACTGTATTTTCCTGTGAGGTCAGACATTATTCAAAAGAAAAAAAGGAAAACAAACCAAAACAAAAAGACCCCAACCCAACAACTTTTCAGCATCTGAAGGAAAATTTGCATGTCTATTTTTAGTTGCAAAATTGAAAGTGCAAAATGCCTTAGCAGCACCTCAGCCATTCCCCAGGCCAGAGAATCGCACAGTTCCAAGCCATCGCAGCTGGAATAATGCACTCGAATTCCTGCCGGTGACTGGCAGGCGCGCGGGAGGGAGACAGCCTTTTAAACACACACAGTCCGAGGCAGTTCAAGCGACACCAAACAGATGAAAAGCAGCCTGAGCATCAGGCAGCCAGTCCTGCCACCTCGTACACCCTGTTAGACTCTTTAAATGCAGTCTCAAATTAGTTAGTAAATAATCAAACTGAGAGAACCTGAAATTTTCTATCCCTGGATCAGCAAATTTTGATCAAGTGCAGAACTGAAAATACAGGAATTCGCCCCAATAAAAAGTCACACAGTTCTTGAACTGGTAAACAACTGTTATAGCCACGATACAGTGGAAGTAAACTTTCTGAGCAACAACCTGGTCGCATATTTAACTTTCTACCAATCACAAAAATGTGAATATTAATTGTTGCCATATCTAGAATTTTAAAACCAAATAATTCAACTTTTATGGGCATTTACATCTGTTTACACATACTCTAGCTCCATCAAAAAGAACATTTAAAAACTTTTAGTTCTTTATGCAAAGTACTAGTTTCATTTTCCACAGACTTGTTTCACCCTAAGAAGAAATAAAAAAAGTAAACTGCTCAATGGCTATTAGAGGAACAACATTCTGATCTCAAAACTGGCACCCCATGTGATAGAAGACTGAAATATATGCAAACAAGAGATGGACTCAGACAATAATAACTAGCACAGGCTCCAGGGCATAGCAGAATGTGTCTTTTACTTCAGTCCCAACTCTTTAAACATCAGTCCTACAAGTAGTTCAGTGGAAAATAGATGGGACTGTTCATGTAAGTATAGACTAGTCATACAAGGAACTTTCCAAAGGCTCTACACTTTCTAAGGTGCGGAAAAATTTATATCAAGTTTATCAAGTTTAGTAAAGCTAAAACAAAAAAAAAGAGGGGGGGAAAAAAAAAAAAAAAAAAAAGGAATCTCTTGTAATAAGCCAAATTGTCAGAGAGATGTCAGGGTTAATTTTTAAAGGCACATTTCCCTCCAGCAACAATTCTCTTTAATTATTTCAATGTGAAACACATTATCAGACATGTTCATTCCCTGATCTTAGCTCACAGTGGCTGACACAAGATAGGTACAAGATGTTAAATCTTCTCCACAAATGCTCACACACGTAGGTGCAGGGTACCCTGGTCCTGGCTGGCTCCAGTGGGATGAGAGAGTGGGCAGCACCTGCTACACCCACAGCCTCCAGCTCCTTGTACCAAACTTCTGGGGCCACCACCTCATAGTCATGACACCAAAACATGGGAGGAAACAGTTGAGAAAAGGCTGCAGGATCTCAGAGTATGGACCTTGACATGTCAACAGGCACCGAGCGCAGCACAGAGCTCGCAGTCATGCTGGCTTACAGTTTATCAGGTAACCATAACATTCGTGACAGCCTTCCAGAATATTTGCACAGGAATTTCTCCCGATATATTTTTTTTCTTTTCACTTTGAGGTTTAATAGTTGTGTGGAATAGACAGCACAATCCAGGAAAAATCCAGCGAGAAGGGCACTGGTACACCGCAGCACATGGAGCTGCTGCAGGATACGGTCACACAGGAGACTTCTTCAGGAGTTTATGAGCAACACTTTATGTTCCTCACAAGGGGTAAGGGACGCTGCTCAGAGACGCAACACAAAATACGAGCTCAAAAATATGAGCGACAGTGGTTTTGAATTTAGGTATGTAGAAGAAACCTTGATCTAACGAACCGCTTCAGTGTTACGAAGCACCATGTTTGATCAAGTATTTCAGATGGTGAAGGTGAGTTTTCTAGTTTCTAGCATAATTTCAGAATTGAGAGACATGTATTTAAAGCTCTTAAATATGCCACAAGTCACATCGATCTATTCAACCTTCATTTTGGTACAAGGAAAGTCTAATCCTTTTCTTGAGAAAGAAGGCTGGAAGGGAAGAGGCTTTAGACCAACTCTACCAGATCAGCTGTAATCTAATGGTCTTTTTTATACCACCTACAGTAAAACTCACTATATAGCTAGTCGTAAGATTAAAAGCTTTTCAAGTTGCTATCTTGGGAAATTTCTTTCAAGGAAATTACTACAAAGCCTTGTTTTAGTGTGTTCCCCTACTGTGCGTCCTACTGTGTTTTTTTAATAAGGAAAGCTATCCATCCATAGAGGTGTATCCTGTTCTCCATGCTTGAGTGTCTAACAGCAGGCACATACAGTAGACACTCTGATGTTTTGCCTCTTTAATTTTCACTCCATAATGTTGGTGCCTGGTTTTCCTGACTGCACCTTCAGAGTGGTTTAATTATGGGCGTGCAGAGAATTTTGAGAGGGGATTTTCAGCAGCAAAATTCAGATGTTATGAACAAGTTTAATACATCAAGATATCCGTATTTTTTTACCATTAAAAAAAAAAAAAATCCTGCTATGCGGTTATCACAGGATGAAAAGCGTGATAAAATTACCAAGAGGAAAAAAAAATACAAATACTTCATGACTAAAAGAGAAATGTATAGATGTGCTTCTTTTAGTCTTTAAAAGATGCTTCATATAGACATAGAGATGCTTTGTATAGAGATGTTTCATACAGATATAGAGATGCTTCGTTTTAGTCTTTAAAAAGACAGCCAAATGCTAAATATGAAAGTATGGCAGATAGACCAGCACGCTTTCAAGCAAACAGGACAGAGTCATAGGTTTCTACGCTCAAACTCCCAACTGAATGAAAATAGCTCATGACACCGAATTTATTAGTCCAGGGATTGTACCACTGATTTTGATGAAATTTTTCAAATCAAGTCAAGCAGCTCCCCGATAAAAGGTTACTGTACCACTCAAATATCAGACTTGAAATTTTTTTTTTTTTTTTTTTTTATAATAACGGGCCAGGTACTGGGTTATAAATGAGCACTGCTCCATTGACTTCAGACAGGGTATGAAAATTGATTCAATGGAGCACCATCAGTTCTCACCAGCTGAGTATCTGTCCCTCTAATCACAACTAAAAAGATTTTCTTAGTCAATTAAAGGCTTGAAGCCTTTACTCACTCACACAAAATCCCTGTTGAAGTCGGTGCTAACAATGCATTCATTTAAATCTTAACCAACTGCAGTACACGCACTGCCTGGTGGCAGTTAGTGCTATATATTGAAATACGCGCTCCCGCCATCCTGAGGCACTGGAGGAGCAATACGTACCATTCCATACTCTCTCACGTGGCCCAGAATAATACCTGACTACCCTCCGATTCTGACACGTTTCTTTAGTAACTGACAAAAAAATTAGCACATTCATTATTTTTGCTAACAGGAGTATGAGCTATACGAAGAAAACATGTACCTATGCTGACAGAATGGGAGTACTTTAATTTCCAAATTACATACATAAATAAATCAAGCCATATAACCTGATAAATGAAAGATTATGAAAATAGTAATATCCTGCAAAATCTTGAAAGGCATCATAATTCCTCAAACAATTATCTTCTGTCATATTTGTGAGTAGCCCATGTACTTCAAGAACAGAAAATACAAATGTGCTCCTTTAAAATTCATGAAACCACTCATTCTGTCATAAAAGCAGGCATCTTTCATGGCTACTTATTTCACACAGTCTCATAACTAATACTGACAGATACTTGGAATGCAAAAAAAAAAAAAAAAAAATGAGCACTGGACAAAGAACACGAGCTGCTCAATTCTTACATTTTAATGCTTAAAACAGAAAATAAAATCATATATTATATACCCTTACAGAATTTCTGGTATAATTAAATTAAAATTTGTAGATAAAAATGAGATTGTACAAAGACTGGTGGTATACTGCTACCAGGATTGGGCTGTGCTGCATCCATGACAACAGGATGGAAGGTTGCTTTTAATACTATTATCTTACATACCCACAGCTGAATGCTAATGCAGCTATACTGAGGAAATCAAGTTTCAGATCTGTATCCACTGAACTTACATCCACTAGGCAGGGAGTTTAAAAGCCAGGCTAGCATACAAAGACTAATATTATAGCTCTGTCAACTCCCCAAAGGTCAGATGTTTCAAAAGGTATACACAAATATTAATTGTCAGGTAGTTCTGTACCGAAGACCAGAATTGAGGCAAAAATCAGGTTTTGTGACCATAATTTTCTTCCAATTTTGTTTTATAAAATGGAGGTGCAGAAGAAAACAGAGAAGATTAACTTGGATCGATTTATGTTCTGTACACTGACACATGATGATGCTGTTTCTTATGAACGTTGCCTCAGAAAGGATTTTACCTGTTTTCCATAATGAAGGAGATAGGCAGAAAATGTGTGGGAAAGCAGCTGGGCGGGCTTATTTTCCAGTGGATACCAACAGTTCAGTAGACCCATCCTTAGCCTGGCTGGGGCACGCAGCTCCCGATCCCAGCCTGCCCTGTGCCTGCCAAGGAACCTCTGCTCAATGCAGAGGAGCAGCAAGCTCTCCCACGGGCACCTCCGTATGTGCCCAAGCTCCTTCTAGAGACACCGTGTCCAACGTTTCAGTTCAACTTGTTCTGGATTTAAAAATACAATTTGCTATAAAATCATTTAAAAAAAAAAAAAAAAGTTACTATTTTTTTCAGTAATTAGCTTAATATTTCCCAAATAAAAGAATTCTGAGCTGTCCTGCAAAATCAACGCATCTCTTCCTCCTTGGTGTCAACAAAATCAAAACAGTGAAGAAGCCCCCCACAACCTTATTCTCCCAGAAGTGATATCGTGTGACTGGCAACACTGAGCCGTCTTCCAGGAGGTGAAGACAGCCTTACAAACCCTTCAGACTCTCTTTAGTGCACAGGTAATTTTCAGACATCTTACTCTATCCATTTTTTCTTCTCAACTCACCGCACTTCTAGGTGGAGAACTACAAACTATTGGGGTCACTGACCACTTTCCTACAACAGACTGTAACCCAGTGTTACCCAAATCCAACCTATTTAAAAAACATCAGCTTGTAGGCTGTCATGCCCTGAACAATTTATTTTTATGTGCCGTATAAGGTTGCTTCATGGAACTTTTGCTCTGTCGTGCTCTGGCTCTATCTCCTGTTGTAGTCAAGTGTGTGGACATTGTGGCAGGTAAAAATGCCCCATTTTTTGGTGAATGCATTCTTAGAGTTACTATATATGAATAAACATAATAAATAATATATAAATAAATAAAATAAATATTTTAAAAAAATATATGAAGCAACTGAACTAAAGTAATGAGAAGAGGCACTTCTGGTGACGAGTCTCAAGTCCATAAGGCATATTTGCAGGAGACCAAGCCAGCTATCATGGAAACAAGGGTTTACTAACAAACCACTGCAGAAGTGTAGTTCCCAAGGGGGTTTTTCCCCTCTGCAGAGTACTTTTTCTCTTCAAAACCCTGGCTTCAGTGGGGCAGCAAAAAGATGCTTCATTTAAGGAAAAGGTGGCAACAATGGTCACAACGATGAAAGTGTTGGCCTCTAAGTGGCAGAACGACAAAATGTTGGAGCGTTTTATGGTATTGTAATTGAAAAAAAGTATTAAATTGTTAGTGAAAGTGTATTTAAGAAAAGCCCCACATGTGGATGTAATAGAAAATTAATCCTCAGAGCCCAGAAAGTCCCTGAGGATGTAGAATCCATCATGAAGTTACCTCCTGTCCCAGATTTTCTTGTTGCTTGCCTCTGCTGACAACAGTTGTCTTTTCATTAGAGTATTTGATATCAATTTACTCAGACACCAGGGGCAAAAAAGGATTTCACTTTCTTCATCTGAAAGACACTGATCCACAGAATTAGTACTTTGAACAGATGCCAGAGTAAAATAGTGACACATTTTCTAAACTAATAACCACAGGTGGCCACAGTAAATTGTCCAAAGCCTTTCAGGGCTGCCCACGCAGCCACCACTCTCCTGAATTTCTGATGATTCTCATACAGACAAGATCCCTGACTGCAAAGGTATCTCCTTTCAACCAGGTCTTGCTGTGGTTCATGTTTCTAAACTAACCCCATACAGAAATGTCACCATTTTTAATGCCCTCTTACAGATAACGTCCATCCTTCTGCAGGAGAGAATGCAAGGGAGTAACTGCTCTAAGTGTATTTTCAGATTAAATTCTCTCAAAAAAAGGTTAGACTCCATGTTGGCATGTATTAAACATTAAATTAACTTCACATGGTACAACAAATAACCTCAGGAAGGGTGTCTACCTCACCTAATTTGACAAAAGAGATGGCTACCTTCTGCTTCTGAGTGTTTCTAGTGTTGCAAGAACCAACGGTGCAAAACGCCTGGAGAAGCAATGACCCAGCTGGCAGAAGGTTATCACACAGCTTATTCCCCACTGACTTGGCATCTGGGTTCACCCCAAAGACAGTGTGAAACTTTGACCACTTAGAAACGTTTTCACGGACTTTGGCTCGTTTCTTTTTCAAATCTTGATTATATTGATGATTAATCACAGAAACCCTTACTAAAAAAATTGAACAGCCCTGAAATGACTGGTTCTGCACTCACAAGGGATCTGATTTAGGTGCTCAGGTTAGAGCCCAGTCGGCTCTAGAAGCCTTGGCAGGGGAACAGCCTTGACTGAGACGTCGCAGAGCTGCACTCCTCACTGTGTTTTCTGCACACCCAGAGTTAGGCTTAAGCAAGAAGCTGACTCTGCAATTCAAGCAACACTTCTGGACTTGCAGCAAGCGGAGCTTGTGCTTTGCTAAGCCAGAAGCAACCTAAATTGGGTATCTAAAATTAGACAGCATGAATTTTCTCCTAAGCATCACTGCGTCTTGGTGGAAGAGTGAAAAATGAAGGTGGAAATCTGTGAGCGCCAGAAACAAACCCCTCTGTTTATCAGCAGGACACCTACACCACGGGCACAGGAGCCTCTGTACTCAGTACATCACTGACCTACAATGATCCTCACACACAGCAAAGATCTGTCAGGCTTTGGACTCGACGAGACTTCTAATAAGGTACAAAAAAAATGTTATTTTTTATCAGGCTTGGGGATCAAACTGAGACAACCAATTTATTCCAACAGAAACACATCACCTGAGAATACTTTCATAGAAGGTTTCTCTCCACAAACAGAGAGTGAAAGGAAACGCAAAAGCGTCAGTTATTGCTGTTCCTTCATCATTTTTTATCATATTACTTTGATGCTCAAATGAGCTTGCTCACTCTGAACCCCCCTCTCAGGGCAGGGGCGCTGTTAATCTGGTACAAGATGTGAAAACCAGCTGCAAAACTGCGAGACACCGAGCAGAGCTTCCCCTCTGATCTTCAGCTACCTCATTGCCTTCACCGCAGCTTCAGCCAAGACTGAACACAAAACCCTGCTTTCTGCCCACAGGGGAAACTGTAAACACTCACATTTTATCCCACAGTCATTTTGCAACATGGACAACACCCAGAAACATTAATCCAGCTTCATTCAGATGGAAAGCCCTTGTCCTCACAAGCAGCCCTGATCTGGGATGGGATCCAGGGGCAGGAGAGGGAGCGATGATCCCAGTGGTCCTCCCACCCCACGGGCACAGGATGCTCCCTGGGATGCTCAGACCGAGGTACAGGCCTGAATCCATTCCCAACCCCCATTATTTTGACTGACAGCCCAGGCAGGACAAATGCACAGCAGTGAAATGTGTTCGGAAGCCACATTCGGGAGATTTCATTTCAGCCTCAGTTTCTTCCACTGAACAGTAGACTTGGTACTTTTTCCAGTTAACTCCGCTTTTTTTGAAAAAAAATAAAGACTAAAGAAATTTGGCCACTTTTTAAAAGAAACCTTTAAAGAAATTTACTAATTATGCTCTGGAAGCAGGTCTGAATGGCTGGAATAAAAATGCTCAAATCAAATTAATACTTCCTGCATTTGAATAATTTGTGTATGTAGGCATATAATAGTCTGACTTTAATATAGATATTAGATGCTATATAGATATAGCTAATAGATGCTTTAAAAGTAGGCATATGATTTGGCTATGATTCTTCAATATTTACTTCAGAAAAATTCTGAGGTTGTATTGTTGTTTAAGAAAAAAAATATATATATTCTCTCAGTCCAACAGTTTTCCAGTTGTCAGCAGTGAATGCTATCTCCAACTGAGGTATTCAGTTTGCATTTAAGATGATTTCTCTCATATTTTACTCTTCTTTTCCTCAAACAGATATTCCTCTTTTGCAAAAGACACACCAAAAATTATTTCTATTTCTATTACTAGTACACAAGTTTTACAAGACGGGGAAGCTCTGGGTGAGACAATCAGCTGCTTGGGCTGATGGGGAGTACCTTTAAAAAATGTCCTTCATAAACACAACGTTCACATTATTACAGCATCATAAAATCACAGAGCCAAATCCTGTAAGTGGGCAAATACTCAAGTTACTCATCTATCTGTGTCTGCAGTCAGTCACTTGTTGCTGTGTGGTTCTTCGCTCCAATTACCAGAGCTCAGCCCTCCCAGTCGCATTTCTCTTCACTTCCCTGCGTGGCTCAGGAACTTTGGGGTTTGAGAGGTAAACTCAGCTCAACCTCCACCCAATGACTTCAGGTACATTTTTCCCGGTTTTGAGCAATTCTCTAGTTTTCCAATAATTGCCTGGCAAGCTCTTTCCCAGCGGCGTTTGGAGGGTGGAACAGGGCTTTCCTCCTCCTCCAGCTCCCTGGCAAACAGCCCATCTGGCACCCATGTGGCAGCGTTTGCTATGTGGGATCTGGCAGAAAAGTGCCACACTACCAGTAGCAATCACAGCCATAAACAGCACAACGACACACAAAGAAATGACTTCCAGATTTTATTTTTTTTTCTTTTTCCCCTCGAGATGTGGAGAAAGCTTATGTATAAAACATCACTTTTTTTTTTTTACATTTTTTTTTTTTTATAACTGCAACTTGCAGTGGTAATAATATAACATGTGTCTGCGGTAATATGTTTTCTTTAAGCCACCCATTCCTCTCTAAAGGCTTAACACCGCAAGGTCCTGCCTAAGCTCAACTCCCAGCTGCACCACTGAAGGTACTCGATGCATTATGCTTCATAGCATGTGATCTAAAGAGCAGGGAGTATACATTTGCTATAGCCAAGTTACCCCAGCCGAAAGCTGTTTGGGTTTAATATATATCCTTTAGGATTCTCTGCATTATGGGGGGAAGGGAGCTATATAAACAGACTTGGGAAAAAAAAAAAAAAAAAAAATGCATTGCTCACATTTTTTAAAAGTTGCCTCAGGCAGTTATAAGTTACATAAAGTTGCTCCTGTTCCTGTTGTAGTTATGCCAAAGTTATCTAAGGTGACTACCATAAAGTGACAACTCCAAACTTGGAAAATAAAGGTTCTAAATGGGGCCTTTTCACATACACAAAATCAGAATGTAACCAACAGCCCACAAACTAAGACATGACTTCAAAATTTCATTGTAATCATGAAAGTTATTCTAAGATTTTTTAATTTTTTTTTTTAATATACAAAACATCTATACTTAAAACCAGAGTAATTACTTGTAGATTAGCAGAGCCTGAAAGAAACTATTCTGGTTTCCAGTAGTTGCATTCATGGACTTCATTTAACCTGACACTTGTGTAATAATGTGAATATTTAGCTTTTCTGAGTATTTATTCTCTACACTTATGACTTCTAGGAATCCTTCAAAATCTATCACATTAGAAAGAGAAGATAAAATGAGTGATATTCTGGGGAAAATTACTCCCTTTTCCTAACAATCTTCTTCCCCCCACACACACATTCTTGATTTCCCACACATATTTTTAAGGCACTGCAAAGCAAGTTTTCAGGAGCTAAATCTATGAGAGAAATGTAAAAGAAAGGATATTTTAAAATAATCAAGACAAAAATAAAAATCATCCCTAACTAAATAAAAGGGTGAAAAGTTGTACATCTTCTGTGTCTTTTATAAGAGAGAGAGAGAGAGTAATGATTAAAAATGTACCAAGAGCCATGAATGCCATTTTACTGTCATTTCCTTTGATTAACCTTCACCTGACCTCAATCCCTAAGGCAATTTCAGTTTCTTTTTGTTCTTCCATTTAAATTCTTCAGTGCACCAGGTGAGTACATCTCCGTCACTACAGAACACTGACGGAGAGCAGACTGGTTTCAGAGAGGATTTCACAGAAAAAGTTTGGAGAATCATTTGCAAAACCCTTAACAGGGACAGTAACAGGTCACATATACTCCAAAACTGAGATTTTTACAATCCCTGTGGAATTGTATAATGCCTTTTTTTAGGTATTAGTTAAAACATAGCTGGGCAAACCACAGCAGTTCACACCAAAGCCGGACCTCGGTGCTGCTGGCTGTACAGACTTACCAACCCCGTCATGCTGGCAGTTCTCACCAACATCTCTGCTCTGCCTCTGTAACGATATCTGCTTCCACGTGGGTTATACAATGTAACTTTCCCACTAGAATCGGAAAAAAATCCAGCATGAATTAAAGCTTAAAATATAGATTATAAACTCTCTGCAGAAGGAATGAATCCAGCATTTGCACAGAAATTTTATCGTACAGTTCTCTTATGTTAAAACTCACTATTTTTCAACTCGCAGTCTTGAAGGCTGAATAGAAATCATGAAATGTTGCATACTTTGGCTCTGTTCTTCAAACTTTAAACTGTATAATAAAAAAAAAAAAAAAAAGGGACAAACTGAGAGAGGTAAAAAGAATATCTACCAAAAAAATCATGTAAGATCTGTATAGTATGCTTGACGATGAAATGTTAAGGAAGTCTGACCCATTTAGTTCATCAGAGACTGACTTAAGGAATAAGTCAATCCTCATTCGTAAGAACTGATATGATGCTGAGGCTTCTGGTAACACGTTTTTAATCTGTTAGGAAAGATATGAGATTCAACAGGGAAATTAAGCCTAGAATCAAGGTGTACAGTTTTAGCTCTTCAGAACTACCGTGAGCCGCTGTACCAGCTTACTTTGGGATGAAGAGATACTTCATCACACATGACCTTTATTATCATTCAAAAAAAATATTCTATTACATAAGCAGAAGCTCTGGATTCAATGCAGGCTTTGCTCTTCATTGCTGTCAGCCAAATGTGTGATCTAACTGGATTCGTTGTATCTCAGTTCCATATTATTCCCCTAGATGAATTTTCAAGTTTAAAAAAAAAATAAAATTGTCCCAAGCTGTGACACAAAGCAGTAACATTTCTTGTCATCCAGAAAAGTTCAGTTTAGATCAAGCGAAATTTATAGGCGTGAATCATTTTAAAATGTTTTATTGCTCCTGGCCTTTTTAATTTTCATTTTCTTGCTATCTGTAGATAAAAAAAAAAAAAAATAATGACATGAAACACAAACCTGTTGGGTTTCAAAATGCTAAAATCGACCACCGTGGCAATTTTCAAACTCTACTGTTGTAAAGGTGGTGATTCATTAACTCTGATCCTCTCCTGTTAGTAATTTTATTCTCCACAAACTGGCACTTCCTGACAACATGAGGGAGTTGCAGAGCAGAAAAGTTCCGTTGGTCTCAGCCATGATCCTTTTCTGATCTTAAATATTTAATGATATTCATAAAACAATTAATAGACACTCTTAAAATTCCACTATCTTCAACTGCATTTGTGCAAGCTCTGCTTCCTTTACACTCCTAGATACACCCAGTAAGTGACACCGGCTCTGCGTATGAGACTGGGCTGTCTAGTCTGTGACAGACCCTGCACAGTTTTCCATTACAACATCTCCACCGAGTTCTCTAGTAAAATGGCCAGCTCCTGAATGACAGATGTACTCACCTGATAGAGTGCAATACTTAAACGGAGGAACAAAAGGATCTGAAACTGCCTTAGGGAGAGAGGTCAGGTGAAGGTTAATCAAAGGAAATGACAGTTCGATGGTATGCACGGCCCTTGAGATTACATATGTGTATTTTGTTGGGAAATATTTAACTGTTTTACCTCTATTTAGGAAGAAACCAAAATATAGTGCATATATGAAAAAAAAACACTGAAGAATCCATAGATGCCTCTGAGCCCAGTAGAGCTCGCATTGGTGAACTTGCCAGCTGAGAGGCAAAGAAAGCCAAATGATGACAACTCCTCGTGTGGTTTCACTATTACAAAACGTTTCACTATCATAAAACACAACACAGTAGCTGGGGAGCTAGGGAAATTCAGTACAGCTCTCATTTACCTTGCTCCCATATTTATCCCAAATATTTAGTAGGCTTCTGCCGAAACGGGTGCTGGAGCTAACTACAGCTGGAAAATACTCTGGAAGCCCACAGAAACTCATTTGTGTCTTGTAATGAACTTGGTTTGGCCATATTCCTGCCTCATTTGCATTTACTTTCCAACAATTTTCATGCACTTGGATTTTTACTTTCAGTAGTGCTTGCAAAAAACAGACTTTGCATGTCTGTAGAAAGGGATTTTTAAATACACTCTCATCAAACATTTATTCATGAAATTTATTCTAGTATTTGTCAATTAATTGGGGAATTAAAACAATGCCATATGACTTAGCAATCACAAATAAGTAACCCACCCTGAATTCTGATTTCTAGTTTTTATTAAAAAAAAAAACAACTAGTCAATAGAACTCATGAGAAATTTTGACAACTATTTTTTTTTTATTCTTCCCACAGAATAAAAGGCAAAATTCACTGAATGAATTATTAATTATGAGTTATTCATCCAGCTCTACTAAAAACTAATCTGTTTCTTTTTTTAGGCATCAAAAAGGTCTTTCAAATATAAGTTGCAATAATGAAATATGGCAGCAGATCTTGAAATGTGCCCTTACCCGGTCTGCAAATACATAAAAGGTTACAGTACCAGAGTTATTAATCCCCCATCACTCTGACAATTGATTTTGAACACAGTCTGTTGCAGTCTTTATAATGCAAGATCATAAATGTTCGAAACTAATTTATTGCTCTTTATTCCACCTGGCAAAAATATACTGTCAAATTGAGTTGTGCTGACGCAAAGATGCAGATGAGTATTTAGGTCTTATCCACATTTGTAATTTTTTTTTTTTTTTTTTTTTTTGCAATACCTGTGTATTGTTAGAAACATTCACGAAGCAGCGAATAAAGAGGAAGAGATTATGCTGTCTTTAATCAACAGGAAATATTTGCACAAAAAGCAATAACTATTTATTTTAAATCAATGGGGAAGAGTCATTATTTCAATTTGTCAGTACTGATATTTTCAGTTTGTGCTCTGCTCCCTGGTATCTGTCAGATTTTCAAAAGTACACGTGTTAAAACACTTGCTCTGTATGCATATTGGCATACATACCAGGCAGGGATTCCCCACAAACCGATGAGGGATATGCAAAAACTTCCATCCTACATGGCTTTTTTTTAATTAATAATTTTGAAGCCTGAACCAATTCCATTCATACTGAAAATTCCTGACCTTGCCTCTTCTGTATGCAGCAGTTGCCACCGCTCCTGCCCATGCCAGAGAGTACAAACCTCCAAAGAGGGACAAACCAGAAAAAGAGGGCAAAAAGGGAGAAAAGGATCCGCTTTACGCTGACGTAACACATCTATTCGTAAAGATTAAGGGTTGGTTTAAAGGATCAAAAAGAATATATTGCATGGAAGTTTATTTTAAGAATAAAATCCTGTCCCATAGACTAAGCGTTCCATAATGAATGAATTACAAGTTTCCTAAAGCCCACTACTGAAGCAGGGAACTGAAACACAAAAAAATAGAGACAAGGAAGGAAAACAGAAGAGTGTCTCAACATCAAAAATTGCCTATCCAGAAGTCTCCATTTCTCACAGTCTCTAAAGTATCTTTTCACAGTAGAAGGATGAACCTGTAAAATTACCATTCTTTTCAAAAGAACCACATAATACTCCTTTAATAACACTTTTCAGCCTTACATATTTTACAGTACAAGAATATAAACTTCATCTTTCCATTATCTCAGGGCAGAATCATTTAATTGTCCTGGCAAGTTTACTCCTTTTGAATTATTATTTTTACCATGATTATGAAGTAGGAGAGCTATCTGACTGCATGCTAGGACTGCTGCATTCATGACTTGTAGACATCTGTATGATATTGAAATTAATTTCCAGTATAAAACAGTTAACAGAATAACCCTAGATAAAGGTAAGTATAATATTAATTTCATTCTTTTTGTTGGCAATGTTGTAAAGTCCATTGCTCAAGTAAAGAGCACTTTTCTGAGCCAGATACAAATTAATTTTACCATTCTTCTTCAAATATGAATTTTAAAAGTCAACTAAAGGCTACAACAGCTTTAAAACATTTCGGTGATTGTTTTAATTACCTATCATACAGCTGTGAGACACTGAAAAAGGGATGGTTGGAGAGAGAAGGGAAAACAACACCTGGTGTATTAGCAGTTGTTTTTCTGACATAAACAAGAAAAAAAAAAAAAAAGTTTCCAAGCACTCAGACCAACAAAAAACTCAGCGAAGTCAACACAGATTTTTTTTGTCGGTATGTTAATGTGGTATTTTTACTCTGAACTACAAGTTTTTATTCCGTCAATAACTACTTTCACTGTTAAATAAAACCACCAAATCTCCAAACATTAAATATAGGAATTCTGACAGCTTTAAAACCTTGCTTTTCAACCCAAAGTTGATGAACACGCTACAATAAGTTGCTAAAGGCACACACGGGGCTTATTTCTAGGGTCTCATTCTTTAGCAAAAAAGCTCACCGCACTTTTAGCGCAACTACACAAAAAGGGATGTTTTTGGTCATTCCAACCCTTAATAGAATTGGGATCTAGAGGCTATTAGGACTTCTGATGGCCTTTGACACCCTGGCTTCCAGCACCTCAGCAATCAGTCAGTGCTGGGGTAACAAAAGACCACTCCAATGTACAGTTGTCATCCCCACGCTACATCTGTTGGCCATGCTGTTAGGAAGTGTTGACCCCATCATTTCACCGTAAACACTGCCGAAAACAACAACAACAAAAACAGAAATGAAAAAGGAAACTGGATGTCAGAAGTCAGGTCAGCACATTTTATTTGCACATGTGTCAGTAAAGATAGAAGGAATCACTGAATTAAATTAAATCAAAGCAAACCTGCTAATTAAAACAGCTAAAATTATGTTTGTGAAGATGTGTGACTGGTTTCCTGCTTATCTGCAAATAAGCTTCCCCATAATATAAACATGTTTCTATCTCCACTTCACTTATAATAAGTCTTTAGGCAGATTGTAATTAGTATTTTGAGTTTCTGATAGAAGATCTATTGTGTTACTGGACAAATATTTTTCCTGACCATCAAAATACTTATTATTTCAGTTCCACTCTCAAGGGTTCTCACCTGTTCTTCTCCTGCTGGTCAAAGTCTTGTATTCGCTTTATCTGAAGCAAATTGTTTGGGTATGTGTCTGAATCCCATCGTCTTCATAACATATTGCTTGTAGTTAACCGCAAATGCAGGCATTGTATTCAACTCCACCTACAAGCCAAACCAGATATTATTACCAGTTTTGCTTGGATTTATTCCATAGTTTGCTTTTCATTCAACTTTGAAAGAACAATCGAAATGATCAGATTAAGGAGTAGAAGAACGGGGTCAAAGCAGGAGTTTTGCACAAGAATGGTACTATTTACAAAAATCAACTTTTTGTTTCTGTTTTACTTATTCCCAAGTTCACAATGCATGATTTTATAGAAACCCAATTACATACCTCAGTGATTTACTGGCAAAGCTGGCCAGAAGAAATTATCTGGCTTCGGCTAGTGTGTATGCCTATTTACAATCTAAACAAATCCATAGAAAATTGCAAAATGGCCACAAAGAAAAAAAAAAAAAAAAAAAAAAAGAAGTCAAGTCAGAAATGCATCGGAAGTGATACAGTGTGCAAACTGAAAAAAGTTCACCTTGTATTATGATTTCGCGGATAACCAATAAACCATGGTTACAGGTATGGATTCATTCAGATTATGCACTATGTATTTATTCCTGTATTTAACTTTAAGCATGCATGGAGTTTCATCGGCTTGGAAAGCGTGGTGTTTTCTTTTTGCCCTTTTCATAATTTTTTTTCAGGATTAGTTTGCACAGTTAACGGATGCATGGACTGACTTCCAACAGGATTACTCAGATGTTTACAGTTACCCATGGGTTTGAGCAGGTTTTTTAGATTCAGGGCTATAAGGCATTAGGCTGCAGAGCTACATGTGTATCACATTAACAAACGGCGACGCAAATGGGGTGTGATCTGATACTGGTATCGTGAATGTGAAAACCAGTAACACTGCAATAATGTCTGTGGATTACTTATGCTGACAAATATCTTTTGTTTTTCTTGAAACATTTCTGAAATGATACAGAACGCCTTGGGAGGAGCATAGGTTCTTTTTATAGTTTCTGTAAAGTGAAATTTCTGCCCAAAATATAAACAAAACATTTATGATTTGTTAATGGCACAACAAATAATTTCAGATTATTATATATATTTTCCTTGGAATGACCACTGGGCACAACTCTCAGTCAAAGATTTTGTTGGACGTGGCCCAGAGTTCATTTACTCATTTACCTCAAAGCAACTGCCTCCTAAAAATACATCAAATTGCAAATATGCTAAACCCCAAATTTTGCTGTAATTGCATGTGCCAGCACTAAGTCCTACATCAATAAGAAACCCCACTGATGTCAGCATGACTTGTGACAACACAAGATTTCCCTCCCCTCAGTACAGCTATAAAACTGGATCCTTGGTGAGTATATTTGAATGATGTGGATTATATATGATTAAACAGATTTGGATTAAATCACAGCAATGGGCTGTCTTATCAAGAACATACCATCGGGGCCACACTGATGTACAGTAATCAAGGTGACCTTATCGACTTATTACAACCCAGAGCAAACTCTGATCAACTTCAGTGGATGAGGAATTTTTTTTTTTTTTTTTTACTCTGCAAAGATCAGGCTGCAAGATGTAAGGAGTTAAAATGCTGCTTTCCTGATGAATAGTTTTCATGCCTTAAAATTATGATTCAGGCAACAAAGAGCAATCTTTCTTGCAGGGGAAGCCAATCGCAGCTAAACTCCTTGAGCTCGGTTTCATTCATCAGGATGGAAAACATGGCTGGCTGTGCCTTGTCCTAGCATGCAAGAAAATCTGAATAAAGGAGAACAACATCTGAATAAAGAAATCACCAAAATCCCACCCAATGCAAGCTTGCCCTTCATTACATCACGTAATTATCTCACCTAATTTTTGAAAAATTTTCTGAATATTGTTATGAAATCTTACTTTTTATTACTACCATTAGTCTTCATTTAACCCACAAACATAGCCTATCATGTCTTTTATAAATATACGGTAGGGTTAACCATAAACAACAGAAACAAATGTCTTCCTTGCTGGAGTAGCGAGGAAACAGCTGAGAAAAGAATCTGGTGACACGATGCTACTGTAACTCCCAACTAACCAGAGCTAAAGCGTTAACTCCAAAAGCTTCAGACAATTCACAGGCTGCTGCTCCAGCTGAAGGGCTTTAACAGCTCGGGAGCGTGTGCCTTGTGGATGCTGATACACATCCTCATATTTAATATCGGTAACATTTGGCAGCCATCGCTACGGAGGTCATTCTGAGGGTAGGGAGGAAAAGGACCTAACGGATATAAAAAGGCAAAAGAAGACCCAGGCTGCCAAAGTCTGGGGGTTTGGCAGAGTAACAGAGATAAACTAATCAGCAGCACAGCTTTTCTGCACCGAGGCTTTCAGATTTCCACGCAGAACCCTGTGCCTCTCTCCTTTGCATTAAGCAGCCCCGAAGTTCCTGGATCCATATATAACGTTGAAGAGAAAGAGGGAGAAAACGGGGAAGCAACCGTAACAGGAATACTTTCCTGAAGTTTACTGCAAGTTTTACATCAGCTGAAAAAGATTTTTAGCCCAAGATACCATATAAAAATTTCAAAAGACTTGCTGGGGGTGGAAAGCTGTTACATAATCTATTAACACTTCAAATAGTTTGTGCTGCATTATATTTTGTACGGACACGTGTAGTAAATATCACACTCTGAAGCTCTGGGTTCGCATCTGCACTGAAGGACTTGTGTTGTGCAGTCAAGTTGTGGTGAAGACACAGGTCTGGAAACTTCCTCCCCTTTAACATCCATCCTCTAAACGAGTCCCCCACCCCATCCTCTCCTCCACCAAGGACATTTTTAGTAAGATTGCTGTGCAGCTAATTACATTACCATGGCATCCAAGTACCACACAGTCATGAGACCTACTTCTTTTAACACCCCTTGGGTTTGTGGAGAGGAGTTAATAGGGAAACATCCTTAGGTTTGGAGAGCTGAGGCACAAGGTCAAGTTGTTTGTCCAACATTACTGCAGAAGATGCACTGGGCAGGAAATTGCTCGGTGCGGAGTAGCTGCCAGGATGGACTAGGTGCCAGAGCAGCTGCATGACCACCTACTTAACCAACCACCATGCCCTCAGAGCTGCTCTCCGGAGACAGTGCTGAGACTCCAAGAGAAAACCTTGAGCAAATAGAGGGAAATACCTGCTTGCCCCCTGCACTCTGCAGCCTCCAGCTATGCCAGCAGCCCTCACAATAGCATCAGGCTGAACGGATGCCCCCAGGGCCTTGCCAGCTTCCCAGAGTCCTTCCCTGTGGCGTCCTGGTGCCTTCTTCTGCAAAGGCAAATGAGATATTTGGGCAGCCTGCACCCAGGCAGAGCTCACCCTGCAGATGGGAGAGGTGCAGATGCCCATGCCCAGTCACACACTGTGTTGGTATGCTCTGCAGCAAACAAATTTCCATGGCAAACACCTCTGAACTGAGTTTTTAACAGGACCAGCTTCACCTGTCGTCCTGCCCAGTCTTGGGGCTGGAGCTGCACGGCACATTATTCAGGCGGTATTCCCTGACTATGAGCTTCCTATAGACAGTGGTCTGAAATGAGCTATCACTTGCACGGATTTCCCGTGTGAGCTAACTCATGTAACCTTGCTTGAAACTTGACTTCTCCAAGGCAGCTCCTCTGATCCCTTTCAGCCCTTCAGGAGCGTGAAGAGCTATTTTCTCTGTGCTATTCCTCCACACAGAACAGAATTACTCTTTATTTCTAGTTCCTCTCACCGAGTTCTCTCATCTATTTCCATTTGCTTCCCCTAACAGACTCTTTAGTCTCATCTGTGTTACTGAAAGAGTTTGGTCATGACTTACTGCATCCTCTTGTTTATTTGCCTATTACTAGTATTAGGTCAGTTTTAACTGTGGAGAACTGTGTGTTATCTTTGCTCTTGACATCTCTCACTGCTCTCACGCTAAAACATTTCTTGCTATGTACTTGCACAGCATTTTCACCAGATATTTAAAGTAGCAACAAAACTTGGAGTGGAGGGCTTAAGCCCCCCTTGCAGAAAATGCACCCTGCCCAGTCCCACCTCCAACCACACCACCAGCTCAACAGGCTTGATGATGGAAACAGGCTCAACCACAGCAGTTTGACAGGCTTGTAATTTATGCAATTAACATAAACTTACAGTACTACTTCCTGAACCTGCCAGCCAGCTGAACGGAGACAACCAGCTGAATACTAAGATATATTCGGCTGCTGAACTATCTTACTATATAAAGCTGAGGTCTGTTAAAATTGAGAGTGGGCTTCAAATAGCCAGGAGGGAAGGGCTTTGGCCAAAGGTGTAACTCACCAGAGAGCTCACTTCCATGATAAAACTTGTTCAAATCTTTGTCCAGAAAAAATGGACGTCATGTTGTTGGTCTGCTCTAGTTTGCTCAACATGAAATACTAGCAGTAGCAGACAGATTAATTAATATAGATAACAGAAACAGTGGCATATAATTATAAAAGAGAGAGGTGAAACCACAAAGGACTACAATTTCCCTATGGCACAGCGGGTTGGGTTTTTTTTCAAGTGTCCAGTGCCTTTTCAACAGTATTTTTAGAGGAATAACAAACAATCAGATACAGCCACGGATAGTCAGTGGTGGAGAGAGAGAGAGTAAAGAACCCTACTCCTGACAACCAGCATCTACACTCTAAGCTGCAGAAGAAACAGCTGCTTAGCTATTTGTTAGAGAAGGGATTTGCCAAACACATTCCCTGATGCTGTTACACAAGGTAGCACTACGTGTATTCTCTCCTTCCACAGAGATGTAGTCTAAAAGCATTCGTATTTAGTTCTCCCATCCCCCTAAATCTTCTCCACAAAGGACACTGTCACTACCAAAGCTCTGCAACAAGGATCGTTTATATATCTGACAACCTTTAAACCCCCAAAGAAAGGGAAAGGGAAGCAGTAAAGCTCTCTGAAGAGCTCTTTGGTGGAACAAGCAGAATTATGAGCAGCAGGAGAAATATGAGTAATTAAGACAACAGTATATCTATATCTTACAGCTGACAGAGTGAAGCTTCAAGTTAGCTCTGGGCAAGATGTTAGCAGAGGAAAGAACTGAGCAGACTGTTTCTAATGTTCTTGTTGAAAAGCCAGCCCAGGAAAGGCTAAAGGGACAATTTCATTAAAAAGAAGGAAGTAGGTTGGCTTAAGAGAGCGGTTAGATGCAGACTTGTAACATTAAAGGAACAGGTCAACAGCTGTCTGTAACAAGACAAGCAATCGTTTGGGGAGTCAGCCATGTGGCACTCTTGCTGTTCTTAAAAGAAAATGCTCTTAAATTATCTACCAGTGGGTTATACAGAAACTTAAAGCTGCAGAATTGCACCGTGGCACAAAACAGAGCACCAGGGTGGATTGAGGCTGCAGGAGAGCAGAGGAGGGCAAGCCACGGTGCTTCCCAATCAACAGCCCACAACAGTGGCTGGTTTTAGGCAGTCAACGGTCATCCAGAGCCGGCGTGGTGGCCAGGACGGGACGTTCACTCCTGCCCATGATCCAACCAGCATGTCCCCACAGCAGCTCAGGCACAAGGACCCGAGCTGGCAGGGCTGTGCCGTAACCACTGCACGGAGGGGACGGACCCGCTCCCGCGCTGCACCTCCTCTGACAAGTGCAGAAACTCGATTTCACTCCTTCCTCCAGCCCCGGCACTCGGCATGCTCCAGCGATTCCCCAGCTGGCAGGACGGCCCTTTGTGGCTCCAGCAGCATGGTTTATAGCAGCCCTGAGGCTGTGTTTTCCATCTAGTATATATAAGTGAATTAGTGGAAAATTTGAGCTTACACAAATCACAGAGCCAGCGCACAGTTTGTCATGGCCACGCAGCCTTTTCTCAGGGCTGGAGCCGCAGTAATGAGGTGTAGTAAAGAAACGGTGGGCTGCATCCATGGTTCCTGCTTTACAGCTGGGTTTAGAGCTGGGAAGGGAAGCGCTGTTAGATGAGAGGGAAAAAAAAGGCCGACAGCAGCTCCCATATCTATGGTCAGCACAGTCACCTGGGGCTTGCAGCCAAAAAGATGGATGCAGGGATATTGGGAAGAGCATCCTTCCTCCCTCACCTCCCAGGCTCCATCTGTGTGAAGGAGGAGATGGGAATTACACAGAGTGCAATATTTGCGCTGGAAAAAACGGCAGAGGGGTTGTTCCAAATTTACATTATTGTAAACAAGAGCAGCATTTGTCCAAATGATAAGAGCTGTAGCAAAGGCAGAGCCAGAGGGCACCGAATGAGGGTCACCAGCTGCAGCTGCTGTTGCCACCCGAGAAGAGGAGCTACATTGCTGCAGCAGGTTGGGAGGTGCCAAAATCTCTCACTACAATTTTCAAGTGATTGCCCCAGTATGCCTCTCACAACATTTAGTCCATCCAAGTTTCTAGCCACGCTCTGGCCGAGTGCCCCAGCAGCTACTCATTCTTGCTATGCCTTTCTTTACTTGCACCTACAAATCCCAGCCCTTCTCAATCATTTGTGTGGCCCTGTCCACAGAAACAACACCAATTTACTCATTTACATGCACCTGGAGTACATGCTTTACAGTGAAGCGCCACATAGGTATTCCCTATCTCTTTTTCCTTTCCTACTTCCTCAGCCAGTACCGTGATGAGGGATGGATCATGCCATTCCTGACCACTCCATCATGTATTTGGTGCAGAGAGTCTGAAGCGGAGGGTTTTCTTGCTACAGACTATATTCTGCCATTTTCTCCACTATCAAGAAGTATGTGTGCCTGTGTGAGGAGCCTGCATCGCCCTTTCCTACACAAGGCTGAGGGGAAGCCTGCTCTCTGCATATTTCAGATCACAAACTCTAATGGCTCCTTAAAATACACACTTATATTCAGCCCATAAATCAAAATAGATAGTCAAATCCTGCTTATAGATCTAAATCCTTCTTATACTCTTGCGTAGCTCCATTATGTACCTAAGGTGTCACACTGCCAATATATTTCTGCCTCCAGCTTCAGCCACATCCTAGCACTGATTGAGAGCACCAGAGTGCCTAGCCTTTAAAAACTCAAAGATTTCTCACTTTCCTGAGCACTAAAATGCATTTAAAATTAGGAAAAATGGCCTCCTGTCATTGTGTTGACTTGGCAATGAGTTTATTTACTCACTCATCCCGCAGAGCAACTGTTTCATGGAAATGTAAAAATGTTTAATATTCCACTGCGGCGCCAGGCAGAGGTACCTGAGGCTCACCCCTGTGCCAAGCAAAGACAATCACAAGGCTGAAACCGCTCATCACCTGCTTTTCATAGAAAGGCAAGCATCTTTACAATTCTTCAGGATATATATTGTTAGAAAGTGAGCTCAGAATTTCATATTATTATCATATTATAGGCGGCATTCCTTTGATAAAGGGTCAAAGATCAGGAAGACAAAAAAAATAAGGAAATAAAACCCAGCAACAGTCAGATCTTTAGCTGGCATAATTGGACACCGAAGTCCCCGGAATTGTGTCCATTAGCAGGAGTGGGTGATCTGACCCATATGCTTACCACTTTCAAGTATAAAGATTAAAACAACACGCCTAACAGCAGAAATGGGTTATATTACATTTCAGAGAGGCTTGGGTTGCCTAAAATTCCGGAGAAATTTCCAGCTTGCCATCATAAAGACTTCAAGGCTGTTTACCCAAACTTCTCAATAGCTCCTTCTAAAAAAGGATGATGAGCAACCATGTTCAGTAACACAGATTTTTAATGTAATCTGTTTATAGTTTTAGAACAATTTCCAGAATAGAACATTTTAAAATGTCCCGAGCCTTTAGCATTCTCACTTTGATCATCTCCCATCACGCTATGGTTCAGAACAGAACATGATGGAGCCAGGCTAACGAATCTGCCAGAAATTACATCAGAAAGCCAAGTGACCTGGAAAAAAAAAAAAAAAAAAAAAAGTGCTCTATTTGAGTGCCACGCTCTTCTTGAACATTTTCCTTTTCATTTTTTTTTTTATACATTTTAATTAATGTTTTACTTTCACTGGATTTATTTTGCTTGCATGAAAGCTTAGAGCTTGTTCTTAGAAAAAACTCCCATTGAAAACAAAAGGAGCCTCATTTGACCAAGGGAAGACTGTAGGAGGTCCTCAGATAACAATAGCTAACAATTCTTTTTCGGGTTGAACAGTTTAAATAACTAACACTTTCTTAGGAGGTTAACTCTAAATAATAATTGTGGATTTTGTAGCCTGTGGAAGGGAGAGATTGGTCTTTGGCAGAGTTTATATTACTAACCTGATGCGAGCAGACAGCTGCAAAAATGAAGTGATATCAGTGATAAAAATATTCTTTCTACGTTTAGGCAGGAGGAATTGCATAGCAGCAAAGGGCAAATCCCACTGGTCTCCATGTGAGCAAGCAGCCCTTACACATGAAGACTGGGACTGACTGACGTGGCACTACCGCTCAGTGGACATCCTGACATAGTATGTAATGACTTTAAATATTTTTTTAACGCTTTGCATTAAATTTCACATATTAGCTTGCATTCCTTTTAAAAACCTTACCTCCACAATAGCATCTCTTGCCCTTTTAATTCAAGTCATGTTAGAACTGGCAAATAACTAGGTTAAAAAAAAAAAAAATGTTGTAATGATAGCTCCCCCCTCCCCTTCTATCTGATGTAGAAATAGATAATTTCTAGTACTAAAAGTGATTAAATTTGGTGCATTTCCAACTTGTATTTTAACAATGCATTACCTCCTGAATTGCTGCATAAATATTAATAGACAGCCTGATATGGAACTTTCGCCCGTAATGCCCTTGGAAAACCATAATCACGGCGAGTGGAGCAAAAGAGATGAGAGAGTGCACTGAAGATGGTGGCTCTATCCCCCAGCTTCACAGAGCTACCCTAGGACAGGCACTTTCCATGCACTATCACAGATGAGCAATATCTCAAAGCCTAGACTTTGCCTAGTAGGAGATGAAAATCCTGCAGACATTAATCTGCCTGATACTCATCTGAAATACAACAAAAACATTTCCATTGGTACCAAGAAGAGCTACACTGATTTTTTTTTTCCCCAAATTAACCAGACTTAATTTTTGACATAGCCTGCTTTTAAACTTCATCTGCGGATGTTTGCTACTCTAATCACCTTCAAAATGATTATATAGCATTTATCTACCTGAGTTTCACCCCTCTGATACAATCTCATTAAAAGTCACGATCGCTCTGGCTACAGTTTGAAAGAGGCCAAGTGCCTACAGATCCCCTGAAGTCATGCTCAGCCTTCTTGAAAACCCGCCAATTATTCAGATCCCTAAATGTGGACTTTGGGGGCTGAAATTCAGGATACCCTTTTGCAAAACCTTTTTGGGCAGCCTTTCTAGTCTGCCTTAAGCCGCGTTTCTTGTTTCTGAGAAGACGACACTATTGATTTTTGTCACTCTAGTGCAAGAGCCTCACTTGAAACCTCAAAATACTGGCAGCAAAAAGTGCAAGGAGAAGAGATTTCTGTTTGCAAACACCTATTGCACAGCTGTATTTTGGACACCGGTGGACTGTGCTAAGGGTTAAGTTAATTTAACTTTCACCAAGTTAGAAAGCCATGAAAGTTTAATCACAAATGAACTCCAGTGGGCAGTTTGGTAGCTCGCAGACAAATGCTCTCATTTTTATTCTTTATAGGCAGTGCTCAAATCATCATAAACCACATTTAAGGAGGGAGAAATTTCATGAGGGGAGGGAGCTGTTTTATAGGATAGAATAAGAGAAAAAAGGCAACTTACTGTTTAAAAATTTGAATCCAACAGAATTACCAGAAATGCTGCTGGAAAGAGAATGCTGAGAATTCATTATTTGTTTCAAAGTTAGTTTATCATAAATCTGCCCTCTGACACGTAATAACTAGTAACGTTTCGAAGGTTATTTGATAGTAAGTTCAACAGTGTAGGTGACTGAACATGTGAGCTGCATGATAATGAGTCCCAGGGGAAATCAGGCTTTAGGATGCAGGGTGAAGCATCCCTAGGCTTGTATTCAAATGGAAAAAACATATTCAAAAGTTTATTGTTTATCTCCTAAGAACATCAAATAATACACAGCCCTTCGAATCAAACGTATAAAGCACGCTAGAGAACTATTTGCTGGGAGAAAAATGCCTGATTTGATCCAAATTCAAAAGAAAACTAATAGCATGTACACTGAAATGCATAGAGTGATTTTGATATAAAAAGTGGAGGGAAGTATTTCAGTTTGTTCCTTTACAGAACTAAAAGGCACAGCAAGTCAATTTGCTCTTGCATCAGACTCTAGAAAGAGGAGCTAGAGAGCATTAAAACTAGTTGTTTTCAAATCCTCTGCGTTTCAGTACAATGGAGTTCTTTAAGTGTGACAAATACAAATTGCACTACTCATCCTGAATTTCATCTCCAAAGTACGTCGGCTGTAATTGATAAATTCGTAGTGTACAAACTAATTTCAAGCCAATAATGAGAGGAGAAGATTTTATTTTTCAGCAAGGAGGTGTGGTACATGCACCCCACTCCAGCGCTATAATAGAGCCCCACCTCTCAGCTCGTTAAGCTTTTAAACAGCAAGTCTGATGCTGCCCTTACCAAAGTCAATGGCAGTTTTGTCATTAGCTGGGCCGGAAAAGCATGTAAGACAGAACTTTTTTTTTTTTTTTACATAAACTCTCTGTATGACAAACGCCGAGGGCAGCGGCATTCCAAGCCCGTAACTACCCAGCCGCTGGCATCCTGCCACCCCACCACAGAGCGGAGATGGAGGGGACGGGAGCTGGGTCACCCACTGCTCCCGTCTTCCCCGGGCACAGCCCGTCTGCAGCTTCGGCATCGCTGCTCATCCCCAGCCTCTGCATGTTTCTGTACGCGGAAGTTTGCAGAGGAGGCACCGCCTTTAAGGATTGTTGTGGAGTTTGGATGGATCATGGAGAGCTCCGCTGCCAACTTGGCATCTTCAGAGACACATCTGAGCTATTAAAAGTGATCAAACGTGACTCACGCTGTTTAGGTCTACAACCATACCTGTCAAGCACACTAGTTGCCTTCTTTTAACATAGTTACGCGGTCCTCTCTGTATCAAGAAGAGAATGCATATTTCATAATGCATTTTGGACAGTGAGAACAAAATTAGACTTTACTTCCAAGGTATCTTTCAATAACCAAAATCCATTTTCCGTAAGTCTTTTTATACTGTCTTCCTTTTTTAATTTGTTGCTTAAATCGTTACATACCCTATACTTAAGCAGTGAAAAGTTATCCAGTATATATCTTACTTAACATCACTCTATCAGTCCTAACTCAATATTATGATGTTTTTTTTCAGAAATATAACTGGCAGAGGTTTACTAACACACCACAAATCCTAATTATCATTAGAACTCTAAATTCTCTATTGACAAAAATCAGAGGTGGAAACGCTCTTATCTTGACAAGCCCTAAAATATCCAATGAATGTTTGTTTATTCGCTTCTATATTAGTATGTATTTCCAACATGGCCATTTGCTGTACCTTAACTTTGGGTAAACAACAGCATTCAAATATGCAGCAAAGGCAAAGATAAATCAAAACAAGCAATCAGGCAATAATGCTGTCTAAAATGCTTTTTACTATTCTTAATAAGGAATTACTACGCAGAAGACGACTGAACCCAAAAACTGACACAATCTCAAATAACATATATTTGGTATAGATGGCAAACTTTCTGGATTCATCCCTTGGATTATTACATTATCCCCTGTTCAACTTTTGTTAATGTTAACACGTGGAAGACGTACTGAGAAAATTAAAGCTACATTAAAATACGAAAGACATGAAAAATGGCCACAGAGCTACTAATACAAATATTAAATCAGAATGGTCTAAAACAGATCAGACTTGAACTTTTATTATTATTCCAGCAAAGAGTTAAAAATGTACGTTACTAGACGAAGTTAGTTCTGCCCGGTGCTGCGATATTAAAACGTGCATAAATCAGCATGCTCATTTTCCTATCAAGCACAAAGCTCCTGGCTGCCGGTTATCGGAGGTATTTGCAGATCCGCACCGAGCGACTCGACTCGGGGTCCTTCCTCTGTGTGGTCTTTCAGAACTGTCGTTATCAGCTTTCTGTTTATTATTGTGCTCAGTTTAAAGGGAATTTGCCAAGTGATCCCTGGACTCCAATCTTTAGGCCTGTTGTCAGGACAAATTAATTTCTGTGGAAACCCACTGTGCCTCAGATACCATCTAGGAAATGTAGGATTAATGGAGTCCCTGTACAACAAGCTTTGTAGTGCGGCTGCTGGGGGAGGGGAGTGACTCTTGGAAGGGAGAAATAACAAAAATAAAGCCCCTACACTTTGAGTTAGTTGGGGGGGGACACACACTTTACTTTGGGTTTTTTTATTACGTCAACTCACATCAATAAAATTTAAAATATAGCCTAGTAACTGAATACAAACAGGCAACTTTTTTTAAAAAAAAAAAAGAAACAGTGAATGGAAACTATATTACCAAAGATGAGGGACCTGAGGTCTAATTATCAATGTTTTATATTTTATATGCTCAAACCTATCTTGTCAGTAGGTAAAAACAGGATATTAAAAGAAACAGTCTCCCGTGAATCTTAGTAGAAAATAATGAAACTCAATACATGATCTTTTGGAAAAGGGGTATTAAAGCTGAATTTCCTACAGGGCCAGGTCATTACTACGTTAGCTGACATTTGAGGCTCTTTTTTCAAAATCCATATTATTTCACTGTTAAAAATGTTCAGCTGCCACTGTTCTTGCCACAAGTATACTGGAAAAAATACTTTCCTGACTAGAAAAAAAGAAGTAATTATTTTTCTTCATGATGCTAAATCAGAGATTAATTTAGAGCTGTAACAGTTCAAGCAATGTTTTCCCCTTTCGTTTTTCCTTTGTCCACAGTATAGCAAGAGGGGAGAAGAGGGGAGAAGAGGGGAGAAGAGGGGAGAAGAGGGGAGAAGAGGGGAGAAGAGGGGAGAAGAGGGGAGAAGAGGGGAGAAGAGGGGAGAAGAGGGGAGAAGAGGGGAGAAGAGGGGAGAAGAGGGGAGAAGAGGGGAGAAGAGGGGAGAAGAGGGGAGAAGAGGGGAGAAGAGGGGAGAAGAGGGGAGAAGAGGGGAGAAGAGGGGAGAAGAGGGGAGAAGAGGGGAGAAGAGGGAGAACACCAATACATTTTTATCGATCCTTTCTCATTTTCAGGAGGATGACTCTGCTCATGGTTAGATATACAGGTTTAATATCTTACAAATTGGGAATTCTTACCCTTATTCTTTTCTCTCCAAAGATAAATCAGTTGATGATATACAGGACAAAGGTAGTAGACACGCAAGTCCACATTCTGTATTGTATTACATCTTGTGACTCCCCTGTGGAATCGGCGAGTTATAAATCAGCCCTGAAGTTAGCCTAAAGTGGCACTAAAACACCTAATGGAAAAAAAAAATAAAAAATCCCACTCCTTTAATGTTAAAAGCTATAAGCGAAATTGCAAAATCTGTCTTTCTAACATGGTGTTGTTATGATATTAAACTGTTAATAGCAGTGCTAATTTTGCCACAGTGCACTTCTAATACCTTACAAGCTTGGCAGATGCAGATGCTGAAGCTGCAGCAGAAAGCTCCTTTAACAGACCTCTTCAGTTTGCAAATACCTCTGTGCGTGCTGCTTTTCCTTCAGAGGGCAAAACCAGGAGCATTGCAAGGATTCACATTTTTCATGTGATATCACATTTTGTTTGGAACAGCATTTATGGAGAAGATTCATGTTGGGAGATTATTTTATTAGTCTTAAACTCACCTGCATATGAGAATTACTTTCTTTTTATTAAATATTCTTTTAATAAAGTGAGTGTATTTTTCCCTAACTGAAGCATTTAATCTTGAGAGACTTTTTATATGCCAGTTTTTACTATTACAGAAATTCAATTAACTCCATAATTATGAACACAATTACCACTGAATGTTACATGTGATTTGGTGGTAGCCAGCTACATGGCACAGACATACACTCTGTTTTATGATTAAAAACTTACAGTAATAATAACAGGCAAAAAATTCCTAAAGATCATTCTTATTCTTTGGGTTGCATGCGCTGTTTTATGTATACAAACAATTTTTAAATATGCTGTTCACATTTTGGCAATCAAGTGTTTAATTGCAGTAAGCATGTTATTTGCAACCAGTGGGCTGGATTCCCAGATGAGAGAAAGTCACCCAAACTGTGACAATTTACCTTAAGTGTCAGCCTGGCCCCATTAACTCATTCCACACCAAACTCAAGCCCGCAGCAAAGGCAGTAAATGGAGCCCCTGTGATTTATGTGTGGAGGGGAGGGAGAAATAAACTAAAAGAAGAAGAAAAGGAAAACATATAGTGGAGGAAGGGAAACTCTATAAAGTCTTTTAAAACTTTACATACAGGCACTGCCAAGAAAAGAGCCTCTAGGCAGGGGAAGGCTGCAGAGAGTGGCCACGACACTGCCCTGACAGCCCTCCGCACCCAGCGGGATGCCCGGGTGTTTCGGGGTGAAGCCGGAGGGTCAAGAGGCAGGTCTGGAGGTCTGGGCCGAGGCTCTGCCCGGCAGGAACCGTCACACAAACCCGGCTGCAGGTTGCTCTCGTAGCGAGCAGGGGGGCTGCGGGCTGGACCGCTGCCAGCCTGAGCCCGAGAGCTTCTTTAGAAATCATTAAAGCGCCCCGGTTGTTATGCTGTGCCATGAAGCACCGGGCTGGGGTCAGCAAGGGGCCTAAGGACCTTACATTTGGGGTTTTTAGGACTGAGATGGCTAAAAGCAAAGTTTAGGGGTAAAGTCATGATACGGTCTCACAGAGTTCAAGGTGGAATTCGGCGCTCTCAGTACACATACGCCTTTCCACAGCGCTTGCAGGAATACCTCAGGTAGTGGTCACCGTGCAAAAGTCACTGTTCAATAGCTGTCGTCACACAGTCTGAATATCTGTGACATCTCCTCTGTCACGGGCATCTGTCAGCTCCTCACTGATAATCTCTGTCCGCGCCCCCATCACATCAGGTACACGACACCCCCTGCACATCGGAGGTCAGGTTGCATCGTTACCGCACTCCACTCTGAAGAAGGCAAACTATCTTCTATGGGCTCAGATTATTTCAGACATTATGCAAAATAATTCTGATATCGCTCATACAATCTTTTGGTTAGACTACAGAAATCTCCAGCTCATGTAACTCAGCCTCGCTCACCGAATGTCAACACCGCTGTGCCCATTTGTGTCAGCTGAAGGTCTGGCCCCACAGTCTCTTCTAAATCTAATAAAAGCCCATTTCTGCTGACACAGTAATATCTACAGTGACCTCCACCTTCACCTACTCTTTATATAAGAGGGTTTTTTCCACCTACTAGTAAGCACACAGGTGGGCACGACTCCTTCAACACAACAACCAGGACTTTATCAAGAGATGTCCTTGGACTTCTGATGCACAAGTGATCAACAGTCTCTTACTATAATCACTCTTCAAGTAATTGAAAATCAGACTTACCCATGTGGCTTCTCTAAATAAAAAGTGGTCTGCAAGCCACAAATCTGAATTCAAAACATGTTCACGTGAAACATTCAAAACACAAAATGCAGTTTCAGCTCAGTTCCTGGTAGATGCCAGTCACTACTCTAAAACTACTGCTTGTGTTATTTGAAAAGAAAAAAGTGAAGGGTATAAAAAGAACAGGGGTCAAAGCATTTCCAGACTTGCCAAGGGTTAGGTCTTAGCCTAACAACAGAGTAAAATATTTAAGCTTTAACGGAAAACTATAAATGCAAATATATATATATATATAATGAACCATAAAAGAGGCTTCTTATGGAAATTCAAGTCTTATAACAAGAACAGTACAAATATTTCATAACATGTCAAACCCACTCTATATGTACATTCATGCTTTTCTCCCTCCTGGCACTACAACCACAAAAAAGAAAAAAAAAAAAAAAAAAAAAAAAAAGGTAACTTAATGGTACTGATAACAGAAGCTTTCCAGTCTTGGGGTACAGAACCTCTATCTCAAGAACCTGGTCAAACCTGCAATCCCAGTCAATAAATGAAAACAACAGGAAAAATGAGAAGACAGCACCCGAGGGCTCCAACCAGCCAGATCCCAACCCAGCAGCCCTTAGTCTTAGCCATCCTTTAAAAACACACCAGATACATCACTGCAAATCAAGCTGCCATGTGATTTGTTTTCTAAAACAACATCTCACGCTACTCTGCTGTGGAAGAAATTTAGTCCTTACTCCTCTTTAATATTCATAAGGTAAGGAGCTACATTAGCAGCTAAATTTTAATTCCAGAAACATTCTGACATTTAGAAAGAATAGATTCCAGCCCTGGTTTCACACTAGGTTTTTTTTCCATTATCACTGTTATTACTGGTATTAGTATCACTGTAGAAGTGATTAAAAGGTCCTGGACATCTTATTAAAATAGTCTATATCTACTCCCCTCTTCAGCATCAAGGTACGTTCTGTTATTTTATAAACAGGAATAATCTTTCTGGAAATGGAATTTGAAGTATTGCCTATTCTTCTCTTCCTTCTGAAACAGAGGTACTTGTGATGTTAAAATTGTATGTAAGAATTATTCTGAATATTTGAAGCAGGGGCAAAAATATTTACTATTCAATGCTGAACGCCTCACAGATCTGCTCATAAAATGTGAAGATAATAAAAGAGCAGGAACAAGACTAATCTTAAAAATTCCCAGGGAAGTCAAGGAGGGAGATCCCTCATGGAAGCCAACAGCATTAGTCCCTACATCTATTTTCAGGTGATCATTTGCTGAAGCGCAGGCACACAAGGCTTGTGATTTTTACAGAAAGGGCTGTTTTATCTGCAATTTTGGAAAAATGCATTTTTGTTTACTGAGATAGCCCAGCAGTTTAACTACGTATGTTTGTGCATCAGACCTCTTTTCCATATTCTCCACTAAATAGAAATTCAAAAGAGTCTTAGGCGGAGATTAAATGCTTTCAAAAATCAATTCTAGGCTGGCATAGAAGTTAACCAGTCTGACCTCGTGATTACAGACTAAACACTTCCTTAGGAAACAAAGTGGAGGAATATTTTATGTTTCAATGATTATTTGAGAGAGTACCACCACATATAAAAATGAGAAACCGTGGCAATACTTAAGGAAGTTTATCTATGGATAATTGCATGAGGCATTAAAATAGGACTCATTCAGGGGGTTGGGACATTGTAGTATTAAAATACATTAACAAAAGGCAGTATCCAGTATACAACCCATCCAGACTCTAACAATCACTTTGAATTCCGTGTAGCATTGCGAAAAAGAGAATCATATAACCTAGTTCCTACCTGATTACACCGATTTTTTTTACCTCTGGAACCTTAATATCGAGATACACAGCAGCCAAGAAAGCAGTAGTACTTATTCTAATGACTAAAGAGCATCTTCCAAACTACCTTGGGAAGGATGCAAACCAGTTACAAAATACACTCCATGTTCCTGAGGACGGAGTGCATATTTAATGCCCAAGTACTAATGTGCCTTGCAACTGCATTTTCTTGGTTCTTACTAGTGTCAATAACAGTGTAACCCCAGAGCTTTCAAACAAACGTTTGCGTTAGTTTGATCATGTAAATGTGCTCCCCGGTAATTAATCCGGTTTGTATTTTTAAAGTGCACACCGAGCAATATTCCGCACAGAACCAAACCGCATTGTATTTGTATCCACCATCTCTCAGTTCTGGGAAATCCATAAATTCATTTGTCAAAGGTAAAAAATACTTACGCAAAATTCCTGCTAAACCTTTTGAAATGGTTTGTTCAAACTCTTGACATAGCGTTTTGCTCTAAACAAATTTCTAGACAACCCTGTGATTTTCCATCTCTGAAAATATACTGTTTCCCCTCCATGAAACTAGAACAGAGGGTCTGAGAGAAAGGAAATTATTAAGCATTCTAGTGGGTTTTTTCCAACAAAAACTAAGATAGAGGTCAATGAATAAGTATGTGCAGGCTGGAACTTAAATCCTCTGGGGTGACTGTAGGCTAATTAATAATTAATGCCAGAGACATGGTGTTTGAAATGCAGATGTGATAACTGGAGGCCTGGCAAAGCTGTTCAGAGGAAGCAGATTTGGATGCTATAGGGAATAGGCACTCCCTTGCCGGCTGGCTCTGAAAGCAGACCTGGGTGCAAAGCAGGGCCTATGGTTTAGATTATATTCCCCTCAGCTGTTAATTACCTGAACCTACTTTGAAGTTTTTCTCTTTTTATCCTCTGCATGAAAAGAGATTGGTTCAGCCAAGGGACTTGAAAAAATGATCAAATACATGGAGTAGAGGAGGGGAATAGAACTTCAGATATAAAAAAAGATAAGGAAGAAAAACACTCAGGGAAACATACAGGAACATATTAGGAAGTGCACGAGTGTGGCTCGATGTTTCAAGCGAGTTGTGCTGCTCTAAGTTATTTCAGCCATTAAGTAAACCCCCGCGCGTTTTATGAATAGATTTGTTAAAAGGAATCTCTCACTGTATGTATATAGTTTACATTAATTATTTGATGAAAGTACCATAGGTGATTTCCTATGCTATTTTTAATTCAATAAAGTCATTTAAACCTCCTTATGTTTGGGGCTATTTAATGAGGTGTGCAACATTAACAGAATCACCAATGAGCTGTTACTACAAGTATTAAGATTTTGAAAAAAAAAAAAAAAAAAAAACGGCTTATTTTCGCGAAGGAGAGAGCCGGGCACAGCCTGGGTTCCTCACTGCCGCTGAAAGGAAAGGGGGGGGGCAGGTGCCTTCCAGCATCTCAGCTCCTTTCGCCTCGGGGTGGGGGGGACGGGGGACCCGAGGGCAAAAGCTCCTTTTTCACAGCAAGGGGGGAGCGGGGTGCCCCGCCGAGCCCCGCCGCAGGCAGGACGGGGAGGGGGACGGACAGACGGACAGGGTGGATGGGGATGAAGGCTGGAGGGGGGGGGGGATGCTTCCCGCTCCCTGCCAGCGGCCGGGAGGCGTTTGGGGACCGCACAAACACCCTCCCAGCGCAGGGAAACACCCCGTTACCAAAAGCTAGAGGGAGGGGGGCGGGGGGGGTAGTTACCTCTTGCCACACAGCCGTCACAGCAAAAGGCGGGGACGGGCCCCCGGGGACAGTTCGGGGTCCCCCCCGGGGGCGGCAGCCGGCCCCGTTCGCCCGGATCCCTGCGGCAGGAGGGGGCCGCCGAAATCGCCTCCCCCTTTTTTCGCTTTGCAGTGACAGATCGTTCCCTTTTCAAAGCGTCTCCAGTCTCTTTTTTTGACGCTCTTCCCCACTCGTTAGAGCCTGTCCGTTCAAAGGCTTCCCCGGCTAAACTTCCAGCAACTTCACTAAAACCCTTTGAAACATGGGGAAAAGGGGGGATTTTGGTGGGTTGTTTTTTTTTTTTTTTACCTCTTCCTTTTTTTTTTTTTTTTTTCCCCGGAGTACAGTAGGTGAAGCAATCTCTCACGAACTCAGAGCTGCCTGTGTTTAAAAATTAATTTGATAATATCTGTGTTCGAGGCACAGGCGTCTCGCATTTACGCCTGTCACCCTGGCATCTCGGCGCAGCTTGTCCTCCCTGATGATGCGGAGAGCCTCTACATCCCACCTCGTCCGAAACCCAACTATTTCTACCCAATTTCTCTTCCCAAGCACCATCTTTCACCGTGACGTCAGGGAAACACGCAGCTGCCTGAGAGCCTAGGCGCACACCTGCGTGATGCTCTCCCTCCTTTGTGGGGGTAATTCCCGATGCCGGCGGGTTATCCACGCGTGTTATTTACCTGCAGCTAAACAAAGCTTCGGGAGGAAGATGATGACTCCGTCCCGGGGCGGAGACCGCCTCGATCTCCGCCAAAACGGGCGTGGGAAGAGCATCGGTGTTGGCGTCACGGGCGTGGGGTGGCCCAGGGAGAGCCACGCCTGGGAGGGAGAGGGGGCTTTTAATGAAATCATAACATTCAAATAGTTTTCTATTAAATCCTGCTAATTTTCTAGGTGAAGGCTGTGAAGTGAATGTGAGGAAGCATTAAAAGGGAATTGAATTTGCATTCCTTATGCTACAGGCACATGTTTACATGACCTTTAAAACAGAATTAAAGCTGTATCATCAGCAGCTGTAGGCAATTCACATTACTAAGGCAATCAAATCAGAAGGCTAAACTAACTATAAAACATAAATTAAACTGATAGAGAATCATCCTAATTCACTAGGTTTACTTGCAATTTACTTATCCGCTACTAGTAATTTCTGAACAGTTTGGAGAAGAAGCAAATAAGAAAGACTTGAATGCGGCGCTTCAAAAATGTGTTGTCCGAAGGGAGAGCCGGCTCCCCCGGGGGGGGGGGGGGGGTCTCCGTTAGAGACCCCGGGCACGGTTCCCCCCCCGACCCCGCTGCTTGTCCAGAGGTCCGCGAAGGGCCTACAGACTGGTACCTGCAACTCCTGCCTCGCTAAACCCCAACTTCACTGGGCTGGCTCAAGCCTCCCGGAGTTTCCTTGCTCTGCCGAGGACCGCAAGCACACCGTTTATTTTCTAATAATAATATCATTTGAAATAACTCCCGTGTCCAATGGAGTTTGCGTCGCACCGCTCCCTTCTGCCTTCCTCCCCCCATCCCCAGGAGGGACAATTTCCAATGCACGATTAAAAAAAATAAATAAATAAATTTTAAAAAAAAAGAAAAAAAAATCAAATCGATATCGCCGGTGATTTCATTAAAAGTTTGCAGAGCGCCTTTCCCCCATCTGCTCCGGCGCTCCCGGGCGGAGCGGGGCCGGCACCGGGCACCCCCCGCCCCGCTGCCCCGGCAAGGCCCGGCCGCAGCCCCCGAGCCCCCCCCCCGCCCCCGACTTTGATTTATTCCTATTTCTTTCTTGCAGGCGGCGCAGCCGAGGGGCTGCCTCTCCCCCTCGGATGGCCACTCGCCCGTGTGCGCTGATTTATCGCCCGCCCGCCTTCCGAGGGGCTTCTCCTCCGCTCCCCGCGCAGCCCCCGCGGTGCCCGGGACTCCCCCGGAGGGGGGGGTATTGGGGGGGTGTGAAGGGCCGAGGAAGGGGTGCTGCAGCCTCCAGAGGCTTTAACCGGGGCGGGGGGTGAGGAGAAAAGGGGCTGGGGGCTGCCAGGAGACCTCGCACGCTGGGGAAGAAGCGGGTGGAGAGGGCTCAGCCCCGGCCCTTTCGGGGGGGTTGGGGGTCACTGCGGGGGGGGGCTGCAGCGAAGGGGAGGCAGATCGCAGTGCAGAGAGGGGAGTAGAGGATGCCCCCCCCCCATCCGGCATCACCTGGGGGGCCCCCGCAGGCTCACCCCGGCTGGGTGGAGGGGGGGGTGCGGCGGGAGGCACCCGCAGTTTACGTGGGGGTGGGCTGGGGGGGGGGGGTCGGGCTTCCCAGCTCTGGCGTGGGCAAAGCCTTTGTCTGCAGCGTGGGCCCCGCCGAGACGCCCTGCGCGCAGTCAGGCTCAAGTTCCGCGGCCCCACGCATGAGCCCAGCGGCGAGCTTGAATTGGGGGGGGGGGGCTGTCGCAAACCATCCACCTGCCCCGGCACGATCCCGCGTGGCACGGCCAAACCCACCCCGCCCCACGGCCCTGCACACTGCCACGCGTCGCCCAGGCGCGATTCACCAAGGGAAACATCTTTTAGCAACACAGCCTGGCCTGAAAGTTCGGATTTTTACAACAGCTTTGATTGGTGCGACCCGAAGGAAACGGGGAGTAAAGTTTCCACCAAGCCGTAAACCTTTCGTCTGTGAGAAAATCAGGGAGTTAGCGGTACCGTCTACGTATTTATAAACGTAAATCTGGGGATGATGAGGCGCTTCAAAATGCAGGAGACTTTTAGATCCCTTCGCAGGATCAGGAGCATCGCTGGCTGCTTTGCACGCTGAGTGCTAAAGCTGGATAAACGTGTAGGTTGTGGGTTGGTTTTTTTTTTTAAAAAAAAAAAAAAAAAAAGAAAGAAAAGAAACCACAGAAACAAACAAACAAAAACACATTGATATTGTTCAGTAAGCTAACAAACAATGCAGGTATTTGTCATCCAAGGAATAGAGCTATTTGTCTTCAATGTCTCATTAGTCAATGGAGGTTAAATAACATGCCATTTAGTGCGTTCTCAAATCCAACCCGCTTTCCTTTAAATGTGTCTGAGCAGAAATCTGTCCGTTCAGGAATTATGTTTGAATTATTTCTAAAATACAGGCGGGATGGCCTCTGATTCGGGCAGGGAGCTGCGTCCCGTCTCCCCGCGCACAGGAGGGGACATCACTAACCCCATCGCCCCTCTTTACTGGGAGAGGCTGCACTGGTGGGAAAGACGCTTCGCCAAAAAAAAAAATAAAAACAAAGCAACCAAACCCGGGATTTCTATCCAGGATGAAACAAGCTCATTCTTGTCATCACGCCTGTTTGAATGGCACGGTGAGGAAAGTGCCTACGTAAAAGGGAAGTGATCCGCATTGTTGTGCAGATCTATTAACTCCTAACGTGACCTCAGAAGCCGGGATGCACTTCAGCAGCCGCCGGGAAAGGACCCTGCGCCGGAGCCCCCCTCTCGCCATCCCTATTCCTCGATTAAACACAACAAAACCCCGACGTTTCCATACGTGGATTTAATAAACGGCAAAACCGGTCCCACGGCAAAAATGTACACTTTGGAGAGACTTCCCGGAATATTTCTTATTTTTGCTCTCGACTGCAAATCAACCAAATGTTCGATACAATACCTGCTACAAACCAACCCATCTAAAAAAAAAAAAAAAAACCAAAACAAAACCATAACAGTGACCTGAACAGGACGTGGCAGCGCACATAAGAACGACAATTTTTTTTTTTTCTTTTCCCCCAGCAAGTACATTTTTCAAACATTAACAACGTGAAAAAAAAAATTATTATTAATAATAATAATAATAAATAGGCGATTCGAGCAGAGGAGCGAAGAGTCGCCCAAAACGCTTTGGAAACCGCAGCAGTTAGAATACAAATGCTATTTACCTTGTGATTTTCTCTGCCCGGGACTGGCTTTATTGTCCCTCCCTAGCCTTGCTCCGGGCGCAGGACCAGCCCAGCCGCAGCAACGCTCCCTCCTTGCCGGGCTTAACACTAACGGGCTGGTGCTCGGAGAGATTTGGGGGGGCTGCATTCATTCTTACATTAGGACTATTTTAATTTGCAATCTGTCAGTCCATCTCCTGGCTGTGGCTCTGAGATGGCAGTAGTGTGGCTGTGGCTCTCCCTCCTCTCTCTCCCTGCACAGCATTTACTCACGTTCAAGAGCAGCCAACAGAGACCACAAAAAAAAAAAAAAAAAAAAAAAAAAAAAAAGAACTAATTGAGCTTGTGTCGGTATTGGCTAATTTCTGCTAATACTCTGTAAATTCCTCTTTTCCTCCTAACCTTCCCCCATGCAGGTTAGGTTTTCACAAAGCATCTCCGGAGATCCAGGAGCCAGTTTCTCAGCCCTGCTGCTGAGCTGATGGGTGGTTGGGCTTCAGTGTTCGTACCAGCGCCTCGATGTACACAATGAAAACCTTAACTCCTGGCTTCAGAAACGGTTAAATTGCCCTTTCCCAACCCCCACCCCCCGTTATGATTGACTCTGTTTTTAAATTTGCACTTGTTCCCACCAAGCGCAATCTAACTCGTCCTGTCGCTAAAGTGAACTTGTGTTGAAGGTGAAGTTTTCAATATAGAGGTCATGACACCGAGGCACAGCTTACCGCTCCGAGCTTCATGCTGTATTAAACACAATCAAAACGAACCCCTTTTAGACCTTTTTTTTTTTTTTTTCCTTTTTTTCTTTTTTCCCCTCCCGCAGATGAACAATGAGAAAAAAAAAATTTCTCTAAAATATAATAAAATCAGCTCCGCCACGATAACAAACCCGTTCCTCCCGCTTCTGGGCTCGCTCTCCCTATAGAGAGGCGCCTATAGAGCCGGTTAGAAACACAAACACACACACACGCGGTTCAGTTGGAGCTGGTCGGGGGCGATCTGGGGGTTCGGCGCCCTCCCTGCCCCGCCGGAGCTGCGCCCGCCGCCCCGCGGGCTCCACGCGTGGGTCCCGCCGCCGCGCCCGCCGCCTGCCCGCTGCCCGCGGAGGGGAAGGGCCGGCTGAGCCCCGCACCCGGGGGCACCCCCAGAAACTCTCGGTCCCGCCTGTGCCTCCGCCGGGCGAGGGGGGACTCGACACAATTACAGCTCCTCCACTTCAAAGCGGGGGTTTTTCTCTATAGCGACTTCTAGCTGCCCCAAGACGGTAGGCTGCCTTCAGCTATTGTGCGATCTTTTTCATGCCAAAGATTTAGCAGGGGGACCGAAAAAAAAAAAAAAAAAAAAAAAAGATATTAAAGCGAGTTACTTGTTGGGGAAACGCAGGTCCACCCAGCGCGGAGGCACCCAGAGCCAGAGGGCTGGAGCGCCCAGTCCAAACCCAGAAACTTTTTTTTTTTTTTTTTCTTAAAAAAAAAAACTTTAATGGGTTTCAGTCTATGAAAAATAAGTTACAAATTCTTGCAACAGTAGCTTTGCATGTACTTATTTTTCTCCCATGTCCAGACGGGGTCGTCTATTGAATAAGGCTCTTTTATTCTGCATGGGGCAGGGGATTTGTGGCCATGGTCCCCCTTTTATTCCTCTCTCTATGGAAACCCAGATCATGGGGAGAAATATGCGAGGCTGAATAAAGAAAAGCAGCAGAAAGGACCGCTTGAGAGCGGCATCTGTTACACTTGGGAAGTTAGACTGACAGGAAAGAGCTAAAGAAACCCTCTCCAGCAGATTAGTTAGAACAGCAAGAAGATTTAACTATATGCAGATAAAAACACTTTAAAATACACCATACTCTCCTATAGGCGAGATGAGAGGCTCCTCCGTCAGGAGCGGAGTGCCGCGGAGCCGGGCTCTGCCTTAGATACATTTGCAACAAATATTAAAATGGGACGTTCGGGGTTTTATTTCCCTGCTAGAGACTCTGCCTTAATTAAACGGCGGATCTGAACATCTATTTTCACGGGCAATGGGATTTGAAAAATTGTTTCGGAAGTTAAAGTGCAAATTAATTTTAAATAATTTAGTTACGTTTTTATACAGTGCGTCTTTTTTTTTTTATTATTTTTTTTTTCCCTTCCGCCAGCTCCGGTGATATTTATTTCGGGAAGCTTGTGAAGGCGGAGAGTGGGGAGAAAAAAAAAAAAAAAAAAAAAAGGGAAAGAGAAAGAAAGGGGGAGAAGGAAAAAAAAAAAAAAAAAAAAAAAAAAAAGCAAGCGGGCTGCTAATATAACTCTTTCTCGGCCCTCCCCGCCTTCCCCCGCGCCTCCGGCGGGCCCGGCCGCGGTGCCCGGTGCCGCTGCTCCGCCCGCAGAAACGGGGCCCCCACCGAGACATTTGTCACCCCCTGACCGCCCCGCTGACCCCCCCGCTCCCACCGCCGCTCGCACACAACCCCACACCCCCCCCGCTACCTGAAAACTTTAGTTTTTATTTATTTTCCAAGTCACCTCTCCCGCCGCCCGCCCCAGCCCCCCCCCACCCCCCAGCCCCCCCTCCCCATCCTCCCGGGGTTGCGGCAAGCGCGGAGCCGGCGCGGGTGCGCAGAGCGGCGGTCGCCCCGCCGGGGACGCGCCCGGGGACCCGCAGGCTCGGCGATATATCGCGATTTGCCTCCAGCCACGCAGCCCGCTCTGCATTTTACCGGCCAGCCCTGCCTTTGCCCCCTCTCGCACGCTGCGCCCTGCCCGAGCCCCGGCGAGAAATTATTGTGATTATTATTATTATAATGAGGAAAGCGATGCTACCCGGCTATAAAGGAATGAAAGGAGCGCTCACCTTATTTATATCTATTTTCTCATTTTCTTGAATTTTCTTCAGATCTGTCTTCTCAGAGAAACTAATGCCTTAATGACTTTCTGGTAGCTGCAAGCCTTCTTTTATTTCTGCTAAATATATGAAAATGTATGCAAATTTAAATCAAGCTTAACCTAGGAGCTCTTGCAATATATTTAATGGAATTTCAAACCAATAAGGGAACTCTGATGCAGTCTTCTGTAAGTGCAAATATAATTACGCAGCTAGGTTACCTCCAAAATTATGCAGGGAAAGGTCATTTTTTGACTCGGGAGCGGGTCGGAGGTACCAGGGGTTTGGCTCCCCCCGCCCGAGCGCCCCGACCCCCGCCGAGGGACCCCGCTGCCGCCCCGGCGGGGCTCCGCGGGTGCGGGGCGGCTCCGCGGGTGCGGGGCGGCGGGGTTCTGCCTGCCGGGTCCGAGCCAGCCGGGGGGCACAGAGCTCCCCCCCCCCGACCCCCCGACCCCCCCGGTGGGGCCTGGGAACGCGCGCGCCTTTTCCGCCTTTATTTTTCTTTTTCTCCCGTTTTCTTTTTTTTCTTTTTTTTTTTTTTTCTCGCCCCCCCCCCGCAGGAGCGCACCGGCCCCGCACCGCGCCCGTGCATTTCGTTTTGCAAACTTTGAGGAGTCACCACCGGGATTCACTGACGGCGAGGCCGGAAATCGCCTTTTGGGGTCTTTTTAAAAATTATTTTGTATTTTGGGGGGGCTTTTCTTTTTTTTTTTTTTTCCTTTTTCCTTTTTTTTTTTCTTTTGTAGCTTTTGCTCCCCAGCGAGCGCCGCGGGAGCGCACGGCCCGGGGCAGGCGGGAGGAGCCGAGCGGCGGAGCGGCCGCTGCGCACCGAGCGGCGGAGCTCGCCCCCCCCCGGAGGCCGGGGCCGCGCCGGGGTGGTCCCGCCGGGCCGCCGCCGTTTAACCTCTGCCGCGCGCTCCCCCGGCGCTAATCGCTCCCCATTTAAGCCGTGCCCCGCGTCCTCCCCTCCCTCCCGGCCCGGCGCGGAAGGAGTTAAGCGGCGGGGCCGCCTCGCGCCCGGCCCCCGGTTGCCGGCGGAGTGATTCACTTCCTGCCTCGGGCCCGCGCGGCGCCCGGCGCCCTGGCCCCGCCCCGCCCCCCGCCGCCGGCCGGCCTCCCCGGCCCTCCCATTGGCCCGCGCGGCGCGGCCCCGCCGGCGGCGCGGCCCTATTGGGCGGCGCGGCTGCCAGTCCGCGGTCGGCCGCTGCCCCGGGCCGCCGTGCCGGTGGATGTCAAAGGCTGAAGCGGCGGCGCCGCCACAGTATAACTCGTGGGGGCTGCGCGGCGGCCATGGCCACAGCCGCCTCCAACCCCTACAGCCTGCTCGGCTCCGGCTCGCTCGCCCATGCGGACGGCGCGGGCATGCAGCAGGGGAGCCCCTTCCGCAACCCGCAGAAGCTGCTGCAGAGCGAGTACCTGCAGGGCGTCCCCGGCAATGGGCACCCGCTGGGGCACCACTGGGTCACCAGCCTGAGCGACGGCGGGCCCTGGCCCTCGGCGCTGGCCGGTGGCCCGCTGGAGCAGCCCGACGTCAAGCCGGGCCGCGAGGACCTGCAGCTGGGCGCCATCATCCACCACCGCTCGCCCCACGTCTCCCACCACTCGCCCCACGCCAACCACCCCAGCGCTTGGGGGGCGAGCCCGGCCCACAGCGCCTCGCTGGCCCCCCCCGCCGCCGCCGCCGCCGCCGGGCAGCCCCTCAACGTCTACTCGCAAGCCGGGTTCGCGGTGGGCGGCATGTTGGAGCACGGCGGGCTGACCCCGCCGCCCGCCGCCGCCGCCGCCGCGCAGGGCTTGCACCCGGGGCTGCGCGGCGAGGGCGGCGGGGAGCACGGCGACCTGGGCGGGCACCACTGCCAGGACCACTCGGATGAGGAGACGCCGACTTCGGACGAGCTGGAGCAGTTCGCCAAGCAGTTTAAGCAGCGGCGCATTAAGCTGGGCTTTACCCAGGCCGACGTGGGCTTGGCCCTGGGGACCCTCTACGGCAACGTCTTCTCGCAGACCACCATCTGCCGCTTCGAGGCCCTGCAGCTCAGCTTCAAGAACATGTGCAAGCTGAAGCCGCTGCTGAACAAGTGGCTGGAGGAGGCCGACTCCTCCACCGGCAGCCCCACCAGCATCGACAAGATCGCGGCGCAGGGGAGGAAGAGGAAGAAGCGCACCTCCATCGAGGTGAGTGTCAAGGGCGTGCTGGAAACGCACTTTCTCAAGTGTCCCAAGCCGGCCGCCCAGGAGATCTCCTCGCTGGCAGACAGCCTGCAGCTGGAGAAGGAGGTGGTGCGGGTCTGGTTCTGCAACCGCCGGCAGAAGGAGAAGCGCATGACCCCGCCGGGCGAGCAGCCGCAGCACGACGTCTACTCCCACGGCGTGAAAACGGACACGGCCTGCCACGACCTCTGACCGGGGCTGGGGCGGGCAGGCAGGACTGCGGGCAGCGCGGAGTTTTTTTCCGCCGGGGCTTTAACTTATGGTTTCCGAGAGGCGGGAGACGTGGAGCCGGGGCTCCCCGCTCGCCGCCGCCGCCTGGGCAATATAATTTTTTTTTTTTTTTTTTTTCTCTCTCCGACCTTTCCGCTGATCAGTAACGCGGTGTTTACTCGCAGACAAGGTTTGTTTTCGGTCTCCGCTAGGACGAAGGGGAAAAAAAAAAAAAAAAGCAAAAAGAAAAAAAAAAGAAAACCCACGGGAAAAAAAAGAAAAAAAAAAAAAGGAAAAAAACGACAGAAAAGGAAAGACAGATGTGTGCCTATGAATAACCTTCCAGCGCCTTGGTTATATCAGCTGTATTTCAGGTGAATCTGTTTTACAATAGACTAGTTTTGCATTTTTAAAGACTTATATAGCGTTTTTAAATGTCTGAGGTGTTTTACTACAAACTGTACACAATATTTGTGACCTAATTTGTATCGAATTGATCAGTCAAAACGGTTCTCCCTTCCCCACGCACCGGCAATGTCACCCAGCGGGGACGGGGCAGGGCGGCCGCGGCCCTTTCGCCCCCTCCCCGAGGAGACGGGGTTCCCCTCCGCGCCCGCGGAGCCCCGCGCACCCGGCTGCCGCACGCACGGTTGTGAACAACAGGCTTATTTGTTGCAGCTTTTCTCTTCCTTTTCAAGAACTTCCCAACACCGTAAAACGGTCGGGTTACAATCCTGACCTCCCCCCTCTTCTCTCAAGGAAGAAAAAAAAAAAATTCTAAGAGATTTATCCGAAATTAAGCATCATAAACAAAACGGTGGCATTTGCCAATCTTTTTCTTTCCGAAGATGAGTTGGGCTTTTTGATCAGCGCCAGACTGAGAGGTCTGTAGTAAAACACCTTTATACTTCTGCGCTTTGGCTTCGGAAATCAGTTTCTCTGTATTTTATTTCGATAGTGAAGAGGAATGAGGGGTCTCATGAATTTCGGGGGGGTGTGGGGTGGGTGAGGGGGAGGGAGGGAAGGGGACAGAAAACGCCCGCATTTGGTTCACGCTGAGCTTATTTCCGCGTCACAGGGAGATGCTGGATTTGTTGAAAAGCTTTTATACGAAAAAAAAAAAGAAAAAAAAGAAAAAAAAAAAAAGAAAAACCAAAACGAACAGGGAGAAAAAACAAAACGAACAAAGAAAAAGTCACTAAAATGCTCAAACCATAAGCGTTTTTTGGGCACAGGGAAGTGCTGAGCTGTAACCGCCCCCTCTCCTCCGCCCGTCCGTGGATGTGTTGTACACAAGGACGGGGTGCGCAGCACCTACGCACCCGCGCACGAAGGGGCATCGCTGCGTGTCTGTGTCTGTGCACGGCCAAGTTCACCGCACCCTCCCCGCGGCCGGGCGGGCTCGGGGCCGCCGGGCAGGACCGGGCCGGGCTCCCCCCACCCCATCGCACCCCGGGGCTCTTCCCCCCCCACCCCGCACTCCGGGACTCCCCCCCCCGGGGTCGGGCCGGGCCCGGTGCGGCCCCGCTCCGCGGCTGCGCCCCGCTCCGCGGCTCCCCGCACAGCCCCTCTCCCTCCCCGCCGTTCAGATTTTTTCCTTTCGACATTTATATTTTTCAAGTATTTTTCAGTAAGCGCTAAAAAAAAATTTAAAAAAAAATTAAAAAAAATAATAATAATAAAAAAACAAAACTCGACACTGAGGACCTGCCTATTTCTGCCAACTTTATAACTGTACAGTTTTGTATATTAAACGTTTTTTGGAAGTTATTAATTTAAAGAAAGATCATTTAGTTTATTCATTTAGTAACTGATGTATAATAAACGCTATTTTCATTAAAGGTTGCTTTTTTCAACTATTTTATCCAAAATTGCCTATTGCAGTTGCCAACAATTATTTATTTTCAATAAATTCCGCATTATGTTTAAAAAAAAAAAAAAGAAAAAAAAACACGTTTCAGAAAGAAAAAAGAAAAAAAAAAAAAAAAGAGAAGCCTAAATGGGTGTCGGAAAAAAAAAAATAATAACGAAACACACGAGTCGCTGTAACGTTTGGTTGTCGACCAGTTTTAGTCAAGGGGTTTATATTGACGCAATATTTTATTGTTGTAAAAGGAAAAAAAAAATTAAAAAAAAAGGTTTAAATAAACATTTTTACAAAAAAAAAAAAAAAAAAAAAAAGGTTAAAAATTACGTTGCGTTGTTTGTGCGCTGGCCGAGCCGGGGGGGGGGGGGCGGGGGGGCGGCTGGGACCGGCCTGGCCTGGCCCTCCCCCCCCGTCCCCCCCGGCTCCCCCTCCCCGGGAAAAGCCGGTACCCTCGGGGGGGGTGGTGGGAAGGGGGGGGGTAAGGGGTGGCCGAGCCCGGGCTGGGTTACACCTGCCGCGGAAAATGCACTTTTTTTTGGGGGGGGGCGGTGAAAAGGGGGTTCGGCGGCTTTTTTGGGGGATGGCGGGGCCGGGCCGCGCTGGGCGGGCCGCGGCGCTGCGTCTATCTGTAGTATATATATAAAAATATCGGGGGGGTGTATGGAATATATAAATAAATGTGCAGCTATAGGATGCGGTGCGGGCAGCACCGGCGCTGCCTCCTGCGCCCCGCGCCTCTGCGCACCCGCGCTGCAGCCGCCCCCCTCCCTCCCGGCTGGTGCCGACCGGCTTCCCCGCGGCCGCCGAGCACCCGGCTGGGGGTTCCCCCCCCCCAGTCCCCGAGCAGCAGGACTCGGGGCACGAAGGAGGTTTCTTTTGTTCCGTCCATCCCTCCGCGCCCCGCTCCGCGGGGCCACCGCGGCTTCTGCGCCCCGACCAACCCCCCCCCCACCCCCCCCCTCTTCTCCTCCCGCTCCCCCTGGGCGGGAAGTGGCGTGTTGGGGAGGAACAATACCAGTTAATCACATCTAATGGGGTGAAACGGGGGAAGAAGCTCCAGCCCCGGCTGCCGGAGGAGGAGGGGGGTGCTGGAGGGGGAGGAAGGGGAGGGGGGGGGGGGGCAGAAAGCACCAAACTTCACGGCATCACCGGCGAAATGGCCTTTTATTTTTGTCTTTCCCCCTTTCTGAAGCTGAACCTTGGAGAAAACAATAACCGACCCGTCTGCGAATAGTTTAGGGGAGGGGAAAATTACCTTTAGGAGTCCTGAGAAGCGACCCGAGCGAGGAGCGAGCTCTTTCGATAACCCGGCAGCAGCAGGAGCACGAGGGGACAGGCACCGTCCCAGGCTGGTTACAAGAAACAGTCCTGTACCTGTTAGCGAGAGGAATTGGGGATGGCAACAGCGGGCGATGCTTTGTTTCTTAACCATAAATCTGATTTATTTTTGATTGTACATCTTCGCCCGCCGCGGCACAGCGCAGAGACCACGGCGCTGGGGGGCAACGGGCCTGCGCGGGACGACAACCTGCAACTGTTTCGGAAAGGATTACAGCAGCAGGAGAAAGAAATGCACCCCCCACACACACCCTAAAATTACATTTCTCAGTCTACTCCAGAAACAAAATAAACGTGCACCGAGTAGCCTGGGTACCAAACCCAGGAGTAAAGGGCCGCGGTTTGTAAACAGCCTCAACTAAGGACACGGAGGAAAAGCTTCGCGTTAGAACATACCCTGCGTGGTCACGCTGGCTCGGAGCGCTCAGGGTCCGGAGAGGTAAAGCTCTTAAAAGCAGCGTTGGTTTGGAGGAAGGACAGAAGGCGTTTCACTGAAATGAGCCTCTTTTAGAGCCCTTTGGCTGTTCTGTAAATACAACTACAGCCAGGGCTGGGTTATGTGTTATTTTAAAACAAAGTACGTTCCGAGACAAAAGAGATGCAGTGAAAGATGAAATCAAGTAAGTTGATAAACAGAAGTACTTCAAAGGCTACTTGAAAGCTGGAAAAAATAGGGAAGGAGAATTTCATTTAAAGAAAAGAAAAATCTCTGCTTGTTGTTGCCCGTATATTTCAGTATTCCTGCGAGCAAAAGAAAACTCTTTTGTGCCACCTAATGTTAAGTACGGATCACTGTTGTTGTCTTTGCTGCCCATCACACGTCCCCTGCGTGGGGAGGCCTCGGGGTGCTGAGCGGGGTGGCCGGGGACGCTCAGCATCCAAAAGTCCCACCAAACCAAGGGCAGGAAAAGGAACTTCAGCTTCACAGCCACGGCTCAGGTTATCTTCTGAATTTAGGAAATTATTTTTAAAAAAAACCAAAACAAAACCAAAAAACCTCAAGAGGGCGTGGAAAGAAGCACGGGGTGTAATCATAAGAACGAGAGACTCCAAATTTGGTCTTCGCTATAATAAAATAAATCCAGAACGAGCGTATCCAGGCTTTATATAAGCTGCCCACCACCAAGCATCCATCTCAGCAGGCTCTGCAAACCTCTGGAGAGCTTCTCCCTCAGCTCTCCTCCGAGGGCTGAAGCGGCCTTGCCTTCCCAGGCTCCAGTGTCTCCCAGTACGAAGAATTTATGGTGTGTACTTAGCAGCCATTCCCACTAATGGAAGATACTAATTTAGTACTGAAATATCGCACGCAGTCCTTTAAAGAAGAGAGGGTTGAAAGGAAGCGTTTCTCTGATAACAATGAATTACACCCATTTTTGTGATTTTAATGGAGACCGTTAAACACCTCCAACAGTTTTTAAGGCTGAATCTCCTTCGCTTTTTATGTTATATGAAACCTGAAGCTTCCTTCGGATTTAAATTTCAAATATTCTCAAGCTGTGCCCTCCTCCCCTCTGGAGAGGGCCAGGACCATAGGAGGGGATTTGCTTGAAAGCAAAAATTACTACAAGTAATACTACTACAAGTAGGCAGAGATGCTGTCTCCCTTCGTAGTGGTCTTTACAGATCATTCAGAATATGGACCAGTCCGTCCGTACCTGGACTACATTTGACCGAGATGCTTTTAAAATCCCTCAGAATTACGTGTTTTGAGTTGTTCTTCCTTTGTTTTTAAGTAGCAATTCCCTAGGTTCAAGGCAGAGCACCTGGTCCTATTGGACCTGCATCGACGTGCCAAAATCGCCACTGATTTTTAGGGCAGATCCACGTGTAAATAGAGAAACATTTAAAAGGTGAGTCTTTCCCCCAGGAGCTGGGGAGCATGTGGGGCTGGGAGAGGGGGGTGCCCTTCAGCCAAGGGTCCGATCTCAAAGCCAAGACACAGTTCATCATTTTACTCACCGGAGCAGCTTCTATGTAATTCCATGAGCTACTCCACGCAAATGAAATTATTCATTTGTGTCCCCACGCAATCTCATTCAAGGCTCCATCCTAGAAGAAGTGTATACACAAGAATTTAGGCAGGTGAGCAGTCCCACTGAGTATCCCCCAAAACACTCACAGGGATCAGGGCCTACATTTGTACTCGCTTTCCCCTTTTTCTAGCATCCTGTAACCAATAGACTGGAAAGGCTCCGCAGCAATTACATATTAGGATATGTGATAGCTGCAGTTAAGATCTTTACGACTGATTGCAGGATAAAATTCACTTCAAATGTGCAAGAGCCCGTTTTTAAACCCCAGTTTTTCAGCTGCTTTCCATTATATATGTTCTGAAGAATCAAAAGCAATTAGAGCGTACAAAGTCTAAATGGTAAATAATCTCCAAACCAAAACCTTTATTAAAGCAATAAGAATCTATTTTTGTTAACGCTGTAAGATATGGAAACGGCCAAACTAAATAATTTTTGTTTTAATGCAATGAAAAGCAAGCCAGACTTCTATGCTCAGGACCAGTAGATGAAATCTCACCCCAAATGGATTTTTGGTGGAATGTTTAAGATTCGGGAAAGCAGGGTAAGCGAGATGATTAAAAACTACCATTTTACATGGCGGCGATGTGAAGGGTGCCATGGTTTACACATGCTTGTGAAGGGATTTGTCTGTAGATCCGTGGCTCGCTGATTCACAGTGAGCGCTACGCCGGCTTGTAAATATTTGTAGAATCGTGTCCTTAATTAAAATGGTAAAACAGTATTAAATCTTGGAAGAGGCTGGAAAGAGGAGAGTGAGGAAGAGCTGTCGTTGGTAAGAGCCTGTCAACAAGAAGTTAAAAAGCTAATGGTAAATATAATTCCTGCCGGCTCTGGTTTTGCGGTGCCATCGATCGCTGGGTCCCGGCTCCGTGTGGCTCCTGATGGATGTTCTGCCGGCACAGAGCAGCCCTGAAACAACACCAGGGAAGCTGCTGCAAAAGTATTTTTAAAAACGTGGGTATTTCGAATGAGTGACTGTGAGAAGCTGGGCAGCAGGCCTTCTCAACCCTGGCACTATTAAGGAACCAAAAATCCTGCTCCATTATTCTGCTGATGGATTTTATTTTTTTTAAATTATGCCAGTCCTTGACTTCTGCTCCTCAAGTACAAATAATATTTACCCAATGTAGAAACGCCATTTCTGAACTGAAGTTGTTTTTCTTTTTGGCCAAAGCATGAAGTTTTGTTTTACATATTTATCTTCAGACTTTGGGAAGGAAAAAATAAAATAAAATCAGCCCACAGATCTTACTCACCAGATAGAGTCTTGCCGGGGGAATGAGAACATCTGAACTCCTCCTGCCATGTCGGCTGGAGTGCAAATGGAGGTAACACGAGCTGCTCCCCGATCAGGGCTTGTACTTCTCTCTAGATTATGGGATTAATCTCTGTTACATCTATCTACAGCTAGGAATTTGTGATCCAGTTAAAGCAGCTTGAAAGGCGCCCAGCAGGTGCTGGGGGTCTGACTCCGCAGCACAAATTCTGTGCAGTTCCTGGGGAAAAGCAGGGGCTGGCCTTGCACAGGGTTTTCCAAGGCTCCATGCTGGAGGGGGGAAAAGGAAAAATCAAAATCCTGACAGCAGATGGGGAAAATTAGCCACAACCCTGGTTTTTCTTTTTTTCTTTTTTTTTTTTTTTTTCCCCCCTCCCTAGATCCCGAAAACAACGCTGCTGACACATAAACACAGACACTGTCAAACATGAGTTTGTGATCCTTTGCTGCTCCTTGCTTCATACACATCGTATAGACATAGTGGATCTCTTAGACCTAAGAAATGCTAATTTCTGGAATTTTAAGTTTGCAGAAACTGTCCTGTAAATGTCACAGGGGATTACTAAATCTACAGGAAGATTATAGCTCTGCATAAGTTTACACTATTGATTTAAAACTTTATTACCTTTGATATAGATTCTTCACGAAGGAAACAATTCAGCAGTGGGAATTCTGGCCAAGGAGAGATATTGGAGGGTTGAATCCTTCTGTACAATCCCGCTTTTCAATAGATTAGACAAATTTCTCTGTAGGTGATGCTACACAAACTCAATACAAACGCAGGAATGATGTGACACCTTATAAACACAAAATCCTGCCCTGCTCAGCCAAGACTTCTCCTATATACCGCAGCAGAGAGAGAATGTAACACACCCAAAATTATACAGCCCTGAGAGCTTTTTAATGGAAAAAGCCATGGTATAGGTTTTACTGTTGTATGTTCTTCATAGTATAGTAGAGCTGTAGTACAGCCTAAGAAAATCTGCCTTTGTAACAAGATCTATACAGAAATGAATACGTGGTAATGTGACTGGCAATGGTTTTCTCAGAAAAATATGCAGTTGCATAGTAAGATAGTTATAACAGGATTAGGTTTCAAGTATGAAGCTGAAGTTGAAAGATTTTTCAGGCTGGTATACGAGAAAATTACAAACGCTGATTTTTAGGCTTTCAGTTCCCCATGGCAGAGAATCTTTGTGACCAAGCATCACTTGGGCCTGTCTCGGCTGAACCTGGGAAAACAGCGGCCCCCGTTCCTCTGCAGCCATCCCAAGGTGGGATTCAGATGAGTACAGCACCCACTGGGGTAAGGTCCTGGGTTCTCCTCCCTGTGATCTGACTCCATGGAGCTGGTCTGGTTCGGGTCACAGCACTTCAGTCCAGAATCTGCACATCTAATATTCAGTGTTGGCTCTCAACCCTCCATGCGGTGAATTCTCTCCAAACACCAGCCCTTGGACTTAAATAGTACGTGGAGCAAGTCAAACGCAATTCAGTAGAAAAAACCGCCTGTTACAGGACCTTCACCCTAAATCCAGATTAAAAACTAGAGTCTGCATTATGTCCATTTACTGAGCTGCTCACCAGTTTCAGATGATCTCCAACTATCCCACAGCTGAAGTGTCAAACTCACTGTGAACGTTTCCTGCTCTGTAACATTCTTCATCCTTGACTATAAAATACTTTTCCCTGGCTTATACAAAATAAAGCACATCAACTGAAAGAAAATGAAATAATTATTTTAACAGAAATGTCTTGAGTGGGGGGTTCCTAATCTCCTAAAGAAAACACATTCACAATTCAGTTTGAGTTGCTGCTACCTCTTGTGTATCTCGAAGGTAGGACAAGCCCGGAGATGTGGCAGGAGGAGTGCAGACACCCAGCATGGCTGTAGGAGACTTAAAAGGGATGAGTTCAGTGGGTGCTCGATTCCATCCCCATTACGACGACTGTCTTCAGAAGAGATTTATGTCATGCCATTTCTTCCTCTTGCCCCAACCTAAGCCACAAAAACGCGGTATCGCAGTTGTAACGCCTCATATATTCTAAGGAAGATAATAGTAAACTGCGCCGCTTTGACCTTTTCAGGATTTCTGCTGTTTGGTTCCCTTGCCACAGCCATCCCTCGTGTTTGCAGCGGTAACCTGTGGGGATGCAGTGCAGCGGGGGCCAATCCAGCTACAGAATATTGAAAAGGTTAAAGTCTATGTTTATGAGTCTATTAAACGTTTATAGTCTTTCACAGGCTATACCGGACATTAAAATTATGATATCTCATTCTCATAACAAACACTGTAACGAGAACAGAAAATGGTAAAGCATGAATCCGTTCTGAAGGCAACATTTGTAACGAGAGCACAAAACCAGCACAATATTAATTTGCTCCTTTGAAACAGTCAAAAAGGAAAAGATGACACCATGAACCCAAACCACGCACAGAATGACGTAGTGACGGATCGCCCAACCAGAAGGCACCAGCCACCCGTCCCAGGCAGGTTCCCATCTCCAGTGCTGACCAGCAGCAGATGCTCTAGTGGAAATTAGGAAACCTAAAGAGAGACTGGACATTTCCAACAGTCCTCAGAGTTTTTTAGCTAAAAATGCAAAAAAATACAACATTTTGGAGACTACTGGCACAGAGCCATGCTGCTGGGGACACCACTCCTGTTCCCACAAGCTCCTCGAAGCCTGCTCAGAGCACCATAAGCTATTTGCTTTGCTTTTACACATAACAGTGGCTTTTACAGGCCAATTAAACGCTGTGCATGTTTTTTTTTTTCTTTTTATCTCTTCTAAATATATCGCATCTTAATTTCACTGTGTGTCATAAGATGGCATCATAAGATGGTTAACGAGTGCCCATGAACACGGGCAATTTACACCTCCCTCAGCCAAGGCTCCAAACTCACCCCACCATCCCCCAGCTCCAGCTGCATTTTTAGTCCTCTAGGTAGATCCAATCCTGAAAATACATGGGAAGACCCTACCCATGATCAGATTTTTGGTAACACAAAAAGGAGCAGGTGGACCATGGTCTTCCTTATTCCTGAGCAATTTTACATGAGAAGTGATGAAGCGTGACTTATTTATTAGTTCTCCAGTCCCACATCCTCAAGTCTTAGCCAGGGTGATGCCATAGGCACCAGCTGTACCATCCCAGCAGGTCACTCCCCAGCAACGTTCCTCAAGCACAGGGGAGAAATTTAAAGAGGAATTTGAAGAAAAACGCTGCTGCTAGCAATGGGGAATTTCTTCCCAGCGTGAGGAGCAACGCAGGAGAAAATAACGAAGAACAAAGTTTCTTTGAACTACGATGGATAGTGATATCAAATCATAACTAGGCAGACAGGCACACGTAAACACACGGAGGATCAAAGGAGGCAGCTTAAGTGCAGGCAGCGAGCTCACAGCCGGGAAGGGCTTGGAGGCCATCCAGCCAGTGCTCACAGTGGTTCGAAAGGTCTCCCTAAAAGTGGGATACCAGCAGGCTTCAGTTCAGTGCACCCCACAAATTACCAGGTTTTGATGGCCAGAGAGTAGTCAGAAATGTTAATGGAGAGAAGGAAAAAAAAAACCAAAACTTTTTGCTCTGTTATCAGGGTCTACATTTCAGTGTTTTTCTCAGCAGAAGGCAGGTGATAAGGGCTACCAAGAAATACCACTAGGTATTATTGCAAAGTCCCCCAAATCAGTGAAAGCCACAAACTTTGTGGCTCCTGGGGCTGCTGTGGACAGCCCGTTCTTCCTTCCTCAAAAAGTCTGTATTGTGGTGTGACCAGCTAGGAACACAAAGACCAACTTCTCCAATACCTTGTAATTTATCTTGCATGTACCATAATGCCTTAAACCACCACCACTCTTTTGGCAAACTATCCCCGTTTTTCATACAAAGCTGTCTACAAGATGAATCCATTTTGATGACGCAGGGTCACTGAGGGACCCTGCTACTGCCGACTTGCGTTTTAAAACAAATGCAAGACCAGGGTTAAAACACGAAGAGGACAAGCCAATGCCCAAGAGCTTTATCTGAAAGACCCCAATATTACATTTGCATGGTTACACCAAGAAATAAGAGCACTGGGTGACTGCAGAGCTCCTGATGATTGTTGGGGCCTGGAAAGGTGATGGGAACGGGTGATGGGACTGTAATTTGGAATATGTGTTCTCCAGAAACCCACAATGCCTAAGAAAGCTTGCGTTGCCTTTTTGCTACTTGGTGGGGGACATCGCTGTTATTTTATTAATCACATCCATTGGAATCTGCTGACGTCCATCTTGCCATTTTATTCCTAAAAACTGAATCTCCTGTGCAGGGACCTTACTCCTCTTTATGTCAAAACCAACTTTCAGAAGGATTTGGATTATTTTCTCCCCTTTCTCATAAACTTCTTCTGCTGTATTACTCCATATGATGCGATCAATGTATCACAGGTGTTCTAACCGGCCAATAAGTTACAAGGAAACATCTTTAGAATGGCCCCAGAAAGGAGCATTCTGCTAATATATCCCTTCAGAGACAGGACGGTATTCCTGGAGACTGTGAAAAAAGATTAAACCCCCCTACTGTCACTCCTCATTCAGAGAAGATCACAAACACTGACCGTGTTACAGAACAAACAGTAACAACCCCAGAGGTGCCCTGAATCAATATACGGGATGAAGGGGAAAGGATTTATTTACCAACTCGTGGGTCTTGCAAAACTCAAGTAGCATTTTTGTTTAAGGAAACCATCTGCATGAACCAAATCCCACCAGCTCAGACCAAGGCTCCACTCATCTTCAAGGAGTTGCCCGTGTCACCTTTTTTGAAAGATGCAAGAAAATCAAAGTCATTGTGGACCAATTTCTCTGAGGATGCATCTTTCTCACCCCTTGATTAGTATTGGATTTATATATTTTTAAATCCTACCCTAAGTAATACCCAGAAGTGGTTTCAAAATGAAGCACCAAGGTCTATTCCAGACTATGGACTGGTTGAAAGTTTCCTTTGTATTTTCTTATCAGAGATGATACCTGATATCAAAACAAGATATAGATTAATTCATAGAAATACAAGAATCATGTCCTCTAAAATTTAACTTTCTCCTTGCTGGGCACCATATTTAAATAGACTTCTGGCTAATGGCCGGCTTTGTGGTTATGACAGCCATGAATAAAGAATGGATCATCATTATTGATAACCTTATAAACCAAGTTTTGAGTGCGTTCAGAAATGAAAAAACCCCTTGAAATACAATATTACACTGCGTAGGAACCAACCCCGTCACCTTTTCACTAAAGCACTGCAGCAGAACAGGGTCTTGGTGCCTAAGGACCCAGAGATCCAAACAGCCTTAAAGGTCTCACTCTACCACTGTAAAACTTCCGATTGTCACCACAAATTGCTATATTTACATATAAATTCTCCTGGCAAAAGAATAAACATAACACTCCTTTCTGTTGGCTGTAAACGGTGAAGATACCCATTCAGGAGGCAAAAACTGCCAAACGAACAGCAGCCTTGTGCTCTTGTGAGCTACGCAAAGACTGAACCTGAAGCAACTTCTGTTTAAAAAGAGCTGTGAAAATAAAACATGCAAAATCAGTAAATGTAGGGTTTGCTACTGTTACCTCAAACAAACTGAGAAAATTACAGTATATTTTCATTTTCAAATCACTTCTGATCTGATAGTCAGTAATGAAAATAACAGGTCATTAAAATGGCAGTTATTACAAGTATAGGAAAAGTAAAACCAAGACATCAAATATAATGATGTCATTTATATTTAGTTTACTTTCCGCTATATCACTAACATGCTTTTTTATTTGTTTTGTAATGGAGTGTTGAAAAACTATACACGTAATATATGTTGCAAAGAATTAAAAACAGAGTGTAGGCACCAAACCGGGTTTAGTATCACTTAAATAGAAATACAGGACTTGAAGTTAACTAATATGTGGTACCCAGCAGGGACTGAGACGCCTCCACACAGGAGAAGAGGACATGAAGAATTGGGCTGCTAGGTGAGGAAAGGCACACGGTTACACCAGCCATTGCAAAGCTTACGTCCTGAACGCTTTATGAAAAACAGACTATTAAAAAAAAAAAAAAAAAAAGAAAGTCCCACAAGGTTTCACAGCCATTTAAACCCAGTCACAGGAATTCAATGTTCTTTCTTGGACCGTGTCTGTCATTTACCTCCCGTGTTGAAATATCGTGAAATTCCCAATTAGGGCCAGGTTTCCCCAGGGCGGCTGCCCTGTGCGAGGCCGCTCTGTGTGTGGCATCCCAGCCCCGTGATGACAAGCTCCCGCTGCCCTCCCGGGCAGGAAAAGTTCCTCCTGCTCTACAGAAGGGAGGAGGAAGAGCGGAACTAGAGGGATGGAAACGAAAGCGCCAAAAAGGTTGTCCACCAGGAGACGGGAGGGTTTCAATCTCCCCTGTGCCCAGCTGGATGTTCTTCTGCACAGCTCGCTCTGTCGGAGGGGAAAAAATGAGAAAACTTTTAATTGGGGTGTGGGCTGAAGCACGGTGGGATGCTCTGCTGCGTAGGGTAGTCTTGGTTTTAGAGAGCAAATTTTTGGGGCTGTTACTAAGCTGCTGCGGGTAATGCGGGTGGTTTCTGAGCTTCTGTGGTGCTAACGCAGGTCTTTGTGCTCCAGCACCACCCATGTAGTAAATTTATCATTGTTGAATGTACTTTGAGGAGCAATTACTCTTGTATTACAGAAAAACAGCCTTTACAAATTCAATTCATTTAAAAAAAGAAAATCGCATAGTAGGAGTTGGTTTTTTCAAAAATAGTCCTATCACTCCTTCCCATGTTCAAAGCAGAATATTTGGTCTCCATTCTAGTACACAAATACTTTTTTCTGTAATATTTTTTGGGGGTGTCTCTGGGCTCTTCCACAGAGGCATGGAGAAATGCAGACTGACCATTAATACTTGCCATCCTGCTTGAACATGAAATTATTAATGTAGGGTGTTCCCATAGCAAACCAGCAAATATACTGGTATGAATCAAGGCGCCGAAGAGAATACAGCAGGGTACCGAAGACGCAGCATTGCAGAGCTGAGCAGGCAAGCTTATGATTAGACAAAAATTGGACTTTCTTAACGGTGCTTAACATCTACGCGATGTATCCAAGCAATATATTGTGCAAACATCTGGTGTTCCAGTGGTGAGACGGATCACGTGGATGGATGATCAAATACAGCGAGGCTCATCGCTTTTCCGTCGGAGACGCATGGTCACGCAGTGAAGGAGCATCTTTCTACTTGCTCTGGCTGCTGATCTATTGATTTTGAACCGCTCTGATTCCCCCTGTGTCTGGCTGTAGATGCAGAAGAGATGAAGCAACTGGGAAATCAGCAAAGCAGCAAGCTGAGCAGTACAAATTGGTAAAAATTATTTAATACTGGGAAGCTGATCTAGTCACCCCCTGGTAATACTGTCAATTAAGTGTATGAAATTAATATTAATTATCAACAATGAATTGTTTGCAAGTGTAATAATGAATAGAGAGAATAAGAAGAAACACAGCACATTTATGATGCAAAAGCGTTGGCTGTCTCTGAATATTTCCTCTGAAATCTGTTTTGGTTCCATTAAGAAGTACATTCATAAATATATTTTCTTAGCATTTGAGTTGCAAATCAGCCTAGACAGATTAGAATGTGCCACGAAGCAAATGTATATACTGAAATTCTCTCTGATCCAAGAAGTTATATTCATTTAAAAAAAAAAAAAAATCAGAAAAAACTCAGAGAGATGCTCAGCAAGAGCAGTCATCTTTGGAAAAGAGGAAACCGGCAGCACTTGGAAATGTTTTAACAACAGAAGCACGCACTGGAATATCACTCCCAGCCGATGCTGATGTGCTGATGCTTATCAACAGATTGCAATAACTTCCTTCTCATGTTGGGGGGAAAAAAAAAAGCCAAAAGGAAATGGTAAACCTATTCTATAAGCAAAGAAATCTTAAGCTCTAATACATAATTTATAATTAGTTTTAACTAATAATTTTAATTTCTGGATTAAAAGTCCAACTTGCTCTGCACCTGCAAGGAAGATATGGCGGGGGGGGGGGGGGGGGGAAATCTGTTGGGAAGAGAAAGGCACAAACTGGGGTGTGAGAGGCCACTGAGCTCCCTGAACCCAAGGGAGGACAAGCTGGTGGCAAACCCTGACTTTATGTCCCTCCCCTCTCCTGTGCGTGGCTTTTTCTTCCATTCTAGTAATTAACGCTGATTTGCTCTCTGACTGTACCTTTAAAAGGATGGAAACCTTCAAATACATGAAAAACATTTTCTGCTGCTGATAGATGGCATTTGGGAGAAAGCGCTCAACGTCAAATAGGTTTGTTTTTTTTTTTTGTGATGGCAAAGTAGTGCGACTATTTAAACAGGAGTTCAATTCTTGCGTGCTCATTCCTTTTGGCAGGACATCTGCTAGGGGCAACCTCCTTGGCCATTAAAGCTATCCATGCTGCAGAGATGCAGGAGAGGCCGTGGTTGTAACACCACTAACAAGGGCATCAGATTGTTTAGTGTATCACAGTGAGATTTGATCAAAATAAATCTTTAGAGAAATATTTCCCTCTAGAACTACCTTCCTCCACCCCCAAAAGTTTTCAAAATACTCCCACTGGGCATATGGTGCAAACGCAGTCAAGTCCAAAGGCACAATAATTTGCATCATGTTGGGGTGGTTTTTTAAACTTCTTTATAAGATGAGAAATTAAACTTTCTCTATTTGAGATTATTTTCCACTGCTTACTTACCTGACTTGAAAGGTGAGAGTAGTTTATAGGTTAGGTAAGTATTTGGTATGGGAATTCCAGCTGACTTGAATGGGATTCCCAAGGCTGGGCTCTAGAAGAGCCAGTTCTGGTACAAGGGGGTAGGAGGGAAAAATGTGTGTGAGCAGTTGGTCTTTCCACTTGGCCAGGTTTTCAAATCTATGTGAAATAAGCGAAGAACAACAAAAATCGGTGAAAGCACCGAAAGCTGTTTGTCACCAGCTAGGAGGAACCGAAAGGTTTAATTTCTAGTGGAGTAAGAGCGCAGTCTGTGCCGGCACAGCGAGTCCCTGGGCAAGGCCAGGGAATAAAACAGCTCATGACTCTAAACCAAAACCAGCCCCAGGTTCAATTCAGAAACATCCGACAGTTAACGCTCAGCCCCCAGCTCCAGAATCTACACTTAGAGCGAGGAAAAATTAAGCTGCAAATATTCAATTAGCTGATTTCCTACCATGGATGGAAACATCGATGCTTGCTTTCCCCGCAGGACTGCTGTGGATGTGGGGTTGGGCTGTGCAGCGTGCCCAAGGATGCTGTAGCCTCAGCTCAGCTCTGGTCGGTGTCACAGGAGGTGTTTTGTCACCACAGCTGGTGCAGAGCTTGGGAACAGCTGGATGAGGTGAGCAAAAAGCCATCGCATATCACAAAAATCGAGGTGTGCATGCAGCAGTCCGCTAATACACGTCTCTGTACAAACATGGGGTTGCTTTCTTGAAGGACCTGCAGGCTAATTGAAGAGCTGATGAACTTCAGAAACCTGTAGTATCAAAAGCAGTATTAATCCTTTTTTTAGAGCCATGTATAAACTGGTAGATCAGTTATGCCGCTTGAAGGGTATAATTTAATAAGACAATCATGGTTAGTTCTTTGCAATTATTTTGTAATAGAAACATGAATCTCAGTTAAAGCCAGATTTATGCTCGCCCTCACCTAACCCAGTGCCAGGATCTTTGATCCCAAGTTATTTAGGAAGTGGAGAACTCTCTCCTTGCACGGGGCATTTCTGCTTGCAATGTGCAATAATCAGCAAAAAGAGTAAGATGTGTGAGGGTTAAATCTTTCAGCATCCTCAGCGCACACCACGGACTTGGTTGAGCCATGAAGTTACACTTTATAGTTGGCACACACCAGAGGCAGCTCCTGTACCCTGAACGGAGCAGTTTACAAGGGGAAAGATCCTCTTTTAATTCAAGGAAATTAAAATGGTGTAAAGAGAGAAAACAACTCTTCAGCTTCATAATGTTGATTTATACTAATCTAAGTAGCTATTATTATAAACTGATCTGTGGCATTTCTGACCTTCCTTCAATCTGTCACAAAAGCAAGATATTCAGCGTTACTCACTCAACCAGAAAAAAAAATAGAACTCAGATGAGGTGTTTGTTCCTGCTCCTCCTCTGCTGTTGTTTAAGGAAAGAAACAAACTGGATTATATCAAACTCATATGATACAGTAAAGAAATAAATGCAAATTACTTACCCAGATTCTTCCCAAAAGCCTTCGCTTTTTTTTTTTTTTTCTCCATAGAATAATCCGTTACTGAAATGCCTTTTTAGGTGCAACATACGTTTTAAAAGCACTCAGCAGAACGACTTAAAAGTTTACAGCAGAAACTGAATAAAAATATTGTTTCCGGTTCGAATGGCAAAGATAAATTGAGACAGTGATCATGGCAAGTTGGGATTTCTACAGGACAATTTGGGCAAAAAGCACTTCCAGTTGGGAAACTCCCACTGTCCCCTTCAGTAATGAAGAGCGGTGAGAGCCTCGAACCTCTCCCAGAGCCCGACACAGACCATGGGGAAAACTTCCCCCTGAGAAACTGCTGCAGGCAGCCACCCCCCATCACCCCCATCCCACTGCCCACCAGCCCGCTCCTGCTCCCACTCCTCCCTCTCCTCGCAGACAGTTGGGCTCCCCAGGCTGACACCAAAGTTTTTGCAAGAGCCGAGGATTTTTGTCCGTTTTTCTTTTTTTTTTTTTTTCTTTTTCTTATTTTCGCAGCAGTTTCTGTCCCTCCTCCCCATCCTGTCTTGCAGCACCACAAGAGATCCCACTTGCGTCCGTTCTAATTAGAAACGATTTCCAAGTGCAGCTTGTCGAAACGGGCAGCAGCCGCGTGGCCGTGGGTGTGGGAAAGGCCATAACCCGCCGAGCACGGGGTTTGGGGTTTGGGGCTGCCAGTCCCTGCCAGCCCAAGCCTGGCGGGGCAGAGCGGGGACCCCCGCAGGAGCCCCCCCAGCTCCCACCACCCTTCCCAGCCTCTTCTGCATTCAAACAGCTTGTGTTTTGAGCAAAAAACAGATCCACTCTTGCAAGGAGACTATTTCAGAGCAACGGAAGGCAAGCAAATGTTAAAATTGAAGTTCATAGGAAAAGGTTTAATTTATACTGGAAAAACAGGGATAACAAACTCTTCAGGATGCAACTCCCCTCCAAATGGATGTAGGTGCCAGTTAGTGCTGGATCAGCTTCAGGAACCAGAAATCAGTTTGCACATTAAAAGCAGCTGCAATCCTTTGAAATTTATGGGAGACTGAGGGAAAATAATTCTGAATAATACAGGTCCTTTGGCATTAACTTAAAATTATTTTTTAAATAAATTGGGTGTAGTTTTATTTATAAGCCCAAGCCTTCTGCAGCTCAGAGCACTGCTCAAGGGGGAGGAAACACAACCTTCAGCTGCTGTAAAAACTGATGGAGCTGGAATTTAAAGGAATCGGGACGATTTATGCTTCGTAAAGGTCTGCTCCGGAGTACTGCTCAGGATCATATGAATCCTTCCTTCTCTTTCAGGAGAAGGGCTGTCTGAATGTCACTCACGTTGCCCTTTATTTTTATCCATTAGACAAACAAAATGAATGATCACATTTATGCCACGGACAGAAAGCAGACCCCACAGGCTATATGTTGTGAAAAGAACTCTTTCTACTGAGCAAGATAATGCTTGAAAAGGTGAATGAAAAGATTTTAGCAAAGAGGAAAATGTCCCTGTAGGACCCTTCCTAATTCTGAGCTCTTCAGTAACGTCAGCCTCACTAATCCATACCTAGCTGTGAGTTCAAATGAAAAATTCATTAACTTTGTGTCCTTTAATTTATTAGGTGTAGCAACACTCCTCATCAGGGGAAGGGCTGAAAGGAGGGGACAATCAGGGCGCTTTTATTCTTTTTGGAAACCTACAGGCTCACAAAGGGAGACGACCAGTTTGTGAGAAATTACACTCGCCTAATTAGAAGAGCCGCTGTTTGCTCTCGCAGGCACGCCGAAGCCAACCAAAGGAGAAATGTAAAAGCTGTCATCAAAGACCTGAAATGGCCACAGCTAAAACCGTGCCAGGACCAGACAACAGCAGAGGCACCTCGGTGACCATTTCATCCCACAGTGGAACATAAAAAGGGAACACATTAGGAACAAGAATAACAAAGTCTTTTATACAGTGAATTAAAGCTGAAATCTGGACTGTCTACACTTCAGCAGGACTAGAAGTTGCTTTATATCCACTACACCAACTGCTAGATACCTCTTATGTCGTGTTATGGCACGTTGTAGAGTTTTTTCCCAGCAAACTGCCCGGGATAGCTGAGTTTGGGTGCGGGAACCAAGAGCAGGAAATATAAGGATTTTTTTTTTCTCTCTCTGAAGGCTGTCCCACTCCAGGGGCTCAGGGATCCCATCACAACCCTTCTCTTCCCAGCTGAACCCAGGGATAAAAAACCACTCCCGTCTTATTCATTGGGACTGATAGAAGGATTCAGTTTTATACAGTAACACAATATTTTGTCCTTACATGACCCTTCCCGGTGTTCCTTCCCTCCCTCTTTGGGAAGGAAAAAATAATTATCCTTATTTTCTGCCAGGAAACACAGATAGCGAGTGGGGTGAAATGGACTGCAGCCAGGGCAGAACCAGCAGCAGAGCCGTGTCTCCAGCCTGCCAGTCCCAGGACCTATTAACATTAATGTTTAATTAGTGTTTACATTTTCCAAGCAAAATGTAAACACGTATCTGCACCAGCCAATACCAGCTGTGACGGAAGAGTGATGTTATCCAAAAGCAATTTCCTCTCCTTTCAAGGGGACATCTCCAGTAGGTAGGACCATAAAGCAGCATCTGAATCACGACCCCTCGTATTGTGCATTTACAAAGCACAGCAGCGGGGTCTTATCACCAGTTATGAGGTAAGACCAGCGACTATTTAGACTGACAAGAAAGGCTACGTAAAGCAGTAGGAAAACAAAAAAAAAAATTAAATTCCACCAAAAACCCCAACCCCTTTGAGGATGCTGCAGCAGCCATATATGATTTCAATTATGGAAATACAAACTGTCTTGATAGCCATATGGATATACTCTTTGAAGCAGCAAATTATTTATACGAAAATTAATTGTTCTTTGGAACAGCAGAAAACTCTGAACAGCTGTAAAAAATGTTTGCAACGAAATCTGAGTCTCATGGAAGTTAATCTGGATTTAAACTTCTTTGCAGATATTAAAATGAAGTTCAGCTGAGGCAGAAATTCATAAAATCAGCTTGTTTCTCATGCCTGTATGTTGCTCGCAAAAATGATACAGATGCTCTGCCCGTTGGCCCTCTGTCCCTCAAAACTGATGCCCCATTTACCCAAACACATAGAGTGTCCCTCTGTCACCAGTGGTACCTTCCCAGGGCTAGCTGGCCAAGAGTCTCCTTCCTTGTGGTCCCACTTGTCCTGCTCCAGGGATCACGTAGACAAACATTTGGAGGAGAAAGTCATACATGTGAGGATTTTCTGTTGCAATTACTGGAAAAAATAAATCTGCAAATACTCTCCGTCATCGATGTTTCTAAAACCTCTGTCGCATGGGTGTTGGGATAGCAAATGGTCACGGTTTCATGGAGGATGGGTATGATGGGGAAAGAATAGCTTGTGTTTATCTATCATCACATGCTTTCTTCAATTATTGGAAATCAGGAAGGTGTTACATCACCTTCTGTATGCCCTAAAAGTCAAAGAAAAAGCCAGCTGGTCTCCCTTCTCTGCAGGGCACTCCTGGAAGGAAGCCTTAGGGGTAAGAAGGTGAGTAAGGTTCTTGAGCAGCGAGCTGAAACAAGATAATTTTTCCAGGAGCGGGGGTGCACAGTCACCTATTTCTCACTAACCACATGCCATGTTTAAAAATCAAATATAAATGTTCCACCTCTGGGGTGGTGGAAAACTATCACTGAGAACAACCAGAGCTGATGCACAAAAATTATGATCATTAACTACATATAAAGGGTCATCGGTGTTTGCACACAACATCCATACAAGGATACATGAGATATTTATACGGTGCTAATGCAGTTACTTAAAGGAAGCAAACTTAAAAAAAACGTGTGTGACGTCTTCAATCTCAGAGATGATTCCACAACTATCCCATGGTGTTATCTAAACAATGCATAACCTGAAACTATGAGAATTAATCTGGTTACCTGGCAAGAACAAGGGGTCATTTGGGCTCAGGTGAGAAGCACAGGGAAAGATCTGGCAAGACAGTCCAAGCTAGACTAATTAAGAATAGTAAATAACAGAGTAATATCTTTATTCTGTCTTATCTTACGGCAGAGTTCAAGTTTTGGTGCTGTGACAAGGAAGCATCCGAAAGCAAAGGGCACCTGGGAATAGAGACATCTTCACCCTGGCTTAGATAATCAGTTGCAGTGAGTTTTCTTCACATACAGTCATATATATATATTTATGATAGAGGAATTCCTCATGCAATTACAAGCATATTCATGACCCCAGGGTCTCCAAACCCACCTGTGATCCCCGAGAGCAGGACACACGAGAGAGTGAAGGGACAGGGCTGTCCCTGGAGCGAGCAAGGTCAGAGTTATCACACGCTCATATGGGGGTAGGTGCCACGGTTCTCAGTAAAGCATAAATCACAGGAATTACTATGCAAATACATGATGTATGATTTTTTTTTAAGCTGCGCTTGTATTCTTCTTTAAAAGCTTAAACCGGAATTAAGTTTTGTGATTGCCTTCCATGCAAGGACGACTTTAGCACAGAGCTGGGTGTAATTTTTCGCTGAGGCGCTAGAATAACCAGGCTAACCATAAATCACAAATAGAAAATTGCAAAAACTGCCTTGGTGAAACACAAAAAAAAGCTAACTTTACCTAGAAGAACAAAACAATGGGCAAATGCTATCACCTTACACCTGCAAGGAAAGTTTCTGAAAACATCCATAGCTGTAGGGATGCTTTTTGGAGGTTTGTTGCTTGTAGATCTCACCAGATGATTGTAGGAGTGATGCCAGTCTTGCCCGCCTAGAGAATTTTGATCTCTTGCCTGACATTCTCAAATATATATATTTTTTTTTTTTTTTTCCCCCGGTGTCCCACAGCCCCCTGAAGTTAGGTGGTAAGTGCCTTTCGCAAAGTAGGTCTCACCTGGAGAATTTGCACACTGCGCTGTTTGTGGACGACACCCACAGAAGCAGCTCAGTAACCTGGGTATTGTCACTCCCCGTGAACTCTTAATCCTTTGGAACTAAGAGCTTCAAGTCACAGTAGGGGGGTACAACGTGAAGCGTTTATTTGCATGCCACATCAAGCTAGAAAGGTAGATTGTGTGTATGTGAGGGCACAGAGGTTGATGAGAGTTATTTATTATGAAACGTAACTCTGTAAAGGCTTAGCTAGACACCTTTGATGTTTCTGGAGAGCACCATCTGAGCTCATTTTTGGAATAAAGTAGCTAGCTCAATGATATCTTCATTTCTTGAAGACAGTTCTTCAGTCTCTTTTCTATACTGTATGTTCCACATTAAGTCATTATCTATGCTGTTCACTCCATTAATTCTGCTAGTTTTATTAGCAAAGTTCTGCTGCCTGGTCCTGTAGCAGTGACAAGCATTTCTAAAAGCTAATCTGACAGATAATGACTCCATTAAGTGTTGAATACTAATTGGTTTACATCAGGGGCCTGAAATTAATTGATGTAAATAAATTAGCACCTGAGCATGCATCACCCCAGCTTTGGATTTTCCTAAATACCAATGATTTTTAAAGCTTGTATCTTCAGCAAAACGCAATGGAATATAAACAGACAGGATGAGTAATTAAAATGTGGCAACAAAATAAGACTATCAAGATGAGCTTAACAAAGATTGTTTACCTATTGATGGAAAGGGTAGTGCCTGCCTGTACAGTCTGTTTACACTGCTCTGACTCATACAAAAGATACTTTTCTGACAGCTTCCTGAAGATATAATTATCATTACTATTAATAACAGTGACACTGACCCCCACACCATTACTGAGATTTAGTAAAGTTATGTGATACACAGGGAATGTGTGCTATTAATCACAACAAACACCTGCCCCCCCTGAAAAGTCAAGCCTTCAATTATTAATTCAAGGAATTAATAAAAGTTATTTTGTTTTAAAAGGAGAAAACCTCATTATAGTGGAGATTTGTCATTGGAATGACACAAATAATGACTAATTTCTAAAGCTCGGGAGAGCGAGAGCGTGCGTGTGTAGATTGGGCATGTCAAGAGCAGTCAGTAGGTTAGGAGACGCCAACAAATATAGTCTATTTTTATACACAGATTTACTACTTTCACTTTCACCTTTATAAGGAAAATAAAACCTAATATAAAGCAATAAAAACCTGAGAAGAATCCGTACATCTTGGGAAAGCAGATATCATTTGGAGTGGTAAAGCAAATCCAGCCTAGGACAATAGAGAATCATGTAGGTTGGGAAAGACCATCGAGTCCAACTGAGAATCATCAAGTCCAACGGTAAACCTAACAGTGCCAAGGCCACCACTAAACCACGTCCCTAAGCACCACATCTACACGTTTTTTTAAATACCTCCACGGACGGTGACTCAACCCCATCCTTCGGCAGCCTGTCCTAGTGCCTGACAACCCTCTCAGTGAAGAGCATACGGACAGCATGAGGCAATGTACGGCCACACAGCTCCATCACCCCCAGAGAGCTCACCCGGATTGCTGCAGGGGTGATGGGAAGCTTTGGAAAAGCCACCAAGGGTGATCGAAAGATCCCCATTAACTTCAGCCTGCTTCAGATCAACTTTCTAATTACTCCCCTTTTATTTCAGATCAGATACGCAGATTATTTTTACATGCACCAAAGAACACTTTGTTTTGACAGAGTTATCACCACTGTGAAAACATTAAATGACTTAAAGTTATCCTGCAAAGGACATAATCAAAATTTCTGGTGGTTGACATCATCTTCCTGAGGGAATTAGGATACACGAGATTATCAGGAAGAAATCTGTTGAGGACATTTATAAAGAACCTGCTGTGAGATCTTTTAAGATAAACAAAAGTTTCTGCTATGAAAAATTACTTTGAGTATGGATTTCATTTTAGTGACTATTATAAAAACTTCTGTGATCCCCCAATCGAGTTAATTTCAATCACACATTATCATTTTCCAGTATTTGACTAACAATGTATGACATTTGCAAAGCCAATGAGGGATGGAATCATAGAATAGTTTAGGTTGGAAGAGATCTTAAAGATCATCTATTTCCAATCCCCTGCCCCGGGCAGGGCCACCTTCCACTAGCCCAGGTTGCCCAAAGCCCCGTCCAACCTGGCCTTGAACCCTTCCAGGGAGGTGGCAGCCACAGCTGCTCCGGGCAGCCTGTGCCAGGGCCTCACCCCCCTCACAGGGAGAATTTCTGCCTCAGATCTCATCTAAATCTGCCCTCTGCCAGTTTAAATCCATCATCCTTTGTCCTATCCTTGTAAAAAGTCCCTCTCCAGCTTTCTCATAGGCCTCCTTTAGGTACTGGAAGGCCACTATATGCTCTAATATAAGGTACAATTCCATGGAATATCGTGGAAGATGCTCTTATGGCTGCAGGGAGAGCCAGGATCCTTCTCTCCCCTCCCAGCCAGACACCTGTACCTTGCAAGGGCCCCGACCTCCAGCACCGGTGTCAAAGCAGAAACCCAGCGCTCAGTGCCTGCATGCTTGAAATGCTCCTCTGCAACAGCCGTTTTTATCTTTCCTGCTGTGCTCCTTTAATAACTCTCTTTGATCTAACGCCAAAGTGGCAAGTCATCACAAACAAGCAGCCAGAGCTCCGCGCTGCGGTCATAAATAACACACAAGTGTTCCTCATCTCACCCCTCGCTCCTTTTGGGGCCAGGATCACAAGGGATGGTTCATCCCACATTTCAGAGAAGTTGTAGCTCCTGGATGGAGCATTTATTACCACCCCAGCTCTGATTTTGAGTTTATCAGCTGCTTTTCAGTCCCTGAACCACCAGTGATTTGCCTCAATCCGCATGGATCCCAATTCCTGTGTGGAATGTCCCTGAGCCCAGGTCCTCTCCTACGCCAGTCAACCATTTCTGGTAGCTGCATCACCAAGACTTCACGAGCTGGGGACTTCGCTGGGGTTGGTGTTCCCCAGAGAGCAGCTGACAGACAAAAACCTCCTATATATTCCTCATGCACTACCAAAGCTGAACCTCAAGGAACAGCAGAAAAAAGTGCTCTGGAAAGTAGCTGTAATAGAACCAGGCATTTCTTGGCTCAAACACCCCAAGAGATTCCTTATTTCAGGGCTATTATTTTAGTAATAAAGGTAAAAGATGAAAGTATTAATAACTGTGAAGAGATATAGGAATGAATAACCCCTTTGCCACTTATAATAATACAACTAAAATATAGCTCTGAGTGATTAAGCAGCTTTTAAACATTGCCTTAAGCTAAATAAGATGTTGGAAGCATTTAGTAATATCATGTTTTCTGACACAGGCTTCCTTTAAAAGCATTCACCCAAGAGTGTTGGAAAACTGGCAGAGTATTACCTCTTGGATAACAGTAGACAACTTCCATCATCATTCGGTTACTGGACCAAAACCAGTTGACACCATTTAAATGGATAAGCTTTTCCTCTTATAACAAAGCAGCAGAACCCTGCGACTCTAGAGCAATATCCTCGAGACAGGGAGAAGGTTGCCACTGCAGGGAGGTTTAGTTCTTGTCCATCCTCTTCTCCGTCTTCAGAACATTTTCAGAGCAGCTTCTCTCTAACCTCTCTGGTGCAATGGTTTTGATTCAGCCACCACCAGTACAACACTGGAAAGTCATCGAGAGTTAATCAGTGAAAATTAATTACAAGAATAAAATTTCCATGAGTTTATCTTATCATCAATATTTAAGTATAATGGATATTTATTAGTCAGTGTAACTGACAACAGAGCTTAAAGGCTGCAGTTTTCTAGTAGTCACTGTACATACACTTAATGAGAATTCAAAAGACATAATGAATTAGGATTCCCCTGTTGGGCACTGAATATTTCTTCATTAAATTCTAATGAACTGGGAAGAGTATCAGGTTTGCTCATGCAGTGTATTTTTCCCCTTTTTTATGGTTATGTTTAGATGCATTTAGTTAATCCTCATCATTCTTATGACAAAGAAGTGCTGAAAAAACATGTTTGTTACGAATGGAAGGAATATAAATATGTAAAGTCAGAAAAGTCAGCAGCACAAATTATGTGAAATAAGAGCCAAAGAATTTTTGCTGTACCATACAGAACCCGCATCTCCCAAAACAGCTATTTGTTTTTCTCTTCAGAAATAATAGGATGAGATGAAATCTCATCTAGCAATAAAGTTCTGGTAAATGATGGTGTGATCTTGCTCGATTACCACCTTTAGAAAAGAAAAGACTAATTCCTGAAACCAGTACCTAACAGCAGCCTCTCCCCATCCCTAAATGAGAGGGGTCCCTGCAGATAAACCCAAATTGCTTGTCACAGAACCTATGGCAAGCGTGTAACAGTGCCAAGAGTAGCACAGGAAAAACACTCACCTCGCTGAATAACTAAAGTGTGACCATGATGCCACCTGAATAGTGCCCGGGACAGGAGAGGTGGCTGGGCCGTGCACACCCGCACCAGGCAGCCCCAGCTAAATAAACCCAGGAGGTATCGAGTGTCTGTGTTCGGGAGCTCTTCTGCTGGGCATCAAGCAGCAGAGATGAATGGGAGCTCTGGAGGCTTTGGAAACTGATGTCTCTACATTCTGAGTTACTATAAGTAATTTCCTATAGGTATGTGGTTATTACAAAGAGTAAGCAAGCATTAAAAAAAAAACCAAACACCTGTGATGGTATTAAGTCAAAAAACATTTTCAAAAGGGCAGTAAGAGGGTGAGAGGGTTTGAAAGAGAGCATGAAAGCAGCTGCAATAAAACCATGACTTCTCCATACTACTTCCAGAATTATGGCGAAGCAGAAATTAATTTGCAAACCATTTGTTGTCACTGTATCCACGGGCAAAAGCCGCCGCACCACCGGTTTCCCCTCGCAAACGCCGCGAAGCTGCCCCCAGCCACGCTCCTCCGTGGTGGCAGCCGTTCAAAGGGCAGCAGGTCACCTTGTTTTTTGGGGAACGGGCCAGTTCCCGGTGCGGTGACACTGCCCACACAGACCCCCGCACCCCAGCACGTCCCCTTAATCGCTGCCTCCCACATCGAAATCCAGGGGATTATAACACTTCATCTTCTCACTGGCTGTTGGCAAGACAAGCAAAGCAATTAGGCTGTTATGGCAATTTTATGGTGCTTACAAAATTCATTAGCGGCCTATTAATTAAATTTTGTCTTTAATAATATTATTATTATCTTTTCTTCTAATTCTTTGCCTGCTCAGGCTCTATTGGCTGGTCTTTTCCGGTTTTGTGTTTGGTTTTGGTTTTTTTTTTTCTCCTCTTGCTTCGCCTTTCTTGTTTGCTTTCTGAGACAGACACAGCCCAACTTTGCTCTCCAGCCATATGGAGGCCCTGGAGGGGGAGAGCCAGCTTTCTCGGCTCGGCTTTCTATCCAGGATGAGCCTGGAGCAGCAAAGCCTTGCTCTGACGGAGCCCCGCGACATCTGAAAGATCAGCACTGGTCCAAAGAGCAGATACAGCCCCAGCAGAGCACGTGCAGGCTTTGCTGGAGGAAGCCTTCACATAAATCGGCGATTTAGGTCAAGGGACAAGTTCTCTTTTTTTCAGAGACTGGGGATGTCTGGGCTTATTTTTAAACGGAGGATGCAGATAAAGCCTGGTGATGTGGAATCTTCCCGAAGAAGTAATTTTTGGAGGACATTGTCCTTCAGAGCTAGGAAGCAGAGCACTTGTTCTTCATGGAAATCATCCAGGGTCGTTTTGTTTATTTGTTTGTTTGTTTTTTAACTCCACATTGGGAATAACCTCCAAGAGACAGTTTCATAATATTGTACATTAATTTAAGACTGAAGTGTATTTTATTTGTAGACTTGCCAGGATTTTGAAGTCTCCCTCCCAGGCTCCTGTCCTCTCTTAAAATGTCTCCGGAGACTCCTTTGATGCTCCTAGCATGAGAGATCCCACCACCCCACAACGCAAAAGATTGTCTGAATTGGAAACTTTCCCAGAACAAGTTTGCTGGTTAAAGGGCTCTATCTGAGATGAAATATAGCTCAGTCCACAGGGTCTTACCTTCAGTACTCTCAAACTGCTGTCTCAGGCAATGTTAACCCGTATCACGCTCGATGTGTTCCTCTGTCCTGTAAGAAACAGCAAAAGACTTTATTATTTTTACTAAAATTCCGACTGGGGCTCGGTGTGGCGTTGCTGTTTTGTCCCAGGTTTTCACTGAATTTTACAGCCCCATATTTAAGGCCAGACAGTGCCACAGACTGCGTTGTGGATGTATGCTGCACGAGCATGAGCTGCGTGCCTGGTGATGCCCTGCTTGGCTCTGGGGCATCTCCCACCATTCCAGTCCTGTGCTGCCCTGGGCAGGAGAGGACACAGGCTGAAGCAGAAGCACCACAGTTACACTGTTGGTAAAAATAGGTGGGCATGGAGTTACACCTCCTCCATCGCACTGTACCCCCAGTGGAAGCGATGCCCCTTCTCCCTGGAGCTGGGGTGAGCTGGTGCCCAGACCAGGGTGGATGCCCAAACCCCTCCGTGCCCCCAGTGCTCCCCACCCAGCGACAAAGTGGGGGAGCAGCGGCCATCCTCATCTCTCTACCTAAATAATTCAGAGTGGAGCCTTCTGTGAGCAAGCAGGCGCGGGTGGCGGGGCGGTGCTGGGGCGCACTGGTGGTACTGGGGCGGTGCTGGGCGGCACGGCGCAGCGCCGGTGGAGCATTGCCATCTACAGCACTGCGAGCAGCACTGCACAGCCGCGCCGGGGCCCGCTCCCCACAACACACCGTTTCTCCATTCCCAGACACAGGCAAAAAAATTAAAATAACAGTTTTAAATCTGTTTGGTGCCGGCGTGGAGACAGCGTGCACAGACTCCGAGTCGGGTCCCCAGCTGCACGTAACGCTGTTTCGGTTGGGTTTTGAGCTTTACAATTCACTCCCCACCCAGAGAAAACTTTCAACAGCCGTGGAAGTTTGACTTAATTTTTATTTATTTGAAACTAAACAATTAGATGGTTTTGAGCGCTTCAGGCAGGCCTGTCGCCACCACACAGCGGCACTTGTTATGAATTCAGACCGTATCCCTCAGCACTAATTTCTATTGAGTGATATAACCCATTTTGTTTGCTGTAGTGCTGCGCAGAGCGGCACAGAAACCTGCAGGGATTTTCTCGAGGCTGCAGGAACATCCAGACTAACTTTCTTGCAAGCCCTTACCGCCAAACGAGCCAATTATAAATTTGTTTTGGAAGCGTGTTCCCGGGATCTGAGGTGCTACATGTCACCTGTGCTGCAGCCATCGTGTCGCTGAAGCCGATGAACTCAAAGCAGCTTCGTTTTGTGGCAGGAAAAAAGCATAAATTCAAACATTAAAACATACTAGTTGGCACACATGTTAAAAAACAACATTTGGACCCTAGTGCGTTATAATTCAATATTGTTGTTGGTAACCTTTGATAAATTGCTGTTATATGTCATTTTAAGGGCAAGTTAAGGGACCGTGAGGCTCTTAAAGCATTAAAGCACCTGACTGTTGCTGCTTAACAACAAAGTCATCCTTTCAACTGAAGTCATTCTAATATAATACATTGTTAACTTGAAAAATCATTTGTCTTTACAAGCGATGACCTTTCTTTTCTATTAAAGTCTTTATTTTTTCTAACATTCTTCAAGATTAAAACTTTGTTGTACTTAATAGACAAAAACCGCCTTCACATTTGATTCTGTTAGGTGGCCGATAACATTTCTACCTATCGTGCACATGTGTTAGGACTTTACTGCCCTGCGTTACTTGAGAAATAAATAAAATTTGAGGAGCCCAAACCGAGGCATGGGTTATGCTAGCTTTCCCCTGTGCTGGTGCAGTCGATCAGCAGCCAAACACAGCGGGAAGTTCATGGAGGAGAACGCGGGCTGGCCGCTGGCAACGTGCCCTGGGGGCAGCCCCAGTGCCACCACCCGGCCACCCCATGCCAGGGGCCACCCAAGCCAGGCTTACCTTAATGGATCATCCCAGCCAGAGTCACCTTCATCCTTCATTTTCCAATACGGATTTGCACCATAGGTAGTAATACAATAAGCCTTCACTCTTACAGCAGAAAAATTAAGTTTGCCATTATTACGCCTTCACACAAATCCTCGTGGAAGAGTTAGCTTCTGTTTGCATTAAGCAACTGCGTTTCATATTGCATTGGTTAATACCAATGTCTTTAGAGGTCATCAAACTCAACTGTTAAAAAAATTAATCTGAGCATTTACAGCAGTTAAATACAGCTAAATAATTAATGATGAGGAAATTGAACTTCCCATTGAGATTGGATTAGGAGCCAATGTGGGACACCACCGCTGTAGAGCATGTTTCCCTGAGGAACCTCCCAGCAAAAATCAGCCTCTTTATTGCTTTCCATATCACTAATAAAATATGAAAGCAGAGAATACAATAATATTTTCATATCATATTAATGACCTTCAGAATGTAATCAGACTAGCAGCTCTCACTGAGCAATTTGCTAACATAATATAAAATTGTTAATACGATACGAAGGTCACTAAGACAGTCTAAAAATTAGTGTAATGACAGCAACTAACTGAGGCCTTTCAGCAAAAAGAACAATTAACTTGCAACTTCGTTTCTGCAGTCTGTACCTCACGTGCATGTGTCAGGCACAATGCCAAGGAGCCGTGCAGTGTCCCCAGGCCAGGAGGGCTTCATCTCCGCCTGCTTTGTGATCTTTTCAACTTTGCTGGCTCAAAGCTGGTGTAAGGAAGAGACACCTCAACCCTGGATGTTTGCTAATTCAGTGTCGGGGGGTAAAGGCAAAATGGAAAAGAAGGGAGCAAATGCAAAAGGTGAGATGACAATTTAAGAGATAAAACAGAATAAAAGGAAAAGGAAAAAAGGACCACAAAAAAAAAAATCAAAGAAGCACCTTCAGAGCTAGTTAGAAAACCCACCAAGCTGGGAAGCAGAATGTAGGCTGACCTGCAGGTGTAGAAATCGTTGAGCTTTGGGAACCACGATGGAAGGAGAAGGCGGCACGGCAAGGAGCCAACAGCCAGGGGCTGTGCTTGGGTCTAGCATGGCAAGGTGCTGCTAGATCCCAGGCAAGTTCTTCACAGGCCTTTAGCTCACGTTTCTACCTCTGCAAAACTGGAAAAATACTTCTAAGAAGTCCTGCCATGCTCACTAGGTGCCTTGAGCTCCCTGGAAGGACACTGCTGTAGCAATGTAAAGTAGCTTTCTAAAAAAAAAGGAGATGGACATCTCTAAAAGACTCGTTATCGAGGAAAGCTTTGATTCAGGGGGATTTATGGGAAATAAAAGAACAATAGTATTTTTAATGGAACCATGTATTTAAAAATGAAAATTTTTCAGTAATAATTTTCCTCCTCAGTAAAACTGACGTGTTTAGAATCTAGTTTTGGTAGCTTAAACATAAGGGCCCAACAAAAAAGTTCTGAACATCTTTAAAATCAAGGATTTTTAAATATTTTGGGAAAAAAAAAAAAACACTTTTAAAACTGAGTTTTGTCTAATTATACCAACATCACCATTACAAAGTGAGGATCTGATTGAAATCAGTGGAACAGTCTTTGTGAAATTTCTTCTGAACAGCAGGAGCAGGTCAAACCACGGCTTTGTTTCCATAAACAGAGCTTTTATACAGGTACTTCAGTATTCTGAATGGCAAATACAGTGGGGAAAAGTGTGTGGGAAGTCATTCTTCAGCTGCACAGCGTGCAGGAGGGGTATCTCCTCCTGGAGACTCATTTTACTGTCTGAGTCAAATCCCCTTAACACGTATTTTATACAGGAATTGATTGGTATTTAATTAACCTACACTTTATTCCATAGTCATCTTTAATTAAATGCATCCTTAAGCATAGAATTTAAAGCATTACCAGAATGACTTTAAGTGCAGAAAGCGTTTTTATGTTTTCCTCATAAACGAGAAATAAGGAACGAAGTAAATAGCTGCTCAAAAGAAGCTCAGTCGAACACAAAACTGTTTGCAGGGAGCCATCCACCTACAGAAGGAGACATCCGAACTTTTCCCACTGGGTATGGGCATTTATGGACGGTGAAGCTAAAGCAGGAGCAAGGCTTTGAAGGAAGAAGACCCTTCAGCTTCCTTGAGCTCTTTTGAAGCCTCGAAGCCTTGTGCAGCCTTTGAAAAACAAATTCCAGAAAAAAGAAAAAAAAAAAAAATAAAAATGAGGTATTACAAAACACTTCCTAATGTAAACTGCAGTGATTAATTTTAATATCTTAAGTAGCTAAATGTTGTTTAAATAAGGATACCTAGCAATGAAAAGAATATCATTATTTTATAATTCGCAAGAAAAGCCTCTTTCCATGCAAGCCTGCATCTGCTTTCTTTGCAAAATTCTGAGCCTTCTTATACAAAAATGCTGAACGGGGAAAAGTTTAGAGTCAACTTATTTTCCATTGCCTTGTAATACGTCCTCCTCTGTTCACCTTAACTTTACTCCCTAAATACATTCAAGCATAATATTTGCTACAAATGCAAACATGCAACTACCTGTCCATCCCTTTGCCTTCCTGAAGGTCAGTCCACGCCTCGCCGTGGCTTAGCTCTGCCCCTCCACGGCTCTGCGGTGCGGGAGCTCAGGGGTTGCCCTCCAGCCCCATCAGGTCTTGCTCAGAGCATCATGCTGAGCACCAGCACCGCAGGCAGGAGAAAGTAGCTCTATATTACTTGAAAAAGAAAATTTTAGGAACCCAAACCAAAACGCGGGCTACGCTAGCTTTCCCCTGTGCTAAAGAACATTCAAAGCTGGGAGGGACCTTTAGGTGGTATTGGCTCAGCGCCTTCTTGACAAGCTTTGGGGACTCCTGCATGCGATAGAGTCTCTCACGACTGACTCCAGCTGCCTTTTAGCATTACAGCAAGGTGACATCCAGGCACTGTGACTCTCTAAGCTGATACCAGGAGTAGCAACAGTCTGGTAGCTCTCCGGATTGTATCACAAGCCTCCTGTGTGGGCTTGATTCTCCAAAAGCTCCCATTCTCACTGTGCTGGGAGGAATATCCTTCCATTGAAGGCCAGAAGACCCAGATGGCCTGGGCTGTGAAGCCACCACACTCCCGCCGGGGAGAGCCACCTCGTGCTGGAGCAGAGCCCGACTCCTTCCTGGGGAGGAGGTGCTGACATCGGGCCTTGGAGGAAGAGCTCCCACCTCCAGCCCTGCACGTGAAGGAGAGGAGTGGGGCTGCCAGAGCTTTTCTGCCCCCTCGTCCTCCTTCCTTGCCCAAAATCTGGTCTTTCCCTGCAAGAACCTCTTAATTACTATAGATGGATGTTCAGGTGCTGATGGGTTGAGATGTATTTGTGCGCAGACTTCCTACCTCCAGTCTTTTCTTAAACATAACCAATTTCCATGTATTTTTATTAAAAAGATACAAGTTATTGAGCAGAATATCCCTGTTTCCTCCCCAAAGCAATGATTCTATAGTTATTATCCCTGAATGCCCGTGACTGAGTATTTTCACATTTGCAATCTGTTGGCTCTCTGTGCATAGCAAAGCGTGGCAGGCTGCCGCGGGGCTATGGCTGTGGGCACACCCGGGGGGCAGGAGGCTGCAGAAGGAGCCCCGTGTCTGGTCAGGATCCCAACCCCAGCAGCCCCCGTCGCTGCTTCCCCAACCCCCAGGGACCACGAAGGTGGTCCCTTATGCTCAACCCTTTGTAGCTGAGGGAGATGCTCATGCCAGAGCATCCCACCCCCTGACCACCACAGGGCATGAGTTGTCTGAGGATTAAAGTGATGAAGATGATCTGGAAAATTCATTCTGCATGTGAAAACAATGGTAATCAATTTTAATAAATTTTGAGCAAGTGATCAGATGAATGATTTACAGACTTGGGCAAGCAGACAGGGATACAAACAGGATAAAAAAAATACAGGAAAAGCCATTATTTAAATCTATGTTGCTAATAAAATTTAGAGTTATTCAGATGCAGTCATTTTCCAAATCTCGTTTACTTTTCAGCATGAATATTGCTCATTGCACTGTACAATGAAAATAAATGAGCTAATCTGCTCTGTGATGCAGTGATGGGGTCCAAGGTTTCAAGGATTATCATTTAAATATTTCTTCCCCTACAGCTTTTGTTTTGTGAATATAATCACCTCTTATAATAAATTACATCTAAAGACAAATGTTTGCAACTAAATCTGGGCTACATATGACCACCTGATTTAGGGATTTTGACATCAGAAGAAAGGTTGTCACTGGTATGTATCGATATAGGTGTATTTTTTGTGTGTCTGACCTGCCAAGTTCTTCCAAAGCTGACGCTGTGAACACTTTGGTGGTGCAGCCGGGAAAGGAAAGGGAGGGCATTATGGCAGGAGGCAGCTGGGAGGTTTTGGTCAGATCCAGCTGCTCCCCAGCCCTTTGGGGAACCCAGCCAGGCCATTCATTCCCCGAGAGGCTCATCAGCTCAATGCATCACAGCACTGCCACCAAAGGGAAGTGTTAATTTTTTAAAGAACTTTAAAAAACCAAAACAAGGAAACAAACAAAACCACAACACACACACACCCCCCAAACACCAAACAGAAAAACCCACCCAACCACCAGACCTGAAAAATCATGACCCATAGGTACAAAAAAAATATAGAACTATTTCAGTGTCATAATCATCCCTGGATCAGTCTTCATAACTAGATGTATCCATGCTCAAAACATTGCTTCAAAATGAAATATCACATTTTTTTAATCTAAGGAAAATGTCATAGAGAGCATGTCTTTCTGCAATTTTTTTCCCCCCCCCCATCTGAAGCATAAAATAATTTACCACCTTTAACGGAAATAACTCATTCAATCGAAGAGTTTTACACCTGCAAGGCAAAGATGCATTAAAACCTGCACGAGGTACCTGCCTGCAGAGCGATGCAGCTGCTGGCACAGGGCTCCCCGGTCAGGCGGTGCTCACGGCGTCCAACACAAACCATGGCTCGTAGGGGTGTTAAAACCCTTTTGCACTTAGACAATATCTAGGAATTGGCTAGAGTAGATCTCTAAAAATCCAAAAACATGAAGTACAATGTCATAAAACCAACGCTTTCTCATTTAATGGTGCAGTAACGTTGTGTTTACCAGTTCTACTGCTCTCGGTTTCAAGCCTGCTCACAGGACTGAAGTCCGTTGGCCAAGGAGCCGTCTCCAACTATATGTGATGGAGATTCCAGAACAGTAACCAGCAGCAAGAAATAGCTTTTCTTACTCTAGTAAGAGTGCTTAGAGCACAAACTTTTTACTTAGAAAAAAAAAATAATTTGCTTTTTATACCAGGTAAAGTAAGAAAACAGGTATATTCACATGTATGCTTATACTTTCAGGAAATTATCTACAATAGAAAATAAACAATTTCTTTTTACACACATCAATATTACTGGGATATATACAGCAATATTACAAGGGGATGGAGACTTCCCTCCCTGTTTCTTATTAAAGGCTGAGACAATGCTAATGGGCTTTGGCCAGCTTCAAAAAACATATCCAATGTGTTTTTAACTTATAGAAGGAAACGTGAAAAAGTTTCAGGAGAAATCTGATTTGTTTTCTTCCACCTGAGGCTGATGTGCATATCACTTACGACCTTGACGCTATTTCATGACACAAACTGACATACGGGAAAATTTTTAATGTAAACCTATTTAAAACTCCCCCAACCATAAGACTTTTGAGCCCAAGAGCTAAGTTAAAGTCCACTCTGGCCCCCCCCCCCCCCATTGAAGATATTTACGAAACTTTCCAAGGAGCTGAAATCCTGGATGAAGAAGTAATGGAAGATAAAAGCACAAAGAATGAACCAGACATCTTAGAAGCAGGCAGTAACTCCCCTCCCATGCTCAAGAGTGATTCTTCTGAAGAACTAACCAAACCACAGGGAACAACAGGAAAAAAATAAAACAATGTAATACATTAAAACTAATTTACGATAGTTTGACAAACTATGTAAGAAAAAGAAAGTATCACAACTTTCTTAAAGACCAGACCAATTTTGTTGCAAAGCTCCCTGTGAACTCAGTAACCATCTGGACCATGTAAGACAGAATTTGTTCTGCAAACACATTTCATAAATTCTCAAATAACCACTGAAAACTCAGCCTGGAAAATCACCAATGGAAATCCACATCTTCCACTTTAGTCTAAGAAGCACTAAAGACACATTTTCAGGTCTACAGCACAAGTGACACTATGTGCAAGACAATATATTTCAAAGTAAATCCTAGAATGGTTTGGCAGGGAACTTAAAGATCATAGAAATAACTCTTTTTCTGTAACATACTTGGCATTGAACATGTACATTGTCCTAAACAGAAATGTTTCAACCAACCAAAAATTCTATTTGACTCTTAAAAATAACAGAAAACGGCAGACAAAACTGTACTGAAAATTCTGGAAACGTTGGTAAAAGGTCACCAAAGGTGGTAAAGGAGTCAGGGGAGGAGGGATGGCTCAGCTGACTGCATGAAGACCTATTTCCCACCCTGTTGGCCTCCAGATGTAGGATGATGGTCATTCCCACCACATCCACCGTACAGGCTCAGGGCGCTGTGGAAATTCTTTTCGTGCCAATAGGAAACTGAGTTTTTGATCCATGAGTCTCATTAGGCTCATCATCATCTCAGGCATATTTGGAGTCGAGTCTGTGCTTTTGTCATTGTAGTAAACATTTTGCAACTGTCAAACACCTGATCACTAACAGTGGAAAGAGACCCATTAAATTGTCTTGAGGCACGTATCTCAGCAGTCACCGTCCTCTTTAAATTAAATCAGTGTACTAAGCACCTCCTGGATACTACTGTGGTCCCTTAATACGCACTCATTTCTGGATATGCTTTGCAATTTTCTTTGTATGACAGAAGGAAAATAATCACTTGAGTTTTAAACTCACAACAGCTCAAGTTTCACTATCTTATTATACCTCATCGTAGATTTTTTTTTTCACCGAAGACCTTTCTAAGTGGTGAAATAGAAGACCAGGAAGCAAAAGGAGGAGTCCAGAAAAACACCAGTAAGAGCAATACTGCACAAAAACATTCAGTGCATGTTGGTGGGACATTCTTTGCTGGTGAAGAAATATAACTTGCCGAGGGCAGCAGGCTCTCAGGCTGAGCAGAACAGCAAGAACGTCAACTTTACCCTGCTCTGTTTTCATGGCTGCTCTCCCAGAAAAACCACCCGCTGGGAAATTCTGATCTGACGCCATTTAATTTAGTCTGAATTAATGGAATGATCCACCTTTGTGAAGGATTTTGTCGTGTTATGGGTGTCAGACACTAACAATGTTATGACTTTGTATGAGGTGCATGAGATTTGGATAGAACCCCTGACAAACAGTGCAGGTAACCAGCAGGTAATCACATCCCGCTTGGTATTTGTTGGGAAGACACGGTTCCTACCTGGGCGGATTAGAGCTACTTGACAAACAGAAGCTCTAATTTGTCTTCAGTATGTGGACAAAAGCCTAGTAAGGCAAAAATATCAACAGCAGCAAGATAAAGATTTTGAAAGAAGATACAGTTGAGAGGAACCTGCCAAGACAAGCCTGGCTGGTGTTGAAATCTTCCCTCCCAGATGGCTGCTCTTCCCTGAGAGTCCCCCATGACCCTCAGTGGGTTTTCATACACAATACCCACATCAGGGTGTTCGGTATTCTAGCCCATGAATAACACTAGTCTTACTAAAAGTTTCAAAAACTATTCTTTTCCTTTACTCCTATGATTTGCATGCAAGGGAGCAGAAGCTGCTTGGGTTTTTTCCATCTACTATTAATTTCAACGTGCTAGCATACGCTAAGGGGAAGATTGCTTTTTCCTCATAAAAGCCAGTTCAACACTTCTTGTTTACCCAAGCACTGAGACAGCATCTTCTGAAGTCGCCTCTTCCAGGGACAAGCAAATCAGACCAGGCACGATTCTCTGAATAAAAAGCCCACTCGGTTCACATCACACCCTATTGTCAAACAACAGAGGTGGATCAACTAATTTTCTTCTGTATGCTGCCTTACGTAGAGGTCGAGAGTCACCACGCAGGTTTTGAGTCATTATTTGCTAACTTACTAATATCGATGTGATGATTTAGGAGGAATTAACACTGTGGATCATTTATACAAGTAAATTATGTTCTTGCCTACAAACTCAAACAAGGCAATTTCTAACTAGGCCTAGTCATATCTGGGAAAAAGAATAAATCATATTATCTCACACAGAGAAAAACCTCTCCTCTACATGGCAGTGTATTCCCTCTATTTTCATACAGATTTTCTTAAAAAGACATTTCTCAGACATCCCATGGGCAACTGTTCAACGCTTTCCCTGGCTGCAGCCTTGCATACAAATCAAATCAGTCCCAGCACACAGGAAGCCTGAGCAGACCTGCTTGGTATGCCTGACAGCAGCAGGATTTTAGCACCACGCCAGGACTAGTACAAATCCAACTAATGCCCACCTCTCCTTCATTTCTATCAATAAACCACAAATATTTATTAAGGAGTAGAAAATTAAAGACTGGCGTTAGGTCATGATCAAGCAAGACACCTATCTTCTCCCATCATCTGTTGTTCATGTTGATACAATGGGCATAAACGAGCTTTGTAGGTTAATCTTGGCATATTAACAAAATACTATGTTATGGAAGAACTTATTTTAACGTGGTTTTGACTTCAAATGGCTCCACTGCTCGTGAAAGTTTCACATCCCCAATTCTCACATTCACACAGCAAATGGCAGATGTAGAATCCGGGCAGGATCCCTGGCAGGAATCCCACTCTCCTTACGATGTCATCTGCTGGGGCATGTCCGTGACGTAAGCAAAGCAAATGTCCACGGGAGGAGAGGAAGAGCACACAGACACTGAGCGAGGGGGGAAATGTGCCCGATGGGCAAGAATGTGGTGGTGTTGTAAACAGCTTATGATGCCCTGCTTTACAAGAACTTTACACAAACTTACGCTGTCCTGTTTCACAAATAAAAAAGGGAAAAAAAACCCACCAAGTTTTGGACTAAACAGTAATTACTGAGTATTGAAAATGACAGGCAGGAACCTTGTTTACTGGAAATATGTGCTACACTCTGATGTTAACCCACAGTTCAATCTATAGCAACATCAATTTTTTCTATGTGTGTTAAGAATGGGGGAATGAAGGGGAGATAAGAAAAAAATTATGTCCTAGCTCAAGTAACTGTCTCTGCAGGAGGAAGAATCACTGGGTTTTGACCAGTCTAAGACCACAAGTTTTCAGAAATAAACTAAGAGATACTTACGTTTTGCGCTAAGCCCAGACTTTCACCCGACCAAAACCAAGCGCCAATGCAGATCAGCCAAGATCCTGTCTCCGTTAGTGGAGAAATGCCTTTGGGGCTGGTGGCCTCACGGTTTGGCTGAGTTGGGACCTCGGGATTTTTCTCTGCAGACTAGTGCATATCACTTCCCAAATAGGAAACCACCAAACCAAATTCTCATAGAGAGAAGTTTTCATACTCATTTTCTCCCCATATCGAAAGTGTATTTGTGTGGCTTCTAGAAAACTAATCATCTGCAAACTCACCTTACCTGAATTAAAACTAAGAAAAGATGCACTGAGTATTTTCTTTATCGTATCCCAAAAGCTCAGACACACCAGCTGGCTTTCATATTTTATTTCAAAGGGAAAAGAAACCTGGTAGATCTGTGCTAAAATCTAGCCTCATTGTAGCTCCATACCGAGGATTTTTTTCCTAGGAAAGCATCTCAAGTACAACCGCTTCTTTTCAAAGCGTTGACAAACATTTCTATGGCTCCTGACTTACAGTGGTGGAAGGTCACCGGCTCAGTTCACACTATTCGGGTCTCTTTTCCATAGACGAAAGGTCTCACTGAGCAACTCAGTTTGGAGACAATGATCCATGAAGAGACTCATAGCTTTCCTAGAAAATAAAGTCTGTCTAAATCATTTAAGCAGGATAACGCCTTCTTCCTTCGTGGAAAAAAGTGTCTTTCATGGCCTGTCTTATCTTTGTTATGAAAAAAAAATGCCTTTCATTCAAGTTGCAGCACAATGATCTCGTCCTACCAGTACTAGACATTCCCTCTCTCTGAGCCCATGTCTCCTAGCATTGGGTCTCCAGCATGAATAATTGCTCTGCACAGGCCTGGCAATGGGCAGAGTGCAGGTTTTCTTGACATCTCTACAACAAAGTCAGACTTCACCCCGCTGGCTCCGTTCCCTCCTGGCGGGTGGGCGAGCTCGACTCGGGAGATGGTGTGTTGCAAGGGTAGGTGTCAAACGAGCGGAGATTTGCAGCACGGTAGCACACAATCCTCCAGTGAGTGTTTCCGCCAGGATCCCTCCACCGATCAGTCACAAAGCTTGACAAGGGACTTCAAAAAGCCCTCAGCTGCCCAGTATCTGGGCATCTTCTGGCCAACCTGTGGCCACCTCTATACGCTGGTAAAAACTTAGAGTGCATGGACCAGGCTTGCTGGTTGTTCCTCTCTCTGTTGCTGCATCCATCTCTTCTTCAATCTTTAAAATTATCTCATGTGTTCAGCTTTATGTCCCCCCTGTGATACTAGCTAAAAAAAAGAAGCCATTTTTGCAGAGCTAATTAAAGGGAGGACAAAAATGGTTGGTTAAAGGTAATAAATAAGCAAACAAACTTTCAGGTCAGTTGCAATGAGCTCACGTAATTCCAGATATACTTACAATACAACCCAGATAGAAAGGTTCACACTTCTAAAACATCAGGTAATGTACCACAAAGAGGGGCTGCAGAATCCTTGCCGTTTTGACATTTGAAATCTTTAAACTGAAGAGAAGTTATATGTAAGTGTCAGCCTTAGTTCAACCAGAAACTCAGCACTTGCCATAGCAAACAGTACTGAATTCAACATCACCTTTAAGATCGATCATCCCCCTGGCCATAAAGTACATCATATGTAAGTACTAGAGTGTCAAGACACCTAAAAAAAAAAAAAAAAAAAAAAAAAAAAAGCTTTTTCCCAGTAAACCAGCAACCTGGCATCATGGCAAGCTTCACGACAGTCTTTCTTTCAAGACCAGATTGCAGCAAAAGAAAAACTTTCTGTCTGCCCAAAACAAACCTCCTGGATGAGTGTCTGTCTCTGCTCATGTTCTCAGTCTCTACAATATAGTGTTATTTGCTTTGTTTTCATGATATTTAGGATTAAGTTATTACATTTCCAGATATTTCCCCACAGACATTTTCTTAAATAGCTTACGTTGAAACAGTAATAATCCTTTGGATGGTCTGGCTGATTGTTCACCTTATTTCTTTTCACTGGGGTAGGGCTGTAAATTAGATCTCCCTTCTCCAAAGTTTTCTTGGATGAATGGTTTCATTAATAAGAAAAGAAACAGAAATCGATTCAGGCATTCAAAAGGCTCCAAAGAAAAATAATTTCAAAGTAGAAAGAATTTAGGAAATTTCAAAGCACAGAGGAAAAAAAAGACTTTATCTCTTTTCTATAAATCCTAGCTTAAAAACGAAGGGAAAAAAATACAGCAGGTTAAAGAAACTTGCCGAGAAATGCAAAATTTCACAGTTAGACTGATTTTCTAGTGTTTCTTTCCTGATGACGCCCTTTATGATAACTTTATCCTCTTAATCCATTAAGAAATTTTGTTTTATGTTTTATTTTAAATTTCCCTTTCTAGTTTCACCCAAGCACTAAATTGCATAGAGCTTTTTATCTTTGCATCCAAATAATACTTCTCTCCCATGATGCTCACACCTCTGGAAGCCAGCAGGGACACCTTTGTCAGACCTCTAGCCTTGTTAAGCATCTACAGTTCTGATTCTCAAAGGTTTTGTGTCTTCTGCTGAGGAGGAATGGTGGCTGTAAGGTATAAACCCAACACCTGCTGGGAGGTAACTCCTTGTAGAAGAGATGCTGGGATGTACATGCATCTGTGTGCATGTCTGCACACTCAAGAAAGGAAAATTTGGAAGGAGTTTGTGCTTTATTGACCCCATTGATGAGCAGGACATTCCTATAACAAGATCTGGAAGCAAACACTTTTGCTGAATAGTCTACAAAGTGTCACTGGCAGCAAATCATCCTATTCTTAGCTCCATATAATCTGTAAGGACATTTGAAGGCATGTGCTAGGGCATAAATCATTTACAGTACACAATTGATTCATGTGAAATTTAAGTTAGTTCACTCTGAACTCCAAACAATTACCACTGCGGTGATTTTATAAAATGTCTCGTCCCTTGGGAAGAAAGCATCTAAATCAAACTCGGCTTCAAGCCACAAAAATTAATGATAGGTATTCTCATCTCAACGTGCAGGAAGCTGTGAACATAAATCCCCACCTCAAGATGAGGCTCATATAATTTTAAGCATTACACAAGCCCAAGATTCAAAATTTAAATTAAAAACTCAGCTAAAGTAGGAAAACCTCTCTGTCCTTACAACTATCTTTTTCCACTTAAGTAAAAGAAAACATGTTAAAATGGTCAGAAAAATGTGAGCTTATAAAATCATGTATCCTCAGGGTCATAATGTTTCAGGAAAAGTTTAGTTACACCAATTTTAAATAGATTAAACTAGTGTTCAGCCAGCTAGCTGGAGTTCAGAGCAAGGCTGTATCCAGTTCTGTGTCACCACCCTATCTGAAGGATATGACATATGGGTTGGGGACTCACAAAAAAAAATAGTGTCGCTGACGTGCCAGGAACACCATGGGATGGAGTGTCCCACCAGCAGCAGCAACTTTCCCAAAATCAAAGTAACCTCAAAAGGCAAAGCGGGACGAGCACAGGCACACAGATTGACCCGTCCCCAGCTGAAGGGGAAATAGGGTGTCTTCTCCAGGTTAGGGCTTTCTCCAGACCATAAACCACTAACTCAAAGATCAACTGCACAACACAAACCCTCTTCAGCTCTGGACTGAGCTACCCTGGGCAACACTGTCACAGATTAAATGGGTTTGCAGTGGGAGAGAGTGACAGCTTAGCTGATGTTTAGCAAAAATTGTAATTTTAAGTCAGCAAAATATGTTTAAGCACCGTTATATCTATTTACAAGAGTATGCATGTATTACTTTCATTAGCATTAGTCTAGTAAAACATGACTTGCTACATGTTTAGAGCACATTAAAAAATGTGTAGAATGAACATTTTTTTTCCTGATTGACTTAAAAAGCTACAAGAAAATTTTCATCGTCCAAATATGTCTAGACCAGAGTGTCATGTGCAAATTAAAACTTCTTTTTTCTATGCTTGTCTCTATCTTCTGTATCGTTTTCAGATATCACAAATTTTCCTGTAATACGACAGCCAGGGATGAGTTTTTCTCTGGTGTTTCTGAAGCTGTGCCGGCCAGGGACAAAACCCTAATCAAAGCTGTCACACATCTGTAAAGTTACTGTATTTAAAAGGGTCACTGTGCTTCCCTGATTTAAAATCAAACTCAAAACACGCTGGTCTCGCAGGACCACAGGGAAGGGAGCGGGTCGTCGTGCCCAGCACAAACAGGGGAGATTGCTGGTCAATATGAGCAGCCTGGGAATGTTTAATAACAACAAACAAGTTATCTTCCAGAACCAGGATCATCCTGGGATCCCAGATGGTCAAACAGCCTCCACCATACCAGCGTTTCCAACCCAGGGGCTGCCTCGGTGGGGGCACGTTGGTGCCAGCCCCCCCCCCGCAGCCGCCGGCGGTCAGCACGCCGTGGCTATCGGTATGGAGGCCACGGCTGTACCAGCCCCAGCCCTGCCAACAGCACCCGCTGGCTTCCACCACTGGCAAAAAACCCACCTCCTGCTCTGGCCACTGAGATGGCTGCTGCTTCGGCCTCGCACCCAACAGCTGCCAACACCAGATTCCTTCCTGCACCCACCCTGGTCACCGCTCAGGCTGCTGCGGAGGCAAATCCTTGGGGCTCTTCCAGAGAAAAGTATGAAACGAGGGTGTGTGCAGGCAGCATCCCCCTTGGCCACCTCCTCCGGCCATGGCTCCTTCACTCCAGCCACACAGCAAAGCCCAAGAACCCCATCCCTGTCCCCCTCACCTTCAGCACCCTCCTGGCTCCCCACCGTGACCCCCGAGGAAAGCTGGGGAGCGATAGGAGCTGACATTCCACCTGGAAAGCATCTCGCCAGAGGAAGGATTTACCAACACAACCTTTTCCAGGCTAAACCAGAGTAGCTCGTGCCCACCCAGAGCTCAGCGGCCCTGTGAGAGCCAGCGCCCAGCTGAGGGGTGCCAGGAGGGATCCCCCCGAAACACTGGGCACCCATGGACAGATGGGCAGGGGGCTGAGCATCCAGGACTGCACCTGTGGTAAGACAGCTTCTCTCTGGATGATGGGATTTGTTTGAAAAGGGTGAATTAAAACTTGTTTTTCTCTGTGGGTGACCCTTGCTGATGATGGTGGTACCTGGACGGGGTAGGGGGGGAGCCTGGGCCCCCACTGTGGCACATCCCCTGATTGCTGTCCCCAAGGAAAAACATCCAAGGGAGCCCCAAATGTAAGCACTGACTGAATGTTTCTCATCCACTCCTCCTCCATACCAACCCTCTTGCTTATTTATACAGAGGATGGAAGGGCTCTAATTCAATTAACAGATCTGCAGCTCTGGGGTTTGCTGTGCTGTGGGTGGGTGCAGAGCTTGTCCCAGCAGTGCAGGAGGGGTTCCACCACCACCAAGGCTTAATATTAAGAATATAATCTGTAAAGAAGAGCTCGAAATCATAGATATGCACCCACCTAAGTGATAACGTCATTAGAAAAGGTTGACATCTCTTGTTTTAGAGCCTGGAGACAAACAGGTCTAAATTCCTGTAGAGTCTAAATTCCATCACCACCACCCCAAGGACAGCACGACTTGAACCATGCAGCAGCTCTTCCTCAGCGCTGCTGAGAAGTTTACCAAAAAGTATATTTCAGCTTCAAATCTACCTTCCAGAGATGCTTTTCAATATTATTTTTTTTTTCATCAGAAATAAAAAAAGGTAAATGTGTCCCAACTGGAAAGATGCATCATAACGAGAGTAACTGAGAGTTCAGTGGGAAGCTTGACTCAAGCCAAAACAAACTACAGAGTCGAGCCTGAAGTCTGAGATATCCTATAGCACAGTTTTCCCATCAGCACCATGAGGAAGCGATGCAGAGGGAGCACTATTCATTAAAAACAAGACAGAATTATCTTTGCGTTATAGGAAACATTTTGCCAAATGCTAACAGATAGGCTCAGGAGCATCCTAGATCCAACCAAACGCTGGGAACTCTATCAGGTAAGTACTACAGAGCAAGTGCTGCTAATTAAATCCAACTTTACCACACTCAGTCCCAAGTTGTCCCCCACAGCAAGGTGACCTGCAAAAAGCAGAAGCAAATCAGGCAGCAAATACTGGTGTGAGTAACCCAAAAGGCACCCGAATTACTACAGGTCACATATTTTAAAGGTAGAGTTGGGCGTCTGATACGTGGTAACACACGCGAACCTAAGCCAGTTTTTTGAGTTGCTTCCGTGCGTTAAGCCACAGTTAATTCTCCCACATCTGCAGACAACCCCTTGTAAAAACACACCTCACTTAACCCAGAGCAGTTCTCGAACCATTGGTCTTTCACACAGCCTACACCAGCAACCCATCCAGATGTCTCCTCCAGAGGGAATTTCTTTTCCTGCCTTTTAGGGAAGAAAAAAAAAAAAAGCTTATGATAATTTTTTTATTTATTTTTGTCCATTTTTTTTTTTTCAGTCTCACCACTAGCATCATTTTACCAACTCTTTATTCGACAGCACTGAACCGGGGCAGCATGCAGGGGATGCAGGAGATGCTCACAGTGAAGTCAATTTGTGATTTAGGAAGTTAATCAAAACTTCAATTGATCCACTTTGTATTTTCTTTCTTTTTACTTTCCAACAATTTAGGGCAATTTTTTTAATTAAATACAAAGGTCTTTCCACGTTTCAGAAAATTAATCACTTTGGCATTTATTAGTTATTCATTTCTGTTTAAAACATGTTTTATAATTCATTAAAGTACCTCAAAAATTAAATTCTTAACAGCCCTAGGCCCAAAATATATTTAAGTAAGAAAATTAAGCACAGTAATAAATAGTGAAGAATTCTGAAATATTAATTTGGCCTGTAGCATTTCAAATGTTTATTTGCAATAATTAATTTGAAACCAAGTTTACATTGCCTTTGTCAGTAGTTTGCTGGGAACTTTCAGTGACGTTACTAATTTCCCCAAATTTGCCCTTCTGGTGGCACGTTCCATCACCAACAACCATCGCCACTGCATTTAAATTAATTCTTTCAGCTATTGTCGAGTTTGATCATTTTCCATGAGGCACAGAAAATTAGCAAAACCCCTAAAGGATACATTCCTGGTTTGGTGCGGGGGGAATTAGCTGACTGAAGCTAATTATTAGCACTAGGTTCATTTTCTGTTCCTCCATCTGCACTGATGCAGCACAATGAAAACATTTATTTTAAGACTGGCACAAGTGAAAACATACTTGGTGTCAGAACTAAATGTATGTGCCTCACGCAGAGGCAGCCTCTGATATAAGTAAGTATAAATTAAGCTATGAGAAACCACACGCACCTAAGAGAAGTCTTGAGCAGTGAGTTATTACAGTTCCCCCCCACACACCCCAGCCCTTAGAGGACACGGTGACACAGGGCAGTGGCGTCTCTTCATCGCCCTTCAGCAAACCAGATAATGTGCTTTTCCAACGTGGCAAGGCAAGTTCTTAAATAATTTTTATTCCTAAATTGTAGTCTTACTAGCAGGATTTAATGAGAGCTTTCCTGTTGTAGAATTTACTCCAGATGCTGAACCCTGGAGTATCACGGCATATTCAACTGCAATAAATTTCCTAATCAAAACAGTAAACGTGTACAAAGTTGTATTTACCAACATACAGGTGTCTAAGTCACTTTTACTAGAGTTTAATAGCTTCGAAAATCATGACAAATATACACCTGACCTCATGATATTTCTCTTTATCTCAAAAAAAAAAAAAAAAAATTTGTGGATTTTGAGGTTTTTGCTCTAGATCAGAAGTTTCCAAATTTGCCTCTTGCTCCTATTTCCAGTCAGAAGCTTTTGCCCTTGGCTGCACCGATGCCACGGATGAAGGCAGAGCAGGTGAAGCGTCAGAAGGGGCAAGTTTACCCCAATGCTGCCCAAACATTTCTACACGGGGTGTCCCCGCGGGTCCCGTCTGTGGCCTCTCGGGGGTTCTGCTGCCCCCTTGGCCACACCACGCTGCATCCTCTGCTCCTCCTT